>NW_024423319.1:102932381-102966245 GCF_017311325.1 Ursus maritimus | reverse complement strand
AGAAAGATACTTTGGAAGTCAAAGTCATAGAAGAGGGGGTGGGGCTGGGTGACATCCACCAGGAGCTACACTGATATTGGTGCTCTTGAGCGTCTTTAGGATGGGATCTGAATTGAATGCTAGAGATATAAATATGAGATCCTCATATAAGGGTAATGTGGGTGCTTGACCTTGACCCCTTGGGTCCCTTTGTCCATTCTTGTGATTCCCTGTTTTGTGTACTTTCACTTCCACCAGCCACGGTCCTACCATGAGAAGAGACTGAAGGAGCCCTCTGTAGGATCTCACCTAAGACTGTGAACACATTTAGCTTCTTCCTATTGCCTGACCTGCTTTCCCTTCTAACTTTTTTTTTTTTTCCTCTTGGGTAATGTTCCTTAATAAATTACTTGAACAAAAAATCCTTATCTCATGGTCTGTTTTTTGAGTTAACCCGATCTAAGACACCTGCCCAGAAAAAAATTAAGGCTAGTGGGGTACCTAGACAGGCCTGGACATCAGAGATTATACAGCATTTATATAAATTAAAGAGATATCCAAACTGTTTGGTGAGTCACATGAATAAAAGAATGTTTATTTTTTCCATGCTGTACCCCCATATCAAGTAACTAAACTAGATTTTTATCAGAAACTGTCTTCAAATTCTAGCCACGATTATAGTAATTGAGAGGAAGATGGATTGACTGTAGTTGACAAGAAGATTGAACTCTTACTAATGCTCACTTAATGGAATGATTGGCATATATACGCAAATAATGAATCATGGAACATCACATCAAAAACTAAGGATATACTGTATGGTGACTAACATAACGTAATAAAAAATTATTATAAAAAAAAGAAAGATTGGCATAATAACAGTAATCCTCAGAACCAGAATAAGATCAACAATGGAGTACTTATTTTCAAGTCCAAAGACTAGGTCTTACTTTTATGTGACTTCTATTTTACCATAAAACAATGCTTAGTTTCTCATATTCTTGATGTACTCTCTCACAAACTTCATCAATCAGTTTTGAACCCCTTTCCATCTTTCTGAGTTATCTTTTCAGTGGGTTCCACTACCTCCTTCTTCTGTTTAAATACTTGTGTTTCCCAGATCCCATGGTTTACATCTCTTTCCCTCCATCCGTCTTTTCTGAGGCAGTATCATTGATGAGTATGACTTCCTTTCTCTTCCATAGGCTAACAACTTCCAAGTCTCTTTTTCTAGACACAATTTTTGGTCTAAATGCCAAAAATATGTAGCATGTAATTTATGCATCACATCTACCAGTCAGAAACCAGAACTCTCCTTCCAGGCCCATGCTCCACAATACTGCTACTGGACTGACATTTCTTTTTTTTTTTTTTTTTTTTTTAATTGTTTTTTTTTTTATCCCATTCCCCCACCCTCCTCCCCTCTGAAGTCCTCAGTTTGTTTCTCATAGTCCATAGTCTCTCATGTTTCATTCCCCCTTCTGATTACCCCCCCTTTCTTTATCCCTTTCTTCCCCTACCGATCATCCTAGTTCTTATGTTCCATAGATGAGAGAAATCATATGATAGTTGTCTTTCTCTGCTTGACTTATTTCACTTAGCATTATCTCCTCCAGTGCTGTCCATGTTGTAGCAAATGTTGAGAACTCGTTCTTTCTGATAGCTGAGTAATATTCCATTGTATATATGGACCACAACTTCTTAATCCAGTCATCTGTTGAAGGGCATCTCGGCTCCTTCCACGATTTAGCTATTGTGGACATTGCTGCTATGAACATTGGGGTGCATATGGCCCTTCTCTTCACTACGTCTGTATCTTTGGGGTAAATACCCAGTAGTGCAATGGCTGGATCATAGGGTAGCTCAATTTTTAACTTTTTAAGGGACCTCCACACTGTTTTCCAGAGTGGCTGTACCAACTTGCATTCCCACCAACAATGTAGGAGGGATCCCCTTTCTCCACATCCTCTCCAACAATTGTTGTTTCTTGCCTTGTCTATTTTTGCCATTCTAACTGGCGTAAGGTGGTATCTCAGTGTGGTTTTGATTTGAATTTCCTTGATGGCTAATGATTTTGAACATTTTTTCATGTGTCTGTTAGCCATTTGTATGTCTTCATTGGAAAAGTGTCTGTTCATATCTTCTGCCCATTTTTTGATTTGTTTATTTGTTTCTCGTGTATTGAGTTTGAGAAGTTCTTTGTAGATCTTGGATACCAGTCCTTTATCTGTAGTGTCATTTGCAAATATATTCTCCCATTCCGTGGGCTGCCTCTTAGTTTTTCTGACTGTTTCCTTGGCTGTGCAGAAACTTTTAATCTTGATGAAGTCCCATAAATTCATTTTATCTTTTGTTTCTCTTGCCTTTGGGGATGTGTCATGAAAAAGGTTGCTTTGGCCGATGTCGTAGAGGTTGCTGCCTATGTTCTCCTCTAGAATTTTGATGGATTCCTGTCTCACATCGAGGTCTTTCATCCATTTGGAGTTTATTTTTGTGTATGGTGTGAGAGAGTGGTCAAGTTTCATTCTTTTGCATGTAGCTGTCCAATTTTCCCAGCACCATTTATTGAAGAGACTGTCTTTTTCCCACCGGATGTTTTTTCCTGCTTTATCAAATATTAGTTGCCCAAAGAGCCGAGGGTCCATTTCTGGGCTCTCTATTCTGTTCCATTGGTCTATGTGTCTGTTTTTGTGCCAGTACCATGCTGTCTTTGTGATCACAGCTTTGTAGTACAGCTCGAAATCCGGCATTGTGATGCCCCCAGCTTTGTTTTTCCTTTTCAACAGTTCCTTGGAGATTCGGGGCCTTTTCTGTTTCCATACAAATTTAAGGACTATTTGTTCCAGTTCTTTGAAAAATGTCCTCGGTATTTTGATCGGGATAGCATTGAAAGTGTAGATTGCTCTGGGTAGCATGGACATTTTAACTATGTTAATTCTTCCAATCCATGAGCATGGAATATCTTTCCATCTTTTTATGTCTTCCTCAATGTCTTTCAAGAGTGATTTATAGTTTCTAGAATATAGGTCCTTTACGTCTCTGGTTAAGTTAATTCCAAGGTAACGTATGGTTTTTGGTGCTATTGTAAATGGGATGGATTCCCTAATTTCTCTTTCTTCGGTCTCGTTATTCGTGTATAGAAATGCAACTGATTTCTGAGCATTGATTTTGTATCCCGCCACGTTACTGAATTGCTCTATAACTTCTAATAGTTTGGGAGTGGCTTCTTTTGGGTTTTCCATATAGAGTATCATGTCATCTGCAAAGAGAGACATTTTGACTTCTTCTTTGCCAATTTGAATACCTTTGATCCCTTTTTGTCGTCTGATTGCTGTTGCAAGGACTTCTAGTACTATGTTGAATAATAGTGGCGAGAGTGGGCATCCTTGTCGAGTTCCTGATCTTAAGGGAAAGGCTTCCAGCTTTTCCCCATTGAGAATAATATTTGCAGTAGGCTTTTCATAGATGGCTTTTATGAGATTGAGAAATGTACCTTCTATTCCTACACTCTGAAGGGTTTTAATCAGGAAAGGATGCTGTATTTTGTCAAATGCTTTTTCGGCATCGATTGAGAGGATCATATGGTTCCTGAGTCTTTTCTTGTTGATATGATGTATCACGCTGATTGATTTGCGAATATTGAACCACGCTTGCATCCCAGGTATGAATCCCACTTGATCGTGATGGATAATCCTTTTAATGTACTGTTGGATTCTATTAGCAAGTATCTTGTTGAGGATTTTGGCGTCCATATTCATTAGGGAAATCGGTCTGTAATTCTCCTTTTTGAGGGGGTCTTTGCCTGGTTTGGGGATCAAGGTAATATTGGCCTCATAGAATGAGTTTGGTAGCTTTCCTTCTGTTTCTATTTTTTGAAATAGCTTTAGGAGAATAGGTATTATTTCTTCTTTGAATGTTTGGTAGAATTCCCCAGGAAAACCGTCCGGGCCTGGAGTTTTGTTATTTGGAAGGTTGTTTATCACTGACTCAATTTCTTCATAATTAATTGGCCTGTTTAAGGAATCAATTTCTTCCGGTTTCAATCTTGGTAGTTTATAGGTTTCCAGGAAGGATTCCATCTCTTCCAGATTGCTTAGTTTATTGGCATATAGCTGTTGATAAAAATTTCTAATAATCCTTCCAATTTCAATGGTGTTCGTCGTGACCTCTCCTTTTTCATTCATAATTTTAATAATCTGGGTCCTTTCTCTTTTCTTTTGGATAAGTCTTGCCAGTGGTCTGTCAATTTTATTGATTCTCTCAAAGAACCAGCTTCTAGTCCTGTTGATCTGCTCTACTGTACTTCTGGTTTCTGCTTGATTGATTTCAGCTCTAATTTTGGTCAACTGCTTCCTCGTGCATGGATTAGGCCTGTCCCTCTGTTGCTGTTCCAGCTTCTTGAGGTGAGAATATAAAAACTGCATTTTAGATTTTTCTATTCTTTTGAGTGAGGCTTGGATGGCTATGTATTTCCCCCTTAGGACTGCCTTTGCAGTATCCCATAGGTTTTGGACTGTTGTATTTTCATTCTCATTGGTCTCCATAAATTGTTTTATTTGATTTTTGATTTCCTGGTTTATCGAGTCATTCCTGAGCAGGATGGTTCTTAGTCTCCAAGTGTTTGAGTTTCTTCCAAATTTTTCCTTGTGGTTGAGTTCCAATTTCAGAGCGTTGTGGTCTGAGAATATGCAGGGGATCATTTCAATCTTTTGGTATCGGTTGAGACCTGTTTTGTGTCCCAGAACATGGTCTATTCTTGAGAATGTTCCATTGGACTGACATTTCTAACATACAAAATTAATCTTCTCAGAACTAACATAGTCATGTGAAGTGGGGCTGGAGAGAGCAACGTGGTTGAATATAGAGTATGAATGTCACTTGTGGTATAAGCAGCTCATCTTTCCAGGGATGTGTGAGCAGGCAAGAGTAAAAGCCCCAGTGGGATATTAATCCAGCAACGTCTACATGTTTTTAAAATTCATACAGAACCACTATAAAGACTTGTTGACTTGATTACAGATGGAGATTTCAGTGTGCAAGTGGACTTCTGGGCATAATTCATATTGTCTTTGAGCAAAGTGTATCCACAATATACAATAATATTGTATAACAATCAGCCACACCATTTCAGTGTCAAACAAAAAATAACTTCAGTTCGTGAGTCTGTAGGAAGAAGCGGATCTAGACTAGACTTCTATCTTTACTGTCCATCTGTCTGTGGTAATCTGCAATTTGGCTAGGTGGCTCTGCTGATTTTTGTTGAGATCATCTGTATTTCTGGAGGTTGGTTAGCTGTTGAATGGACTGAGGATAGCCTTGGATGGGATGACTAAAGCAACACAGTTTTGCTCCCTAGGTCTCATCCTACAGCATGGTAGTCCAGGCAAGACTTTCTCCTGGTGATGAAGGGGGACAAAAACAGCAAGCAGAAAAACACAAATGTCTTTCAAAATTCTTCTTGCATCTTATTTGCAAACATGCTTTTTATCAAAGCAAAACACGTGACCAAGCCCAGTACCAGTTTTGGAGATCACCACTGAGCAGGGACAGAAAGAGGAGTGAATGAGTGCAGCTTTCAACACAGTGATTCCAACACATGGGAGAGTACATGTAACCAAGTCAACGTGGTCATTAGAAGACAGGTTACCAAAGGAGTAGCTTAATGGCTCAGTTATCTTTTCTGGAATATGTAATTTTATTTTGAATATTTAAACCCAAAACAGTGTTACTCCTTCCAGAGGTGACAGAGCTCTGTTTTGAGTTATATCAGTAATGCCCAATCAGAATGAATGGTCTTGTAAACCTTGTAATAGATGGGAAGTGTAGGCCTTACGCCTCTCATCTCTAGTAAGTTCTGAGATCAACCTACCTCCTTACCTACCTACCTTCCTTCCCACCCTTCTGCCCTCCCTTCCTAAAAAAAAACCTACCCATTTGTGAGACAAGGACACATTTCTATTTACTGGATTTTGATTTGTCAATGGAATATGCATCTGCTCAACAAAAACATAACAATGTTTCTGGAATTTTCAGAGTACTGTATCAGAAGAAAAGACATCCAGACTCTCTAGGAATTCACCCTGAACTTCAATTTGCATATTATGCTTTGTAACAATGTATATTCTGTGACTGAACATTGAGCTAAGTTACACCGATAGGATTCTAACTAGAAATGGGAAAACAAATGACTGTGGATTTTTTCTTTCCTCATAGTTAACGTCAGGCACTCTTGTGGTCTCCTTGACTGCTATATTGGTGGAGATGCTAACGATCTAAATACAACAGATGCTTGAAAGTACAGCACAAGTTAAAATATGCATCCAACAGAAATTTTAAAAAAAAGTGGGCCGTTTGACACGCACATAGAGAACTCTTCCTATAATTAGAGATAATTACCAATGTTAGGAGATCAAAAGCATCTTTTTTTGGTTCTTGAAAAGCTAAATTTAAACTCTGCAAACAGACGCCAGCAGGTACACGGAAATTACAAGATGCATAATTTCCTATGAGAAGGGGCCAACCCATTTTAAAGCTATTCATCTTCTTACCATTTTATGTACACTTTTCAAAGTGTACCTTAAACAAATGATTTGTTACATATAGTTTCTAGCAGCATAATTTATTTTTCTTGGGTAAACACTCACTCCGTGTAGTCAAAGAAAAGAACAGAACCATGGTGAACTTCTACAAAATGAAAACAAGTTTTCCCTATAAATGCATTCCCACTGAATTGCTTTACATGACATACTCAGTTTTTAAACAAAATTTGCATCTCAGGATTATAGTAGAAACATCAAAATACCAAATAGGGGTATACAACACAAGCTCCCTTTCTTACTCATGCATAAGCCCTGTCTTAATTTAACTATGCTATTTAATTTCCACAGACATTTTAACTAATTTAAGTCCCTTTCCTATTTTATATAAAGTAGAGAATTCATACGTCCTACTGACAAAAAAAATTATGTCAAATATAACTCAATTTAAAAAAACTTAATAACTTAGGCTTTAGGTATCATACAAACTACCTGCAAATGGAAATCTTCACCTAGTAAATATATATCTTTATTTTCCTGACTCATAGAATAAAGCATCTTTTTTACTTTTGTCCCCAATGAAAGGCAGATGCGAATATTCGTCTAACACTCAGGAGGACTCCTGGAACAGTTCCTCAAATCAGAGTGCTCAAAGAAAGGGAGAAATGAGTACTAGGTAGGTCATTAACAATACCTTGCAGATAATTTGGGTTTTTTTGTAATGAGACTATGTGGAGCTTTGTAGAGTATACACATATATGTATTCTTCTCAAATGTAATTAATTGTCTCCCCCTTTCCTGCACGCAGCATAATTACTAAACTTCCTACCATAACATTCAAGATCCATTTAAAATATGGCACTGGCTTCCATTTTTAAATCCATCCTTATTCTTCCCAACACATTCTCTGGTGACAGTGGATTATTCACTGAGCATCGAGCATATTATCTACTTTTCTACCTCCAAAACTTTTCCTGTGAACCTTTCCTTTTTTCTACACTCTCTCTTTTGCTCTCCACCCCCTCTTATCTCTTTTGACCTTTCCTTTCTGGCCCAGCTCAGAAGTCAACTTGGGGCAACCTCACCTGGTCCCCACATGCATATTTAAGTACAGCCTTAACTGTCTTCCCAAAGCACTTTGAATAGAACTTGGCTGTATACATTTTCACCTCAATTTCTATTTCTATTCCATTTTCTGCAGATCCACTCTTCTTACTAGGTGTTAAGATAGTTATGCTTCCTCTGGGGCGCCTGGGTGGCACAGCGGTTAAGCGTCTGCCTTTGGCTCAGGGCGTG
This sequence comes from Ursus maritimus, assembly GCF_017311325.1. Taxonomy (NCBI): domain Eukaryota; kingdom Metazoa; phylum Chordata; class Mammalia; order Carnivora; family Ursidae; genus Ursus; species Ursus maritimus. The sequence continues at coordinate 102,958,434 of NW_024423319.1, read as the reverse complement.
ATCCCGGCGATCTGGGATCGGGCCCCACATCAAGCTCTTCCGCTGGGAGCCTGCTTCTTCCTCTCCCACTCCCCCTGCTTGTGTTCCCTCTCTCGCTGGCTGTCTCTATCTCTGTCAATTAAATAAATACAATCTTTAAAAAAAAAAAAAGATAGTTATGCTTCCTCCAACTTGTCTAGAATCTAACACAGCGTCTTACACACAGTTTATTTACAAGTGCTCAGAAAAATATTCCACAATCCACGATGATATTGAGAATTTAAATACTAGTTTACAGAAGGGGTCAGCAAACTGTGGCCCAAAGGCATACCACCTGTTTCTATAAACTTTACTGGGACACAGCCATACCCATTCGTATCTGTACTTTTGGTGCAGAGAAACCATATGGTCTGCAAGGCTAAAATATGTACTGTCTGGTCCTTTACTGAGAAATTTTGCTGACTCGTTTGGAGCAATCTAGATTATTACAACCATGAGAATAAATATACACATGTGGGTACAATGTGTCGAGTTAGTCTAAGCAGTATTTATTGTACCAAGTGGCAACTTAAGAAAAAGTATATGGCGACGGTCAGTTTTATGTGTCAGCGTGGCTAGTATATAGTCCCTAGTTATTCATTTGGCCAAACATTGATGTAGGTGTTTCTGTGAGGTCATTTTGCGGCAGTGAAGTGCATGCTCAATTGATGGTAACTATAGATTGTCTAGATGACCTAGGTGGGCCCTGAATCAATCTGCTGAAAGGTCTTATAAAAAAATCAAGATTTACAAAAAGAAAAAAATTTCCATTTTACCTTTTCCTGGTGACCCATCCCAGAGATTTCAGGTTTAACTAGCCGGCCCTCACAAATACATATGACAAGAGCTTACAATAAATCCCTTAATAGGTATCTCCTATTGATAACATTTCTTTGACTGAACCCTGACACACACATTTCTGTGACCTGAAAAATTTCACCCTAACTACAATGAAGGAATTTATTTTTGATCATGGGAAAGATGTATTAAAACATGTTAAAATCTAGAGGTGGCTGGCTGGTTCAGTCAACAGGGCACACAACTCTCGATCTTGGGGTCTTGAACTGGGCGCAGTTTACCCCCCCCCCCAAAAAAGTTAAAACCTGAGGACTTCCAGGGAAAACAGTGGACAAGGAGCACCCTAAGCTGACCTTGATTCATACATACAACTAGATAATACCCACATCAGTTTAAATAAACGAGAAACGAGCCAAAGACAGGAACATACTCTCCACAGCTAAATGTAAAGAGGCCACAAAAGAGGGTAAGAAAGGTGGAGATCCAGTCAGGAGCTAACCAGACCCACAAACCTATCTAAAGAAGGAGGAACACTGTGGACACAGAGAGGGGAAAAAGACAGACCCTCACACCAGGCACCCCAGGCATGGGGAACACTCATCCCCATAACATTTGTTTTGAAAACTAGAGGGGACTAATTTCATGAGTTCTTAGAAAATCAGCTGACTCAATTCTGGGAAAGCCAGAAGGGCAAGTGGAAACTGAGTCTCCACTCCTAAAAAGATAGCACAATAAACAGCCCTGCATGGACTACAACTGATAAATGAATTCAGTAACTTTGTGGATACAAAACCCAACATACAAAATCCATTATGTTTCTAAACACTAATAATGAAGCAACAGAAATAGAAATGAAGAACAAAACATCATTTACAATTGTACCAAAAATAATAAAATACCAAGGAATAAACTTAACCATTGAGGTCAAAGACCTGTACTCTGGAAACTATAAAACACCGATAAAGGAAATTGAAGACAACACAAACAAATGGAAAAATATTCCATGCTTCTGGACTGGAAGAATTAACATTGTTTAAATGGCCATACTACCCAAAGCAAGTACAAATTTAATGCAATCCCTACCAAAATATTAACAAGATTTTTCACAGAACTAGAGCAATCCTAAAATTTTTACAGAGTCTCAATAACCCAAATAGCCGAAGCAATCTTGAAATAGAACAGAACTGGAGGTATCACAATGCCAGATTTCAAGACATACTACAAAACTGTAGTAATCAAAAGAGTAGGGTACTGGCATTAAAGTAGACACATAGATCAATGGGACAGAATAGAGAGCCCAGAAATAGACCCATGATTATATGGCCAACTAATCTTCAACAGAGGAGGCAAGAATATACAATGGGGAAAGGACAGTCTCTTCAATAAACGGTGTTGGGAAACCTGGACATGAAAAAGAATGGAAGCAGACCACTTTCTTACACCATACACAAAAATAAATTCAATAGGCATTAAGGACCTAACTGTGAGACCTGAAACCATAAAAATCCCAGGAGAGAACAGAGGCAATAATCTCTCTGACATCCGCCGTAGCGATATTTTTCTAGATATGTCTTCTGAGGCAAGGGAAACAAGAGCAAAAATAAAAATCTGCAGAGCAAAGGCAACAGTCAACGAAACTAAAACCTACTAAAGAGAAAATATTTGCAAATGACACATCCAATAAAGGGTAGGTAACAAAAATACATAAAGAACTTCTACATCTCAACATCAAAAACACAAATAATCCAAATTAAAAATAGGTGTAGGACACCAACAGACATTTCTCCAAAGACATCATGGAAAGATGCTCCACATCACTTATCAGGGAAATGCAAATCAAAATCACAATGAGATATCACCACACACCTGTCAGAATGGCTAAAACCAAAAACACCGAAGCAAATGTTGATGAGGATGTGGAGAAAAGGAACCCTCATGCACTGTTAGTGGGAATGCAAACTGGTACAGCCACTGAAAGAGAGTACAGAGGTTCCCCGAAAAATGAAAAAAAGAACTACCGTATGACCCAATAATTACACTACTGGGTACTTACTCAAAGAAGATGAAAAAATTAATTTGAGAAGATATGAGCACCCCTATGTTTATTGCAGCATAATTTACAATAGCAAAAGTATGGAAGGAACCCCAAGAGTCCATGAATAATTGAAAGGATAAAGAAAAGTTGGAATATACAGAAAATAGAATATCAGCCAAAAAGAAGGATGACAACTTGTCATTTGCAACAATATGGGTGGAGCTAGAGTATAATGCTAATAAGCAGACTAAGTCAGTCAGAGAAAGACAGATACCGTATGATTTCACTCATTATGGAATTTAAGAAACAAAAGAACAAGAAAAAAAAAAAGAGAGAAACCAAAAAACAGACTCTTGATTATAGAGAATGATCAGATGGTTACCAGAGGGGAGGTGGGTGAAATAGGTGAAGGGCATTAAGAGTACACTCACCATGATGAGCGCTGACTAATGCATAGAATTGTTGAGTCACTATACTGTACACCTGAAACTAATGTAACACTGTACATTAACTACACTGGAATTAAAATTAAAAAAAATAAATACAAATAAAATTTAAGTTAAAAAATAAAATGCTTACAAGCATATTGGACAAAAACCCACTTTTTTTAATAATAACTTTTTATTATGTTATGTTCATCACCATACAGTATATCCTTAGTTTTTGATGTAAAGTTCCATGATTCATTATTTGTATATAACACCCAGTGCTCCATGCAATATGTGCCCTCCTTAATACCCATCACTGGCCTATCCCAGTCCCCCACTCACTCCCCTTCCCTCTGAAGCCCTCAGTTTGTTTCCCAGAGTTTAATTTAAAAAAATGAAACATGTTTAAACTTTTTTATAGGAGGCTTGAGAAGCAGCATTATGATAATATTGCCTTGACCTGAGAGAAGTAGAAAGACATTAAGATTTTTTTTAACTAGGCTACTTATTTCAACCCATTATGCAATTCTCATTTCTTTTATTGGAATATGGTCACACATGAACTGATTATCAACAAAAAATAATTTACTTCTTAAAATCCCATCTATTTCGAAACCCTAATTCTGTGATGTCCAAAAGATGTACCATTTTTTATCAGCAGCAAATGTTACTTCCTAATTTGTTAGTAATGCCTGAATGTTCAGCTGGGGAGGATGCTGGGGGTGAAGAAGTCAAGCATAATCAAAAGGGGGAAAGTACAAAAACAGTCATTTTCACTATGTAATCTTGTTTGGATACATCAGTATTCTATTTCCTTTAGCCTTTGCTTATCAAGTAACCTTCCTTTATCATGAAAGCAAAGACCTGAAATATTGCTCTTTCAGGACTTCTGCTTTTCAAGTAAGTTCCCGTCATCCTCTAACCCTCCAAAGCATTCAAAAGTTAGTCTTCATAGGGCATTGTTACCTTCTGTCAGGACCCAAAATATAACACTGCAGGGATATTGGGTTTGTTTATGTATTTTTAAAAAGTACATCCAGTTTATTTCAAACTAATTATATCATTCTGAATCTCATATGCAAGATCATTGAACTAGATGTTAGATTTCCTGGGACCTCAGCTTGATTTCTAAAATTATTACCTGTATGATCGGGCCAGTTACTTAACATTCAGGAGTCTTATTCTCTTACGTGTAAATGAGAATGATCATTTTTTTTTATTTCTTTCGACTGTTATTTTCAGTATAAAAAAAAATTGGAGTAAAGTTGCAATGAGAACTCTAACACAAAGGTGGTATTACTTTGAGGGACAGTGTCACAAAACCTTTCAAGAATATGATGAAAGCTATGGGTATTTTCCTTGGAAAAATACACACTTTACCATACACATGAAATGTTGCTCATGAGTACACTATGTTCACAGTTCAACGGAACCCTACCTTTGAACCAGTCCATGGACCTTTACTTAGAACCCCTCCTTTAAATTGCTATATAGATTTAAAATACTATAATTTTATACAGATGTACAATATGCAGTCAAAAGGAAAGAAAATAAATGTTGCATATTTATGCTTTTCCCATTATTTTAAATTGTATTTTTGACAGATGTGTTTACCTTGTTGTTCTACTACTAATTGTCAGTTTCTCTCACATCACTTAGCCTTTGAATAGGTCATAATTATACAGTCCTCTACAGTGTAATCAACAACTAGAGAGTAAAAGACTATTCCAAGACAAAGGTGCCACGTGAAAGCTCTCCTTTAAGCTTTAGAAATGAAAGAGAAGGAGAGGAGACACAGATCACGTGGGACACAGATTTGCAATAGCTTTTTATCAGGTTTTTGCTTTGGGGTTCCAATCACTCTTATTTGGAAGTACCCAACTACCTTGGTTTATTTGAATTTATACTGAGAGGCAATTGGGAAAACTTTCAAAATACAAGCAAAGTAGATTAAATAAATCATGTACGAAAGAGTGATAATGAGAAACATTTCCTATTACAGCTATATTGTTTTTAGTTCTATTTCTTTTTCTGTTAAGAGATCCTCCCAAAACTATTATTATCAGTAAAATAACCTTTGTAATACTCAACTCATCTATGCTTTGCATCAATAAACCTAAGAGGATTCCCATTCATTTTTTTTTTCGATTTTGTTTATTTACTTGAGGGAGAGAAAGCACACAAGCAGGGGGAGGGGCAGAGCGAGTGGGAGAAGCAGAATCCCCTACTGAGCAGGGAGCCTGACAACTCAGAGCTCCATGCTAGGACCATAGAATCATGACCTGAGCTGAAGGCAGATGCTTAACCGACTGAGCCACCCAGGCACCTCAAGAGGATTCCTATTTAGACAGTTAACACACACACACACACACACACACACACACACACACATATATCTATCTAAACTACATGGTGCAAAACATTCAAAAGGAGAACAATGTGATCAAATACACCCAATCTCTTTTAGGTCTTGGCTATGATTAATATTTACTGGTTAACTTTTACATTACCAATAATGATGGTCTTTTCAAGAATACTTGGTCTTCTGATCAGCAGTAGCAAATTGCTCCTATTGCTCAACAGAAATATATACATAAAGCTTTCAATTCTTGAAAACATCAAAGTTTTGACCATTGTTAAACTTATTTTTCCCTGACTTGTTTTCTCTTTTTAAATCCTAGAATGGAAAAGCAAAATATTAAGAAGAACATATCAGAGAAAATATTTCTGACATCATATATCATGGTTTAGAAAAAATGGAATATTCAGTTTTATTGTTTTCTTCCTACTCAACTGAAGTGACCAACATTCTACATTAAATTAATACAATCTGATTATTTTGACATGATGGTAGGTTTACACTACCGAGAAATAGATCTGGTACTCTAACAGATGCTACCGAGGCTCAGGAGAGTATAATTTAGATTATGATACTGAAATACTGATGCAAATTCTTAGGTAGTATTACTAAGTGAAACCACTTGTTCCCCCTCCTGACCCATTTAGATATTTGTAAGCAAAGTACTCATGCTTTTGCAAGCAACGGAGTTTGCAAGAATTTATAGTCTCATGCATGGAGAAATAATTTCTGATTCTTCCCTTCTAGGTCTTTAGAAAGCAAACATGAAGGGTATCATATTGAGAAACGAAATTTGTTTTTGTCTAATTACCAAGCCTTGTTCTTAAACTCCTCTGTTTTTAGTGACTGCTAATCACTTCTGAAGGAGCTTGGCAATTTTTCAGAATATGTAGCATAGGAGCAGGAGGCATGGTTCACAATACCAACAGGACTAGTTGAAGTCCCATACCAAATGCATGAAGCTCATGCACAGTGATGTTGTACTTATAAGGATTGAAAAGGTTTTCTACGTTCGGACATGAAGTAATAAACATTAAGCAATTTTAGCTGAGTATTAAACAGATTGAGAGGAGAATGCATCTCATACAACGTCAAAGTTGAAGTCATTTTAAAATTCTTTTAAGAATATGACCTGAATATGAAAAGTATTAATAAGGGAAAACTTTCCCAGAGTTAAGTGTATAAAAGCCTTATTCTGATGTAAATTACCCTAATTTTGTTTCTTAAAATAAACATATTTAATTATCATTTACCCACAATTTCCTCAAATCATAGTTAAAATTTTCATATCTATTCTCTGTAGATCCTATCTTCCTTAATTGATTCAATTTTTCTATCCTTCACTTAAAAATGGGTAACTTTTTCTTAGCTTCCAGGCTTCTTAAGTAATTTAACAATAGCACAATTATTAGTACAATCTATAAATATAAAGGCCATATGTAATAAAGAATTGATTGATCCAATTTCATGCAATTTGAACAAAATGACTAAATTTTTTGACTGGCTGCTTTGTGCAGCCTAATAGAAGTAATTCTCCTTTATGATGGCTCTATGAATGTTGGCTTTATGGATGAAATAAAAATTCTTAAATAGTTGGTACAGCAACTCTAGGAAACAGTATGGAGTTTCCTCAAAAAGTTAAAAATAGAACTACCCTATGACCCAGCAATTGCACTACCAGGTATTTATCCAAAGGATACAAAAATGCTCATTTGAAGGGGCACATGCACCCCATTGTTTGTAGCAGCACTATCCACAATAGCCAAATTACGGAAAGAACCCAAATGTCCACCAACTGATGAATGGATAAAGAAGTTGTGGTATATATGTATGCAATGTAATATTACTCAGCCATCAAAACGAAGTCTTGCCATTTGCAACTATATGGATGGAACTACAGTACATTACGCTAAGCAAAATAAGTCAGTCAAGGAAAGACAACTATCATGTGATTTCACTCACATGTGGAATTTAAGAAACAAAACAGATGAACACGGGGGAAAGGAAGGAAAAATGAAATAAGATAAAAACAGAGAGAGAGGCAAACCATGAAAGACTCTTAATTATAAAGAACTGAGGGTTGCTGGAGGGGAGGAGAGTGGGGGGAGGGTTGCACTAAATGGGTGATAGGCATTAAGGAGAGCACTTGTTGGGATGAGCACTAGGCGATGAATCACTAAATTTAATTCCTGAAACCAATACTACATTATATGTTAACTGACCAGAACTTAAATTTAAAAAAGAAAGTAACAATAAAAAATTCTTAAATAGTTTGCAAACAATGCAAAGGTATAAACATAATGACTTCATACTTTAAAACTATGGTATTTTTTCCCCATTTAAAGCGTATACCTTCCACACAAAGAGTAAGCAACCACTCACATGATACGCTTTAAGTAGTTCCTTTACCCCTCGCAAGATCACATTTACCAGTCTCCCAATGTGACATTTCATTTTTAGAATCAGGCACCACTGATTCCTCCTTTTTTTTTTTTTTTTTAAGGTTTACTTGTTTATTTTTAGCACAAGGGGAGGGGCAGGGAGAGGGAGAGAGAGACTCTCAAGCACACTCCCTGATGAGTGTAGAGCCCAACTCGGGGCTCAATCGCATTACCCTGAAATCATGACCAGAGCCGAAATCAAGAGCTGGCCACCCAACAGAATGAGCCACCCAGGCACCCCCATTCTTCTTCTTGTTTAACGTACAGCTAACTCACAAACATTATGACCTTGGGTATAGAATGATTTGGTATACAGATATTTTGTTATAGATTTTTTTACAGGTAAAATAGAATACTATGGCTGCAGAGATCAGAAAAATCAAGAAAAAATATCAAAGGGAAAAATGAGTCACTAAAAGGCAGACTTCACTAGGCTTACATAATTTACAGCAACTACTTTTGCTATTAAAAAAAACTATTTACGGACTATGAGTTCTAACTTAAAGGGGATGAAACTAGGAAGTTGAAGTTCGATTGTCAAACAAAAACAATGGTTGGTCAGATGTTTTTTGAGCTATTGCAGTAAAGATATTTTCCATTAAATATGAATGATAAAGAGAAAAAATTAGGGCGTTAGTAGAGAAACAGTATTTTTTTTTAAGATTTTTAAATATATTTATTTGACAGAGACAGACAGCCAGCGAGAGGGAGAACACAAGCAGGGGGAGTGGGAGAGGAAGAAGCAGGCTCCTAGCAGAGGAGCCTGATGTGGGGCTCGATCCCATAACGCCGGGATCACGCCCTGAGCTGAAGGCAGACGCTTAACGACTGCGCCACCCAGGTGCCCCCTAGAGAAACGGTATTTTTGACGGCCCATATGTGGCCATACTTGACCTTATTGCACTAACCAAGGATTCACATATATTCAATTGTGATAGCATGCAGTTAATTTGCTAATTCAATTCGACATACACACCTTAAAAAATGAAGGTTACTCTCAATTTAGCCACTTGTCAGCACTATCAATATATAGCCTCTGCAATTTCCCGTAACTACAACTGAATTAAATTAGTAAAAAAACAACAACAAAAACAAAAACAAAAAAAACTAAAATGACTTTAGAGCGGAAATACTGACCCTATTACTTTCTTTTAAAATGTTATTTATATAGATGGTTAAAAAAAAAAATACAAAAAACCAACAGGTGCAATATAAGATTAATTATATGCTTGGATAATTTCTTCCATTTTTCCTGTCTTCTTTGTCTTTAATTTACAAAATGTTTTTGATTAAATGTATTTATATTTTCTTGAATGGAGTCAAGAATTTTAATAAAGACATTATTACCTCTGCATACTCTCCAACTCCCACAGAGACAAAATCTGTAGAATGTAAAATCAATTCTGTGGCCATAAAACAAGTAGCTTAATTGAAGTACATTTATTTTGGTCTGCCTTCCACAAGTAAAAGTTATTTCAGTTAACAGATGGGGAAAAGTCTGGAGGTCTTAAACCTAATACTACTCTAATAAACTCAACATAAGGCTCTTATTTCTCTAACATAAAGCAACTTAATGCAAATGAGGATACAAAGTAAATATTACTTAGTGCTCATTATGAAGTGTTAAATCCATCATCACAGCATGTGGTTCAGGACCTACCAGTTTAATCTACCAAGTAACATAACATGGGTGTGTAAATATGTGCTCCCTCAGAATCTAAAGTGTATTTCATTTGTTAAAACCTGTAATTTTTAAGTACTTTCTAAGTGGCATCCTGTAAACAGAATGATAAAGATGAATTGCAATTATGTGTCTTTTAAATAAGGATATCTCGTTGTGTCTTGGTACCACAAGTGAAAGACCAGATTAAATTAATGTCCATCATTAGCAGGACAATAAGAAACTTCATGAAATGTTTGTAATTTATCTTTACTCTTCCTAACTATCAACCTATGAAACTCTTGTATGTTTTGGTTCCAACTTTGAAAATGTAAATTTATTTATAAATTCCAGATTCATTCATTCATTATGAAATCAATAAATACAGGTGCCTCAGTGGCTCAGTCGGTTAAGCATGTGTCTTCAGTGCAAGTCATGATCCCAGGGTCCTGGGATTGAGCCCTGCATCATGCTCCCTGCTAAGGGGGGAGCCTGCTTCTCTGTCTGCCACTCCCCATGCTTGTACTCTCTCTCTTGCCATCTCTGTCAAATAAATAAAATCTTTAAATAAATAAATAAATAAAAATATGTTGAAAAACATTCACATGTTATTAAAGTAACATGTCAAACAATAGCATTTAAATAGTGTTATTTATGGGGCGCCTGGGTGGCTCAGTCGCTAGGCGTCTGCCTTCGGCCCAGGGCGTGATCCCACAGTCCTGGGACCGAGCCCCGCATCGGGCTCCCTGCTCCACTGGAAGCCTGCTTCTTTCTCTCCCACTCCCCCTGCTTGTGTTTCCTCTCTCGCTGGCTGTGTCTATCTAGGTCAAATAAATAAATAAAATCTTAAATAAATAAATAAATAAATAAATAGTGTTATTTATCAACTGGTGCTTACATTTGTCTAGTATATAGACTATACCATTGGAACAAACTTGTTTTAGATATTCTCCTAATATTCTTTAGGTGACAGCAAAATAAGAGACCCAAAAATATAGCACAGATTTTCCCCTCCCACTCTCCACTGAAATAGAAAATATTCTTTTTTTTTTTTTTTTTTGAAATAGAAAATATTCTAAATGTATTTCTACGTATCAGTTTCAGAATGACTTCTATTTTGGCCTAAATTACCAACACAGGGTATGTTTCAGTTCTCCTTTGCTTGTATTATTGAAATTAGCCATGTTTTAACAATTGGTCTAAAAAGAAAACTAACCATTTTGTAGGTGTAAGCATGAATGAAAGGAAAAATGTAGTAAAAGATTAAAGCCACATTTCTGTTCTCCGTGAACTAAATTTAGAAGATATTTATGATCTAGATATTCCTTGGGGTCCACAGACTTTATGTCATCCTGACCACTTGGGGCTAAAGACTTGGTTGCTGTTATGGCCCCATTTTTGAATGATGATCCTATTCTTATGAGGAATGTCATTAGGTATTGAAGAGTGTCATCACTCCTATGAAAAATAAGGATGTACTCAGATAAAATTCTCAAAACTTACGAGGGGAAATCAACCTTCTCATGCTTCCCCTATCTGCAGTCACCATGGCCTTGTGAATCAAGTTGTTCCTTCTCCCCCACTGTAAACTCAGAGAGGGTGGCTCATCTCTCATTAGTTAATCCCCTGCTCCTGCCACATAAATAACCATATTCTGTAGGTCAATTTCAAAATAAAGCTTACCTCCTGCTTTGCCTGAACTCACCTTAATTAAGTTTAGGAAATCAGATACACAACCTTAAGACGTTCTGATAAATGGCTAATACCATTAGAATGCAATTGGAATTACAGATCTTTAAAGTATATTTAAACCTAAAGAGTTTGTATAATCTAGTATCACTATTTTTCACATAAACAAAATGAGGCTCTGAGTGTACAAGTAACTTGCCAGACTTGTGCTCATTCCAAGGATACAGTTACCTCTCACCATACTGCACCATATTATTAATTTACTGTTAGTTGAGTATTCTGTTGCATGCTAACTGATCCTGCCACTATTTTAGTATGCATATACAAGTGTACAGAGTACAAGGCTAGCCACAGCTACACTGCATATGAAGTCAACTACTTATCAAGACTCAAAGTATCTACATATTAAAGAGACTTTTAATATTGGTTTCTATTGTCATCAGGATCTTATGTATTTATGCAAAACTGTTCTATCAAAATTAAATTACTAATTTTCTACCTACCTAATAATAATATATGATGTACACATCCTTAAAAACTGGTATGCTTTCAAATAGAAAGCCCCTTTTATCAGGAATGTTACTTTCATTCTCATGAAGATTCTTAAGTTCTAAGAGCAAAGTTTGATAGATGCAAATATATTTAATATTTATTTACAAATTTAGTATTAGTTTATTTAAATATTTAATATTTATATAAATTTTTAAGTTTATATATTTAATGTAAATAAATATAAATTAATTTAAATAAATATAAATTATTTATTATAATTTAATAGTTATACAGATATAAATATATTAAATAATATATTAAGAGTGTTTTGGATCTTATTTTCTTTTTAGACTTCAGGGGCAAAGAATGCAGTTAACCATATTTTATCAGATTGGCAGGTTATGCAAGACCCCATTCTTGTTTTATTTCCTTTTTTAAAATATTATTTGATGTCTGTCCATTTATCCTCATGTCCACTCTCATTTCCTCTCCTCCACCATATGTATTTCCTCACCACCTTACTCACCACCATGGGCACTCACTATAATGTGTTATATGCTAACACATGCATGTAAGCTTGACAATGCATTATTGTTTATGTGTTTTCATAATCACATATGACATGCTATATTTCTCAAGTTTTTCAATTAAGTCCAATTTTAAGATTTATTCTTGGGCTTTATGTATAGCTAACTAAACCCTAATGCTGCAAGCATTAATTAGTTTTAAAAATACCCCACTATGATTCATCTCACTTTTCTAAAATGCCTATTTTCTCATTATCATAACATAAATATTTTCTAATAGAATAAGTTGGGGCGTTCACCATTTTTACAAAGACTTTATAAGAAAATCATTACGAAACAAAAGCCAGCAACATACTATATTGAAAAGAGTCTTGATAGTGATTCTTCAATGTTCCTTTTCATCCTCTCTGGTCCAAGTCACACAGGACTAGATGTTAACACGTGTGGATATAATCCCGAAAGTGACCTAACCTGCTCTCCGACTTTTTATCAAGTCATTTACTGTCTCTTGACTTCTTTCTTTTCACTAACAAAATATGTAGTTTGGCTCTATAGCACTAAAAACTTTTAGGTTCTAAATTCGAAGCTACGTTAAATTATTTAGACTACTTAAAAACTAGAAAACTTGTGTAATGGCGTTTGAAACATGAAGGGCACAGGAGTTGCAGTGTGCCCCACGTACTGACAGCAGTGGCACTCTTCATAGAAATATGCTAAATACAACACTCTGAAATTTCAGGGATAATCAAACCTCTATCTATGCACTTAACTGTATTAACCTGGTTGAAAATGTTCAATGGTAACACATTTAGAGTTAATCTTAGAAGAACAACATCTGCTAACAATTGATAAATGTTTGAAACAACTATTTCTGAGAACAATACAGAGAATTTGCTGTTGTGAAACTCTTGCTTTCAAGTTTAAGTTCATATCTCAATGTTGACACTTAAAAATTACTTGACTTTTGACATATTATTAAATCTCTGAATATTCTGACACAGAAGTGAGAATAATGGCATTGTTTAGTATTAAAAGTAAAAGAGAATGTCATGTTGTTGTTTGTTAACATGCCACGAATCATTGTAAGGTGGGGACTGTGACCTACTTTTCATCCTTTCATCTGAGAATAATGTCTACTAACGTACTTATTCCATGTTCTGTGAAAAAATGAGTAAATTAATGAATCTTAATGAGTCTATTGCATATCTTTATAAATGTGTGTTTTTAAATGCAATGAATCTTACCGTACTGAGAGAAGAACTATTTGGGAGCTAGGCATTCGGTATGCATTATTTCCACCTTCCCATAGCACATAGAACTGAATCAGAAGCAATGATCAAACCACAAGTATACTAGAGCACTAGCAAAGACTGTTTAGTGGCATTACTAGTTCATTTACTTGAACCTTTATTGTAAGAATACCTTGCATCAGACACAGTGCTGGTCAGTGATCTAATGTTTTGTTTGGACGTTTGGAAATTTCTATCCATTTGTCTTCATGCAGATAGAACATCTGGGTGGTTAATCATTTCTTTTACTTGCACATTTTAAAATCTACAGTGTTGTCCATAAATAAGTAAATCAATCAATCAATCAACTTGACCTATAAGATTATTTTTTTAAGGTTCATTCATTTATTTTAGAGAGAGAGAGAGAGAGAGAGAGAGAGGATAGGGAGGTGCAGAGGAAGAGTGAGAGAGAATAACAAGCAGACTCCACATTGAGCATGGAGCCCGACCCTGAGATCAAGACCCCAGCTGAAACCAACAGTCAGATGCTCAATCAACTGCACCACCCACGTGCCCCAAGATTAGTACTGTTAATTCTTGACTAATTTTAATCAAGTAACACACATAGTTTAGCATTAATTAAACGTGACTACCAAGGTTAAAATAAAAATATGACACTGTCCTACCGCCTTACCCACCTCCCAATTCCTCTGTCCTGCAGGTAAACAGCTTTGAATCTTTTAGCTGCTTAATCTGGCACTTTTATAAGTCCATGTATCAATAACACGTGTGTATGTCCATGTTTATTTATCCATATAATCAGACTTCAAGTTTCAGCGGAAATGCAGTTGTCACTTAGATCTCAATCTTTCCATATCTCCTCAAAAACATACTGATAAATTCAGAGAAAACACACATGTGTGGGTGCATGTGCACCCAGAAAGGATGCTTACATTTATTGTTTTCTTCTTTAGGTAAATGATGGATCAGCTGTTCATGGCAGTTATCCCTGTTTACCTTCTGTTGACCATCTGTTATTGTCCTAGCACAAATTTTAGTTAAATCGGATACTAAGTATTACCATGCTTTCATCAGGACTGGTGCTCTTTTTGTGCACTGTACACGTTACCTTCTAATCTTCTTCATGGTCAACCAGGAAATTCCTTGTGAGTCTCTCCTGGGTCAGGGCTCCTGTTCTCTGAATGCCATTTCGTCCACTTGCCTCACTCACAAGCTTGTGTAGCTGGAAGGCATCCCTTAGTAAATTATTTTTAAAAGGTACAAGAGAAGTATATTTTTGAGATGTTTGTCTGAAAAATCTTTATTTTCCTCTTGCATGGTTGATTTATTAGTTACGTAACATTTTTTACACACTGTTCTGATGCCTCTTTGTTCTTATGTCACTATTGAGGTGTCCAAAGCCTCAATATGTGTCTGATGACACATCCTTTGTATGACATTCATTTTTCCTCTTAGGAATCTTCTGGGAATTTCTTTTTGTCTCCAGTGTTCTGAAATTTCATGATGCTATTTGGAGAGGGGAACTGTTTTCATCTATTGTACTGGCCACTCAGTGGATTCTTTTAGTCTGGAAATTAATGTACTTGAGTTCTGGAAAATTTCTTGAAATATGTGCTTATTTCCTCTCACATATTGCCTCTGTTTTCCCTTTCTAAAAAGATTATTATTCAGCCATCAGGCTTCCCAGAACAATCCTCCAGTTTCCTACTTTTCTTTTCTTTGTCTTTTGCTCTACTCTGGGGGATTTGCCTACTTGTTTCTTCCACCTCGTCCATTGAAAGTTTCATTTTTGCTGCGATTGGCAGGTAGTGCCGGGCAGAATTCTTTAAGAAGAAATAAATTACATCCTTTTTGGACCAGTGAGAATTTATCAGAAAACTAGCCCTAAATTTGTTCACTAGGTAACAGAAAAGGTAGGGGGGAAAAAACTCCAAGTCTTTCAGTGTAGGAAGCGGCAACCACCCTAGGGCTAAAGGAACAAAGGTAAGGGGTTAGAATAATGAAAACCTAGAAACAGACTGGAGGGGTCTCATACAGTGGATACCCAGATCTCAGAGAAGAAAACACTGCTTAATTGGTGCTGCTGTCTCGGGAGTTCAGAGGAGGGGCCGTCTTGGCCTGTGACCTAGACCTCGGAGAGGGGCTCTACGGCAGACCAGCACTCATCACTCTCTGATAAGCGGAGGCATGATGAGGCCAGTTTCGCCCGTGCTGGAAAACCTGCAAACTGTTGCTATGAGAAGAAAGTGATGCTGCTGGGATGAAGTACTGATGGGAAGCAAGTGGGAAGAAGTCCTTTCTCCTTGCAGTGTCCTTGGGGCCTCGCAGTGTCCCTCTCATACCCTCTACCAACATAGCCTAATCGGGAGCCGCTGGCCAAGCAGAAATAGGCTTTACACAATCTCTGTCGGCCAGCAATCACAAAGCTAAGTACAGAAGGATGGGTTTGGGGCTGAGAAACAGTATCTCAACAACCCCAATTTTATTTTTTTTCCAAAGATTTCTTTTTTTATAACATTGATCTAACGTCATGGATGTGTTACCTTCTCTTATTTCTCTGTTGATATTGAAATGTTATTCTCTTTGTATGGTATTTATCTCTCCGAGTTAGATTTTTTTGTTTTTCCTTTGTTGGTACTTTTAATTTGTCTTCCTACTCCTTTCTTGTTTCCTTTTCAGTTATCTTATTCTATGCTTGAAACGTTCTGGGAACACTCGTGCATCTGCCTATAATTGTAACCGGCAGACTAAAATTCTTGAGTATGTGGAAGGAGCTGAACAAATTTAAGCTTTTTCCTAGGTCCAAATGAATAAGGATTCCTTGGGGGAAATCCTGGTGGCAGTACCTTTAGGTCTTTCCGTTAGGGCTGATGGTCTCCTCACAGAACTCTCACAACCTCCTGCCTGACTGGTAAAACTCTGCCCTTGAGCACAATAGGGAAAGAGTTCTGTGATCTAAATATTTCGATAAATCAATTACTAGCCATCCACCTCCTTTACAGAATTTTTTTTTCACTCTTTTCAGTCTATTGCCAGGAGTGTAGATATCATGAAACTATCTTCACTGCATTGATGTTGTAATAATTTTATTAGTCCAGTAAGTCTCCACCTTCACACAGATGTTGTGTTATTTTTAGTTGTTTATTAAAAATATACACAAAAATAATTCAAAGAGTTAATTTTGTAAATGTTCAAAGAGTTAATTTTGTAAACTTTTAGGATTACAAAGTGTATAATCCCATAAAATTGTCATCAACTTAAAGCACAGGTTGCCTAAAATAGTTACTTCTTATGAATAGGAATTTGGAAAATACTCAGCATGGAATCCTAAAATGTGTAATGTTGTACAATTTACTCTATCTAAACTTTGATTTTTTTTTTTTTAATTTAGAGAGAGAGAGCGTGAGTGAGAGGGCATGAGCTGGGGGAAGGGCAGAGAGCAAGGGAGAGGGAGAGAATCCCAAGCAGACGCAGGGCTCAATCTCACAACCCTGAGATGGTGACCTGAGCTACCCAGGAGTCCCTAAAATTTGACTTAAAAAGGAAGTAAGAATAATACTTTCTAGATCACTTAACTCCCTAAGTCTATATTGCTGTAGACAGTACGTTTTACCAGAGTTTCTATGGGTCCTGCAGGAATCTCTGTGCATCACACAGGATAAGAAAATGGTCAGATTTTATATTGAGGAAATTGTCATTAACATAAGACTGATACCTTAATAATGTTCTACATATAATAATAGTTTAATTTGAAGTTGAATTTCAATTAGTTCTTCTGTAAAGAATGAATTATTACTATCATGCAATATTAGAACCTCAAAAATCTTATTTGTATTTGTTTGCAAATCAATAAAATGTGGTTTCCGCTTATCAACATCTTTCTATTAGTTATCTATTTTGAGATTAGCTACAGACAAACGTAACTGGAAAGTAACATTGGTAGTATTAAATGAGCATGCATTCTCATTTGATCCTATGATGATTCAGATTAACGTAGATTCAGCGTGTAAATACTATGAGATTCATTTTTTGGCTTCTATGCTCTTCATATACAGACAAATGTATAATTTGAAATTCCCCTGCCAGAAGGACTACTCAGTATAGTACCAAAGAACAACCTAATTATTACAAATATATATAATGCCTAATCTACAGCTAAACAAAAGATACAAATATTTTAATATAACAAATAATAGATTCTATTTATTAGTCAATGTATATCAGTTGCAAAGACCTTTGTGTTTATTATCTCATTTGATCCTCACAACAAAATAATATCATTATACCATTATCCACACTCATACAGATGACAAAATTAAAAGTTAAGTTTCAATGTCTTGCCCAAAATATATGCAGCTTAAAAATGGTTAAGGCAGGGGTGCCTGGTTGGCTCAGTCAGGACAGCATGTGAATCTTGATCTTGGGGTTGTGACTACAAGCCCTATGTTGGGTGTAGAGAGTATTAAAAAAAAAAAAATCTAAGAAAAAGCAATACTAGAAAGTCCATTATGGATTATATTAGGCAAATCAAGGTGCTATACTACAGTGTGTGTGTGTAAAACAGCATCCTGTTCTAATATCACTATTAGCCCTACCTACTTACAATGATATACTCTATTATAAGCAGAATGTCTTAGATATCTACATACTAATCCCCAGAACCTGAGAATATATATTAGGTTACATGGTAAAGGAGAATTAAGTTTAAGATGGAATTAAAATGGAATTAATCTTAACTACAGAGAACAAACTGAAGGTTGCTGGAGGGGAGGTGGGCAGGAGGTATGGGTTAAATGGGTGATGGAGATTAAGGAGGGCACTTGTCAGGAGCACCGTGTTTAAGTGCTGAATCACTACATCGTACACCTGAAACTAATACTACACTGTATGTTAACTAACTGGAATTTAAATAAACACTGGAGAAAAAAAATAATAAAATGGAATTAAGATTGCTTGTTGGGTGACCTTGAGATGGGAGGTTTTCCTGGATTATTTTCATGACCTCAGTGTAATCAGTAGATCTTTGTAAGTGGAAAGGGGAAGAAGAATAGGGAGAACAGTCGGATTACTATGGGAGACAGACTTGGCCCAATATCTCTGGTTTTAAAAGTAGAGTAAAAGGGCCATGAGCCAAGGATGTGGGTGACCTCCAGAAGCTCAAAAGGGCAAGGCAAAAGATTTTCCTTCGAAACTCTAAAAAGGAATGCAGCCCTGCAAACACTTGGATTTTAGTCAAGACAGATTTAACATTCCTGAACTACCTAATGGTAATAAATGTGTGTTGCTATAAGCTAATAAGTTTGTGGGAATTTGTTACAGCCGCAATAAGAACCTAATACACAATCTCAAAAAGGAACAATAAAGAGCTAAAAAGTAATCAAGGAAAAGCTTTCAAATTTAGTTTCAGTGCTGTCTTTTGAGGAAGTACGGCACTTTATACTAGTAAAAATTTGTCTTGCTTTTTTACAGTGTTGGCACAATACTCACATATATAGGAGAATCTGAAAGACTGTGCCAAAGCTGTAATTGAGAAATAAGACATACAAACAAGTGTTCTGCTTTTTGCTGATGATGTAGCAATTACGTGACACTATTCATGTAAATCAGGTAACATGTTCTTTTAAAAATCTTTATCAAAGATTTTTTACTCATCTATAGAATTTCATTAAATCATTCTGAATTAAAAGAAAAAAAAATGGTTGTTTTCTTTTTCCCTACTGTCTTAGCCAGAAATTTCTATAATGTACCATAAGAAAATGCCCCCAAACTCAGTGGCTTATCACAACACTTGATTTCTCTTTTTCCAATACTTCGGTGGTGTTGTATGGAGTGCTGTTTCAAACTGTAGGTCTGTGGTTCATCTGGAGGAGTCTGTTCCAGGTCCAAGTAAATTTCAGGTTTTCTCTAGGGCTCTTATTCTGAGCCCAGAGAAGAGGGGCAGGGGCTACCTGGGGAATATTTTTCTCATACTTGCACTCATGAAAGCTCCCAGATGTTTAAGCAGCAACTTGTGAAGCTTCTTTAGCTCTTAATTTAAAATTCACACACTGTTACTTCTGCGTCCTTTGTAAAGTGAATCTTTTTTCCTATGGCCTAAATCAATGGGCAGAGAAGTATATGGATGCCTTGGAGGAAGGGGCAGGGTAGGAGATGAATACTAGCTGAACCATCAGACACTGGACAACACCCAACAACAGAAAAAAAGAATCTTGCCTAAAAGTATAATTTTCATATTTCTCTAAGTATTGGTATTCATTGTCCAGTCAACTAATCACTCAGTGGCCAATGTCTATTCAACCATAAAGAGCTTGAACATTATAGTGAATTAAGCCAAATAATTTTTTCTTGTAAATTTTATTCAATATTATACTTTGGACCCTCAAAAAACATCACCCCGTATACTATATCGGCTTGGGGAAGAACTATTTATTGTAAATGCAAATTTAAATGGTCATTCATATTTGCACCTTAGGGTTGTTATATCTGTTAAAGGCCTAATAAAAATCAAAAATATGAATTTAGAAACATGAATTTAAAAAGAGGAAAATGATGGGGCGCCTGGGTGGCACAGCGGTTAAGCGTCTGCCTTCGGCTCAGGGCGTGATCCCGGCGTTGTGGGATCGAGCCCCACATCAGGCTCCTCTGCTATGAGCCTGCTTCTTCCTCTCCTACTCCCCCTGCTTGTGTTCCCTCTTTCGCTGGCTGTCTCTCTCTGTCAAATAAATAAATAAAATCTTTTAAAAAAAAAAAAATAAATAAATAAAAAGAGGAAAATGAGAAACTAGTCTTGGAAGTGAAATCTATTTGTTCAAGAACGTGCTTTTCAAAACAAAACCCTGAGTATTTAATATAATGGCCAATTATAGTCTTTGATAGAAAAGGAAGGTCCTAATTGTATCTCTGAACTGCAGGGAGTTTTGTTAGAACACAACAAATAGTTTCCTATACGGGTACCAAATTTATTTTAAGAAGTTATATTTAGTTCTTTTGAATATATGTTAGATTGGTCAGACATGTTCTTTGCAGTCTATAATTAGCCACACTGTTAACTTTTTCATATTGCTGTCCAGTAATTGGAAAAAGTAAGTTTTACTCATCAGTAATAATAAGCATTAAATATCATTCTCTGGGATCTAGTCCAATAGCATTATTAATATACAATAAAACTTGGTTGTTTGAATTTTTATTATATACTAGGTAAAGAGACCATAACAATAGTATTTTGTTATTTGTTTTAATTGGCTTTCATCATAGCTAATCTCCTTAGAAAGTGTACTTATTTTAAGTTCACCTCTGTAATATCATTTTTAAACACAGTACTTCCATTTAATAAATAGAACATTAAATATTATATAATGAGACATATACTCTTATAAGTTAGTAGGGAAATCATAGTTTAAAAGCTAGCTCATCTGGGTCGCCTGGGTGGCTCAGTTAGCTGAGCTTCCAACTCCTGATTTCGGCTCAGCTCACGATCTCAGGTTCCTGAGATAAAGCCCTGTTTCAGGCTCTGCACTCAGTGGGGAGTCTGCTGGAGATTCACTCTCTCCCTCTCCCTCTGCCCAACCCCCTGGTTGCTCGCTCGCTCTCGCTCTCTCTCTCAAATAAATAAATAAATCTTCATACATATAAAATAAAATAAAATCTAGCTCATATGCCTGTTCTACTCTTTATCCTTTAAGAAGGAAAATTAGGTCAAGAGAAGAAATAATATGCACTGTAAGACTTCAAGGCATTTACCAAATTATCTCCATGTTATATAGCTTATTTATTGACTTTTATGTGGATACCATTCTCTTAGAAGTCTTAATCACAGTGTATCCCTAGACTTTTAGCTTTGGTACCCTTCCTTTGTTTCATCCATATTGTGCTAATTCCCTTTGTCAGTCTGCAATACTTGGCCCCTACGTTCACCTTCCTGGTTGGTCTAAACTTTCCACCTTTGCATTAGGTAGAAGGATCGAAGAACATGCAAGTTCCGATAAATGTTTGTATTTGATGCATGTGCATTATTTTAACAAATTATATTTACTACTGACATTCCTAACTTTTTTTTTTAGAATTAGAAATGAGCCATCATTCAATAATTCTCTCCTTGCTTCTTTTCTGCAATACCTTTTTATACTGTGTGTTTGTTGTTTTCTTTTGTTTTTATTTAAAACTATCCAGTCAAAAAAGGATTTTTATTGGATCCTCTTCTTTCATTTGCCTCCTACGATTGAGTGCCTCCTATGATTGAGTGCTTCCTAGCTTTCTTGTCTTGGTTCTTTCTATATATTTATACTGGGTACCTGCAATCAAATCCCAAATCTCAACCACCAAAAATTTATGCTAACGACTTATAAATTTTAATCTCTAAAACTATCTCCAAAATTTTCTCTCTTTCTCTCTCCATCTATCCACTAGGCTGGATAATCCATAGACACTACAACTAAACACCCTCCAAATTCAACTTCTGTCTCTTCTTCCATTTGTCCCTATTTTATTTAATACCATCCCTATGTACCCAATCACTCAAGCCTAAGATTTTAGATTTACCCCAGATTCTTCTTCTCATCCCCTGCAAGTTTCTGCAGATTGCTCTTGTATTTGTTTTTCTATTTGTTCCATCCTCACAATCTGTATTTCTACTGTTTTATTTCAGACCACCAAGCAATACACTGAATTGTGCTTTTTATCATGAGCTCAATTCCCTACCTGCCTCCACCACAAAGCTGGGTATCTGTTATTTCCCAGTCCCTTCCAGGACCACCCGAACTTTCTCTACATTGCTCTGTGAGGTGGATCTTTATGGACTACATCCATGGGCTTCACTATCTTCTGACTTCTGGTTGGTTCCTTTCGATGAAAAGCTCAGGAAGGAGACTGGAACCGCATTGAGAGTCAACTCTGAAGTATTTATTAGCTCATTTGTCTCTTAGTGAGTCTCCATAGCTTGGATTCCTATCTCCACCAAAGGCCACAGCTTCTGTCAGGCAGTCTTTTACATATAATTACTTCTCTGGGTTAACATTCAGCTTGCCCCTTCGGGCCTTGCAGTGTGTCACCACTGGCTCATGCTACTCCTGCATTACCGCACTGTCCCTTTCGGTTTCCCTAAACTGTATCAATGCCTCTGCAAATAGTCCTTGTATTAATATTTCCTCACATTATTCTGTAGGAATATACCTCCTGATCCTTTCTGGGACTTGACTGACTCATCCTCTTAACTAGCCATATGTCCCTGCACCAACTGCTACATTTCAATAAGCCTCAGTTTTCTCACTGTAAAAATGTGAGCAATAGCTCTTCATATGGTCCTAATAAATATTAAATGATATTATCTATTCAAGTGCCTAGCACAATACCTAATAATACAGGCTGAACCACGCAATATTGCCATTTTGGTAGGTCAGACAAGTTGCGTGTTAGCTAATTGTATGTGTTTCAAACTTTGCACTCAAGAAATATTAGCTTTTATTATCAATACCCTCATTATTTTCTCTTCATCTCAATTATAGCTTCCTCACTTGTTCCTAACTCTGCTCTTTGCTTCCATGTGCTCTTTAAACATACCAAATTGTTTCCTTCATCAGAAGTTCATGAAGGTCTCCCTACCGGTCATGCAGAGTCACCAAAGACTTTCTCCTCTCCTTTCACGTACCAGGTTTGATGCAGCTTCCACAGAACAGCCTTCACCAACAAACTCTGCTAGGTAGTTCCCACCCGGTGTATGTCTTCTCAGCGATGCCTAGCTGTGCTTGTCACAAATGCCATACTTTATAATAATGAGTATGTGTTACTTTTAAATTGTTTCTCTTACTCATTTACGTATAAAATCAAAAAGAGAAGGAATTATGTCCCATTCACTCATACTTGTAAAAATAACCTCTATGCCAATGTTTGGCTCTCAATAAGTATTTGTTGGAAGTATAAATTGTTAAATAGAAAATACAAAAATAAATGAAAACCTAGGTACATGCCCCTTGTTACTTTAAAATTTTTTATAGGTTACCCCTCGGTTCAAAATGAAAATAAACACCTTGGATCCAGGCCTACCTCATTCCTTGGATTCTTCTAACACACTCCCACAAACACTTTCTGCTCTCAGCGTAACAATTCCCACCATAAATCACTTAGCTTATTCACATCTTGTTTCCTTTACCCTATTTTCTGAGTCTGAAATTACTATCTGCCCTTTTCTTCTTAGCCAAGTCATTATACTCTTTCAAGACTCAGTTTCAGATACCCTTTCTTCAAGACAGTGTTATGAATTCCTCAGTCTGATATAGGTATCCCTCATCCCTGTTATCTTAATAACTGGATGGGCATAAATTTTAGCTCTTGCCTAATGCGTATTGTAATAATCAATTTGTTGTTTATAAATATATTTGTTATGTATAAATATATATTATTTATATATTGCTTCCACTGCACTATGAATTCCGTAAAGATAAAGGGCCATCCTTTAGTTGTCAGTGAGCCTCTATTTATGTCACAATGCATACTAAAGAGTTGGTGCTCCATATATAATATTGTTATCAATTTCCAAATATCTTCTAGGCTTTATGTTAGGTGGATAGGCATGGAAAATTGACCATAGACCCACAATCTGTTCCCTTCATACTTAAAGGAGATGAGTGATGAATGATCTCTAAGAGCTCATCTTAACAAACATGCTTACAATCTATATTGCTAACTGTAAAAAACAGTAAGCGTGGTTGGCTGGAGAGTACGTGGTAGTCAAGTGAACATTTTACTATTTGTGCATTTATATACTGTATAAAACGGAGGATTCCCTAAACTCTCAAAAATTCATGTTAATCCAAAAGCAAAAATTAATCACAATTTACTAGAAAATGAACACCTGACATCTTTGAGCTCCTCTAAAAAAAGGAATATTGCATCTCTTCTTGATGCTTACCTACAGCATTTGAATCATGACTAGAGTTTGGTGCTGGGTAAGATCTATTAGTAGTGTGAACCTGATTTCATAATTAAATCATTCGTGGTAATAAGTAATGCTACACCTGAAAAGGGAAATAGTTGATGGGAGTATTACTATGTCATATTAAACAAAGTGTCTACTTCAAGGGCCTAATTATATAATAAGATAAATGTAGAGTGAGATGGGAGGGCTTTCTGAACACATAGGTGGCAGATAGCAAAAATACAAGGTAATAGTGCATTAAAAGGAGAAGAACCTAGGTCTATACAAAGGGGATATTAAAAAGAATCGTTCAGATTAATAGAATGTGTGGGTTTGGGACAGAACAATAGGCATGGACATAAAAGAAAAACAGCCCTTCTGTATTTTTTAATTCAAAAAAAGAAAAATACAGGGAATGAGGAAAACCTGTGCTTATAATGCATACCTAGTTTTTACTTATTTCATTTATATTTGGTATACCACACCTAGAAAACTGAGGTAGAATGATTCCTAAAATGAACTGTGAAATTCAGTGGTTTCATCACTAACCATGACCTTTAAGAAGTAAAATTATAAACAGACAGATTATGAGTATGCAGAGACCACTATCACGTAGAGTCAGATCTTAAATTTGGATAAAGGTATCAGAGAAATACAAACAGAAATGCCATCAAATAGGCCTCTTTATAGTTCAGAACTTCAAAATTTTATGGAGTAAAATTGGCACATACGGGCTCTGGTTGACTGAGCACTGGCTACCTTAGGTTTTGCTGAAGTGCCAGTTTAATGAATGTCTTTAATATCTTTCATGAGGTAATGTTCAGGTATTTTTTTTCCCTTTCATGGACCAGATACATGGATCAAAGGGGTTATAATTATAAGCAATCTGATTAAAAACTCTTATAGGTGAGTGAAAAAGTCACGTGCAACTTTAAATATCAAGAATGTAAAGGTATGTTCATTAAACACAGAGGGGAGAAAGCATCCTCTAATCATTGGGTATTATTATTATTTGGTTCTAAGGCCCTTTCCTCCTTTTTGACTCAATGACCTATAAAAGAGTTTTGTTAGTTGTGACACTTGAATTTGCAAATGACCAAGATCCAGTTCAAACTATTTTAAGCAATAAAGAAAATCAGTGGCTGATATAACTAGAAACTCTACTTTCATTAGTTTAAGTTCCCTTCTATTAGTGCTTTCAGCTCTCCATCCTATAGTGGTAGCCTAATTCTAAGGCTTCTGCACATGGAAGTCCAAGAACCATCAGCTGCTCTAGGCTTCCCTCATTTGCAACTGAAGTCCCATGAAAAATCTCACAGACGGCTCTGACTGGCTAGCCTTGAGTCCTGAGTTTATTTCCAGATCAATCCTTTTGCTTGGGAGTTGGGATATTCTCATTACCTAAGATCAGACTATGTGATCTTCCCTAGATCTTGGGGGGGGGGGG
>NW_024423319.1:102861277-102932371 GCF_017311325.1 Ursus maritimus | reverse complement strand
GGGGGGGGGGGGTTCAGTGAGCAACTACAGAATCATCTGGACTGAGAATATGGGATTCATGTTCCCTCACCAAGAAATTTTGATCTAAGATCTCTTTCAGCTCACCTGCTAAGTCCGTATATCTCCCTGCGTTTTAAAAGTTGTTTTATAAAAGATCTATTTCAGAAACGGGTAAAGCCTAGTATATTACATGTATCCTGTGAGGGCAGAGCAATAATTTTTTGTTTTTCTTTTTTCCTGTTCCTCCTTTACTTCTATCCTTTAAAAGTTATAAAGTTGGGAGAGCTGGGTAGGTTTCTTTCTTCCTTCCCTTCCCATCCCCCTCCCTTCCTCAAGTAATACCTTGTTTGAGAATATTTAACATGAATTTCAAAAACTCCTATGCTATACCTATATGAAATAAAACTGATGAGAAAAAAATGAGGTCAGGAGAAATTAAGATGGGGAAATAAGATAAAAGCAAATAATACTACTAGCTTTTTTTTTTTTCAATGCATTCATATCCTAAACATCTCCTAATGGAAGAAAATATATTCTGGATTCCAAGCATTCTGTCAGACCAGTCAAAAAGACCATGATTCAGTTACATGATTCAGAAGGTACAGAAGGAGAGGAAATCAAACAGTTCCTCTGAAGAAACAGGTTTTTCTGACTCTGAAACCAGAAAGGTATTTCTTTTAAGAGCCATCATAGAGGGGGAAAAAAGGGGAGGGGTCATCATAGACAGAATAACAAATAATGTAATGTACAATAGTGTCAATATTCCTCTAGTAAATGTAGCTTTAAATTTATGAAAATATTTGAGTTCAACATTTCTACAATACATGAATCCACTGGATTTAAAGAACTCTTTCTTTAAATCCACCAATACAAGTTAATATCATTTAATGAAATTTCAAGTCTATAAAAAAGTCCTCAAAAGGGGTTTATAGAATATTGGTCAAAATCATAACAGGACTCATAAAGACTGCATTTTCTGCTCATGCCTACTGTGAGCTATTGCAAATTTGTAACCATGGTAGTGATATTACCAGATTTGATTTTTGAAAAATTATTCCATTATCTTTTGTAATAATGGATTGGGGTTTGACATTAGAGGTAAAGTCATGGTTGTATTAGTTCAATCAGAAATGGAAATGGAGGAACTTTAGTCAGAGATGCCTTTGTACACTCAATTTTATTCCCTCTAAAATGCTAAACTACTTCTTTCTAACTCCCTCTGGTTCTTCATACCTCGGTCTCTATGTCAATTCATGTAGCATTCATTCCCTAACTTTTCTACTTTCTCTCAAAAATTAGGTCCTACTCCTATGTGACCCCTCCTCCCTTTGTCACATAGGAGTATGTTTGGCTTATTGATTTTTCCTCCCACAGAGGTTGTATCCATCATCTCTATATATTAGCCCAGGGATATAATACAGAATTATAAATCAATGGATGAACATACAAATGCATAAGAATAGAAAGTGTTAGCCATGTGGAGACCTACCAGCCTGCCAGCTCCATAGATCACTGAATTGGAAAAAAGCAGCAAATCCCTTAAGTATTGTATAAGGGTATCCTATTTGGAAAAAATAAAAACATGGGAAGTTCTAAGAAACTAGACCTTCTAATCTTGTTGCTTTTAAACATACCTTATTGAAAAAGTGATAGATTCAAAAAGTTGTTAGAAGAACAAAAATAACTTCACCGTACCTTAAGAAACCAGGTCATTTTTTTTTAAAAAAGAGAGTATCTACTGAACAATATTAGTTAAACCAAAATGTTTCATAGCAATGAAAAAAAAATCAAATTAACAGGGCACCTATTTCCACGTCTCTAAATCAAGACCCTAGGCTTTTTTCCCTACCAGTTCAACTAACAGCTCCTCTCAACCAAGAGGACTTTCTCCTATTAGTCTATTTGAAGGCACAAGACTTTACCGGACAGGATCGCTCTTACAACAGAATGAGTAAAAGTATTAAAAAAACAACAACAAAAAAGATTATTGCAAACTTTGTATTCTCTAATGTTTCTTTCACCTTTCCTTTCTTTAGGTTTTGGTGGTGATGATGGTGGCATTTAAGGACATTTGGGAATGGGCATATAATATTCCAAATAAATGATATAACTGGATTGGCTCATGTACCTGGCTCAAGTGCCCAGGGTTGCATCACTTAAAAAGACTATCGATTTTAACAGCAAATGCAAGTGTCTTACACTTCAGAAGTGGGGGGAAAAATGACTGAGCAAGACTGCCATCTACTTCTTAGAGACCACATTGATTAATCCCTGTCAACACCTATAGATTTCACCTTAAACTCTGCCGATTTTCCACAGCTTATTAGATGCTAGGTCTTAAGCAGACAGAGCAAAGAGTGGGGAGACCTTGACATTGTCTTAAATTATGGTGACTCGGTTTGGATCTTAACCATTGTGTAAGAAACTGAAAAAAGGTGGATAAAATGTCAGGAGACATGGAGAACTTTTTTAATTAAAATTTCAGCACTTTAGTACATAACCAAGATGTTCTAATATTTGAGAATTGTACGAAATGGTATATAAAATACTGCTATTGATATCATCATCTCTAAATTAGGAGATGAGTGATAAGGACTTCCGGCAAAAAGTGTTAGTATATCTATAGAAATAGATTATTCTCCATGTTACACAAGAAAGTTACTTTTTACAAACTAAATGCGTTTTACTTTTTGCTTTTTAATTTGATCATTGCTATCTTTTCAATTTTAGAAATTGGGTTTTTGGTTCCAGGTTAAATTTTTTTCTCTTTAGTAAACAAAACCAACTGCCGAAAAATTGTTGAAGCAATTATTTACTTAATACGATTAGATCCATAAACATTGCCAAGAAAAATCCTGTGCCTCCCTGCTGGCTAAATCCTCTGCAGGTTAAATTGTGAAAGCAGACAAGACTTTCCATTTAGGGGCATGCTTTTGTTCAGTGCTTTAATTCTCACAAGAGAATGGCAAGCCTACCTTCAGCTATGCGGATTCTTAGAGGGCATGGTTCTGCACCCTGGTGACGTCACAGAGTAGCTGTGCTCCCAGAGCTCCTCTGTGATTAACTTCAAACGCACTGCCATTTTTTAGAACTATCTAAAGCCACACTGAAGCACACAACATTTATGTAAGTTTGTCTGAAGCAGCCTCCCCTAAATATACTTGACCACAGAGCCTTTTCTTTTGTAAGGAACATACTTGAGGGCATGGTTGTGTTCAAGGGCGGGCACAAGATAGATGAGCCAACAATGGAGGATTAAAAAAAGACAGGGAACAGGAAAGAAGCCCCCCAAAAAGTGAAATAATGGAAAAATAGGGAGAAGAAATTTCAAAGGAAAATATTTTCAGGGGCCAAAGTTATATCCTTACCTCTTGACATTTGAGATGTCGACACTGTTCCTCCCCCAACATGGAAGGGCGGATGAGAAGAGACCCTACCCACTAGTGTGGTCATCTTCATCCTTAATTATAAAAATCCTGATTGGAAAAATATAGTCTAACTTGTGCTCACAAACAGTAGCAATTCTTCTCTCTGAGAAATGTAGTCATTTGAATTTAAGTCTGATTCATTTTGGGAGGCAGAAACAGAAGAAGGGGTAGCAAAGTAACAGTTCCCTTCAGGAGCCAACAATAAAAATAAACTCACTGTTATATTGCATACCACGTGTTGTTAAACTGATTATAGATATTTTGCTAGGTATTTTATACATGTTATCATATTTAGTCCTCAAAACAACTACATGAGGGAGGTACTGTAACTCTTTTATAATGTAGGAAATTACTCATTTAGAGTAATAAAGCTGGTATTATAGTAATAAAGTGAGAGAGACACCATTCAAACATAGGTTATCTGACTCCACAGTATGTGGTCATCTGGTTGTCTTCTCTCTACCATATTACCAAGGGTTTCTACCTATACCAAGGGTTTTCAGAATTTTTTTATTTGTATATTAAATAGAGCTGATAAGAAAATCCATATGTGCATGTCTACCTGTTCAATAAAATGTTTTGTGTGAAACAAGAGCCAGAGGTCAAAATTCATCAATTACCTAAATTGTATGCTCTCCAGCCCTAGATGGTCCTCTTTCAGTATTCTAAGTTAGGGACGTGCCACTCTTTCCACCCTATGACCTGTGTTTGAGTATCTTCTGAACTAGCTTAATCGACCAAAAATCTTTTTTGAAATTTTTCATATGCTCTCACCCCATGACTAAACTGAATTAAATATTCAAAAGGCACTTTTAAAAAAATGCATTGCTTCAACTCAATTTTTGGTGGATACACTCAAAACAAGAACCAAAAAGAGATGTGATAACATTTGCCCTTCTTTCTTATTGCCTTGTGGCAATCATGTCTGAAAAACAGTATCAACAACAGTAATGTCAACACAGTGACAGATTTTGAGGGTTTCCTATATTCCAGGCCCCATTCGATGTCCAAGGTTCCAAGGAAGGACAATCTGCCATTCTAACATTCTTTCTCAGGATGACAGTGACTGCTAGTGGGTGTGATGTAACAATGACCCATTGGTCAGCTCAGGACTTTTTCTACATCTATTCACCTCTGTTTTGTTTTGCTGTTGCCTTGATTTCTGCTCACAGGGTACACCATGTCAGACAAGTTGCATCAGAAATTCATCTGAATGAAAATACACCTTCGGTCCTCTTGTAGTAAAATGTTTTGTTCTCAGAACCAATCAATGATTCTTCTTCCTCATCTATATAAAATATATCATCTTATCGACACTAATGGTACTGTGTCAGAATGCCCCAAGTGAAACATGTAATACTTAGGTATCCATGCAGATATATCCTATCTACAACCTGATTGTGATGCACAGTGGGCTTTTGTGGTTCTTTTTCCTTTTTTGTCATTTTATTTCTACTGTTTCTTCAGATCTGTTGATAAATTGTGCATAAGCTTATTCACAAAACCCTATGAAGAACCTTAGGATCCAGTTTTGCTCAGCTAGGGCACGTGTCCCCTCTTTTGCCCCCACCCCGTTAAGACTCTAGGATGGACTGTGAATAGTGGCAGAACCTTGTTTTTCACAGAACCACAGTTATTTGGGCAAAGGGGAGACTGGCAAAAGACATAAGCTTGGCTTCAGGCACAAAAAAACCTGGCATCTTCCCAAAACAGCAGTGCAAACGGCAAGTATCCTGAGTTAGTCACCAGTTTGTATTTCCAAATGGAAAACAATAGTTCTCTTGGCCGACTGAGGCTCCAAAGAAGTCTTCCCATACCTTGCTATATAGTTTATTAAGTTTTGGATGGAGTCCTTAAGGCTTTCTCTATTCATTAAAATCCAACACCATGATTTGCAGAACAGTCATTCTCTCAAAGCGATAATCACTGATAAACTTTGGTAATATCAGATTCTTTAGGTCTAAATGAGGGAGAATCAAGGGTTGTATGGCAAAACAATAATTAAGGAACGTACCCAAAGATATGACCATCACACTTCATGCATAACCACCTGGTCATAGCTGGGCTAACTCTCAAGTCCACAACTCTCCACTGAGCAGATTAGTGACTTTGGAAAAAAGATTACAGCTTATATATTAAAAGCATGAAGTCAAATACATAAATCAGAAGTCAAGCTTCACACCAATTTTCCATGTGTCCTTGTAAAAGCTATTTAATCCTTTTCTGTTTCAATTTTCTAATCTATAAAACTGAGATAATGTCTATTTGGCAGGTTTGTTTTGAGCACTAAAAAAGCATATACATATACGGCACATGAAAGAGCACCAGGCCCAGGATAAGCTGCTGTGGGTACCCTCAACTACCTGAATAATCTAATATGCTATCAGGTAAGACTCAACACTTTTCACAGACGTCTACATTTAACAGTTAGTAATGTGATCAAAATAGTTCATGCCATTCTACTAGTTCAGATGAGTTTGGCTTTATAGTCCCTCAATACTGCTTAGCAGAAAACGCTTGCTACTTGGAACTCCCTTCCCTTTTCTTCCACTGTTTCTCCTTATTAGTTATTGAGTGACTCTGCCTTGGAGTCACTGCCTCCTTCTGACCCCACGAACACACCATACAAAAATATCCACATGGTATCTAGGTTAAAGGTTCTCTTGGTTTTCAGTCTCATAGAAGAAAACATACCAATTAGGTATTAAACTTTCAGGGATTCATGGCACTTGAAGGTGAATATGTGACCTTTGTGTTGCCAAATCTTTGGGATCATGAGCAATCTTCACATGCATAAAGTATTAACAGGTTTTAATACTTTGAATTACCTTAAGCCACAAGTATTACATATGAATATACTTTGAAACCATTTAAAATACTATGGCAAAAAAATTGTAGCAACGGAGATAAAGTTTTCACAAAAGTACCTACATTCTCATCTACCTGTTACATTACTGTACTTACGACTTCTATTCAGTCAGAGACATTCATTGGACTTGCAAAATACTAGGATTACTGAAACAGGTATTCAAGGAGAAATAGGGGGTCAGCATCTAGCTTTTGCAATCCAAAACTGACTTTGAGTTAAAAGCATGATAAGAACTTTAAAGGCGGATTTTACTGAGAGAATGAGGATTTTCTAAATTCATCTAAGTTCCGTTACCATATTGAAAAATGGATTTGGAAGACTACATCATAGAGCAGTCTCATATTTTGCAGAAGGTAACCCTTTTTCACTTGAGCTGTGGATTTTAGTTTCTATGGGCAAGAAGGAAGATACAATTGAGGGAAATCCATGGTATAAAGGAGTGGTAATCTGCCCTTCCCTTCTTTCTCAGTGGTTTGTGAGAAATGGAAAAGAAAGGTAGCAAGAAAGATGTGTTCAATCTACTCAAAAGTTAGGTGAAACCAGCCAAGGGAGCACCTTAGGAACACCAAGATAAGTATGGGAGATCTTGAGAACACCAGGGGAACAAGAGGTAGCCTTCCCTGGAAAAGCCTGTAGGAATCTGAAAGTCTTGGGTCTATCCAACAAGCCTCTCTCTAGACCAAATTCAAAAACCCTCACAGTGACAGCACAGGGGTAATGAAGGGGAAGGACTAGACAAATGAGCCTGAAGCAGCTTACCTCTGAGGCAACTTGGGTTTCCCACTGCCTGGGTGTGTAAGTGCCCTAGTGGGAAGACTCCGAGGAGCTAAGAGGGCCAGCGGACACCAAGGTAGACAAAGGGGCAATGCAGAGAACAAATGACTGATATCATGGACCGATCACACCAGATCCAGAACCTCTTTATTAAACGTGGTCACCAGGCCAAAAAGTACAAGAGACCAGCCACTGTACATCTGAGACCGAGAGAATCCACAGGACAAAAAATGAAACCTAATTCCTCCTCTCCCCTGCTGCCAAGAGAACCAATCATCCACACTTCCATACACGTGGTCAATACAAGGTGCCCTTTTATCCCCCGAGAGTAAGCTAAGCCTAACTAAATCCTCAGGCTCCTTATTGCAGAGAATCAGGAAATGGAAGAGAAATAAGAAAACAGAAGCTTTACTCAAATTAGATTGACTTATAACAAAGACAAAATTTAAACTGAAAAACTAACATTTTAATTTCCATTGCCAATTTTAAATTTGTTCTTGACGCCATTTGTGTGTGTTTGTGTGTGTGTGTGTGTGTGTGTGTGTGTGTGCATGCGCGCACGCACATTCCTGAGTGAGAGGATTGGGTGGATGAGATGAGGATGGCTTGTGGAAGACAGTAATGATGACAGTATCGAAGAACAGGTCACCACTCACTATCTGAAACAAAAGCTGTATTTATTGCCAGTTAAGCAAGGCGACCTATGTTAGTAGCACGCCATCTCGGAACGAAGCCAAGTGCTGATCTCTTACGGAGGTCAGGTAAGCAAAACTTCTGAGACTGGCAGCCCTCAGAAGCAGAGTATTTAGGCACTGGTTGATCTTCAGCCATGGGGGCATAATTACTGGAGTGTGACTTTTGCCACGTAGTAGACTTTCAGAAGGGTGAGGCTTTTACAGATTGGCTGTTTTTCAAAAGCCTATTTACTGGGCATTGATTCACTGAAACATGTTTAATACAGGTTCTTGTCCTCAGGTGTTAGTATGGCCAGAAAACAAGTCTTGTCCTAGGAAGAAAGCTGCTTTTGATTTTTGTTTCTTAAATTCTCAATAGAAAACCAACTATATTTCTGTGCCCTACCTGGGTACACAGTATAAAACTGCAACTCTGCTCAGAAGAAAATATTATCTTAATTACATTAAAGGTTTGTAGGCAGTTTTTGCTTATAACCTTCTGTTCCCTAAGAACTCTGAAAAGTCAAGTGTCAAGAAAAACATCAAACCTAAGCAATCCTGGAGAGGCTGGCCAACGATATATAATAATTTATTTTAGCATCAGGTATTTTAAAACAATGGAGAAGTGAAAGATGAAGATTTTAAAACATTAAATTATATTAACTGACCTGTATACAATTTCAAGAGGTTTATAAAACCTAAGAGTTTATTAGAATATTTTAAATTAAAACAATTAACTGGGAAAATATTAACCCCAATATTGACAGAAACAATATCTTTATCATACAGAGGGTAAAAAGTGATAAGCTAAATACCAAGTTCTTTAAAAAATGAATAAAGATTATCATTTGATTCAAATAGCATGAACATTTTCTTTTAAAAAACATCAGAGTAATTTCACCTATGAAAGACTACTGGCCATGCAAATTATAATAGCTGTCATCGGAGGAAATATACTCACTACTAAGCTACAGTTTCTTTCAATGTCACCCCATGAAAATGACAAGTAAAAAAAAATAGTAATTATTTTGTTAAGAAGCATGCTGCTGCCTTGCTTCGAGAAAGTGCTCTCTGATCATATTTGTGCTAGGTTTCTCTTTATATTAGTCTCCAATTGCTACTGTAACAAATTACCACAGGATGGCTTATAACAACACAAATTTATTGTCCCATATTCCACAGGTTGTAGGCCAACAAAGGTCTTACTGGACTACAGTCAAGGTGTTGGCAGGGCTTCGTTCCTTCTGTAGGCTCTAGGCAAGAATCCATTTCCTTGTCATTTCCATCTTCCAGATGCTACCCTTATCCCTGGCTCATGGTTCCCTTCCTTAATCTCAAAAGCCAGGATCACAGTGCCTCTCTGGCCCTTCTACCATCCTCCCTTCTCTCTCTCTTCTTTCTCCCTTCTCTACTTTTAATGATCCTTGCGATTACATTGGGCACATGTGGATTATTGCCCTATTTTAAGGTCATGAGATTAATTCCATCAGCCAACTTAATGCCCCGTTGCCATGTAAATGATATATTCACAGGTCTTGGGGATTAGGTCTTTGGGGGGTCACCAGTCTACAAAGGATACCCTTTCTTGCCAAGAAATACTATCCTGATCCCTATCAGAGAGGTGAGCAAGAGGGTAATTGACTGAATTTAAATCAATCATCAGATTTTCTTTACTTGATCATCAAATAAACCATTCAGAGAGTAGGGTGGTCTGTGACCCAAGTAGGAACTCACACAGGGGCAGTTAAAACCATCCTTGGGATTTTCTTATTGGAGACTCATCCCAAACCTATTAAAATATAATCTAGGAGGTGTTGTCCTTCTAATAAATTCTCTTTCATGCTTTAATCTCTTTCAAACTGGGTTTCCTTCCTTGCAATCAGAGCCTTCTGCATCATTTGGCTGAAAGTGACCAGACAGAATTCGGATACGGAGGGAAATTTTTTTTCAACCTGACTATCCAC
Organism: Ursus maritimus; assembly: GCF_017311325.1. NCBI lineage: Eukaryota > Metazoa > Chordata > Mammalia > Carnivora > Ursidae > Ursus > Ursus maritimus. The sequence goes on along the minus strand of NW_024423319.1, from coordinate 102,922,662 downwards.
CTCTTAAATTGGTACTACTGGAGAGTGATATGAACAATGATTTATTGTCTAATTTACTTTATTTTCTGAGAAAGGAGTGTGAAAACCACAAGAAAGGAGTCATAATCTTATTTCTTAACTGAATCCCCATCAGCAGCTAAAAGGCTGTGGCACTAGAGGGTAATAAATCAGCTTAATATGGTATTGACTAATGGTTTTGTAATTTTCAAAGTGCCTGTATTGTTCTAAATCTTGTTAGGATTTTACACTGCATTGATATGATTTCTTTTTGTAAAAAAAAAAAATAATATGCTCAAAACTTATTGGTGACCTTCCAATTTCATTTTTTTTGCGCAACTGAAACCATGGCAACCTGTGGATGGAGACTTTCATTTTTCCTCTGTGTTAAAGGGATCTCAATCTTCTAGGACTAACCTTCTTGCAGATAAAAATCGCTTTGCCACAGATATCTAATAGGAGTGCATTTCCCTAAACCTTGAAATAGATCCAAATACATTATTTTCCATACTTTAATACCATCTAAATTTAAGTGGTTGATAACATATAACAAAGTGATTTCTTTCATTTTTTTCAACAGTTTTCAACATGTTTTACAAAAGAAAATTATAATTTCTCTAACATGGCATACTATCTCTTCCCATAGTAAGCTACAAGCAGTAAAAATGGGACCAAGTGACTAAATTCTCCCAAATACATTATTTTCCATACTTTAATACCATCTAAATTTAAGTGGTTGATAACATATAACAAAGTGATTTCTTTCATTTTTTTCAACAGTTTTCAACATGTTTTACAAAAGAAAATTATAATTTCTCTAACATGGCATACTATCTCTTCCCATAGTAAGCTACAAGCAGTAAAAATGGGACCAAGTGACTAAATTCTCTATCATGGGTCATGATCCAGTTTAACTATAGTCTGAACCTGAGGATATTTTATGCGGATTACTTATGAGTGTGCTCCAACTTCTCAGTTACAATAAAGCATAAAAGGCATTTTATTCAGTTTAAGTGTAAAACCAAACTATGGGAACTATATTCAGAGTAATATTTGTAATAAAAAGGTAATACTAAGTGAAAAAATGGTATTATGATGTTATAGAACGAGCCTCTTGTTGGGAATCCAGCTCTTTGGGATCTGGATATATTTCAGTTGTCCATTCAGGAAATACTGCCTTGCTATATGCTGGGCCCTGCACGACATACTGGGGTATAAATGGTAAAATAAACCAAAAAATCCTTAGTCCTCATGGCATCTAATGTGAGAAATAAAAAGTAATGACTATTGTGAGGAACGATATTTGTATACAATAAAAGAATAAAAGGGGTACAGAGGTACATGTAGTTTGTATAAGGTCCCTCCACAAAAATGTCCACATCCTATCTGATAGACTATGTGACTTCATTACCTTATGAGGCCAAAGGGATTTGGCAGGTGTAATTAAGGTAAGGATTCTGAGATGAGGGGGGTTCTCCTGGACTTCCTCAGTGGGACACAGAGGAAGGACAGAGTCGTAGAAAAATGTAATGACAGAAGGAGGTCAGAGAGTGGAAAAGATGCTGAACAGATGGCTATGAAGAGAGTAAAGAGGCCATGAGCCAAGGAATCTCCGTGGGTTCTGGAACTGGAAAAAACAAGGAAACAGATTCTCCCTAGATCCTCTAGAACAGGGAGGGACCTGATGACACCTTCAATTTAGCCCAGTGAGACCCCAGCTGGACTTGTGACCTAAATAACTGGAAGAAAAAAAAATGTTTTGTGGGGCGCCTGGGTGGCTCAGTCGTTGAGCATCTGCCTTCAGCTCAGGGCGTGATCCCAGGGTCCTGGGATCGAGCCCCGCATCGGGCTCCCAGCTCAGCGGGAAGCCTGCTTCTTCCTCTCCCACTCCCCCTGCTTGTGTTCCCTCTCTCACTGGCTGTCTCTCTCTCTGTCAAATAAATAAATAAAATCTTTTAAAAAAATGTATCGAAAAAAATGTGTTGTTTTAAGCCCTTTAGTTTGTAGTCACTTGTTACAGCAGCAACTGGCAGCTACAACCACTGGTAAGCTTGTCCTCCGGTAAAAATTAATCTTGGATATTGTTCTATGAAGAATTCAAAATGCAAACAATGGATTTTAAGTGAATAACAAAGAGTGCAAGTACAAATATGTACATAATAATGTTCTAAATAATTCCTTTGTGCTTCTCAGTGATTCACTCTGATATGATCCTTTGGCTTTCATTTCCACATATGACCATCTTGTTGATCTCTATTCATATTCAGTGTAACTTTCAATATTCCCAGTTCTTTCACCCTCGTCTTGACCCCATCCCAAGCCTTTATAAATATATATGAATGCACACACACATACCCCTAAACACATACTATAATGCTTTTCCATTCAGAAAACTTATAGCAAGAATCCCCAGCAGCTGCATTGGTAAGGACTTATATTTTCTTCCAGAATTTAAATAATTTTTTTCTCTTTTCTCCTTTTTCGATGTTCAGTGATTTTCACTGAGTGAAGTCAACAAACACCTTGCTGAGTGGAGTTAAGATCCAACAATGTAAAAAGAAAAATGGAAATGTCATACATAGTGCTTAAGTAGTGTGTATCTGGGAGCCCTCAAAGTACTTTCAAAATTATATTCTATAAGGACTACGCATCACATACCACACTTCAAAATTGAAATCTTTGGCGAATTGCCTTGATTTTTTAAAATTTATTCCATGTACTGAAAAATCTCTTGATCTGACAAGTTTTTAATCACATATTCCAGGATCTGAATCTGAAAAATCTCAAAAATGATTCCACCAAATGTGCCCAATTCACACACACAAACTAATGACAGCGTCCCTCAGTGCATGAGAGTCACTCATGTTTGTGAAATAGAACGTTCAAAGAACCATTTCCCCAAAAGAGGAACTTTACAATGTATCATGTAGGAAACCCAGATGTCTTAGAGAAATCTCCGATGAGATCACTCAGCAGTATCTCATCCAAGCAAGGAATTTCATTCCTATCCGTGGATTTAAAAGAATTCATCTCAAGTAAAATAGGTGAGTATGTGATTCTTTGCTTTTTAATGGTATTGAACCAATCTGACTTGAGTAATGTTTTTCTTCCAATTTGGTAAAATGATAACAAAATTTTCCATGATCCCTTGAAAGTAAGAGAAAAAAACTTTTCCCATTTAAGAAAACAACACTTTTGAGGGCTCTGTGAATCCTTACAATATAAATGTCTCTCTTTTTTTCCCCCTTAGTCTCTTTGCCCTTTTATTGTTACCCCATTATCAAGTCACCCTGCAAATCAGAACAAAAATTTACTCAACCATGACAAAAAAATCACTCTTAAAGTTTGAGGAAACATGTCTGGTGTTCACAATACAAACCTCGCTCCTCACCTATAGCGAAACCTTCTATCAATCTGCAACATAGAGATAAACTAAGAGTTTATTATGCAACACTGCAGATACCTGGATAAAAGGTAAAATAACCAGTAAAACAAAAATGATTTCTGGTATTTGAGATGTTTAGGGATTTGTTGTCACTGAATTTATCCAGATGTGATAGATATTTTGTAAAGATTTTATTTATTTGAGAGAGAGAGCACTCACACAAGCAGGGGAGGGGTGGGGGGGCAGAGGGGGAGGGCAAGGGAAAGTGACAAGAGCCCAACAACGGGGCTCAATCCCACGACCCCAAGATCATGACCTGAGCTGAAACAAGAGTCAGTAGCTTAACCACCTGAGCGCCCCAAGATGTGATCGATATTTTAAACAACTGAATTTAGTCTTTCTTTTTCCTTTAAAAAACTAATAAACACATTGAAAAACACAGATCATTAATAAACTCTGGGATTTGTTGAGGATTCTCTTGTACACAAAGAGAAAGTAAAATGACCACGGTTTCAGCCAGTCATGTTTTAAAATTAAATCAAGTGTTAAAACCTATCTTGAAAAGGCTGCTGTGCCTAAATACAATAAATTGTGAAGCATTACTATGAGAAATATGCTATGCTCTTTTTCTGTTTTAAAAAAGTATTTTTAAATATTAAAAGAATAGACACTCAAAGGCCCTGTGACTCACTGCTGGTATTTTCTAGCAGAAACATACATTACTGCAGAATGCTGAGGCATCCTTAAAAACTAATTATTTTTTCAAATGTTGACTTGTGGCAGTTTTCCTAGATGGATTCTTAATTGAATCCTACTCTCCATTTTTTTAATTTAATAAAAATATTTTGCATTGCATCTGTCTTCTACTGGCAATATTGCCAGTTTGTACTGATTTTTGGCATATTTTCCCTCTTAATTGCCTTTTCGTATTCTACAGCATTATTATGCACTGATTTCAAATAAAAGTAAATGGTGATTAAACACTTTACACCCTGAAGAAAGGGAATTTGAAAGCCTTTCTGAAATGGAAGCAATCCTTGCAAACTCTATTAAAATATGAAAAAAATAACTTACTATTGGGCATTTTAAGAACGAAATTTATTTCCAGCATCTGTGATTGCAGTTTTCCTTAACTAAAAACTCTTGATTCATTTTTATAAAATGTTTGCCTTTGTGACATATGTGATAATCCTTATATTTCATTTCAAAAATAAAACCATATTTATGAAGGTAATTCCTGGCTATGGCATATTTATTTTACAACCACCAATGGGTAAATATACTATTGTTTTGAAAAGTTACAATTTTTTTCAGAGTACCTATATGAAATCTTAGTTTTCCTTTGTTAACAAAAAAGAAATAATTATCCCTAGCTGATTATCCAATTTCTCATAAAACTCTTACGTTACAGAACTTAGACTCAATAAATATAGCAATTTATGGTCAGGAGGCAAATAGCAGCTTTTTTATTTTGCACGAAGACGAAAAAGGAAGAAAGAGTTGGTTCCCTGGTCTATTCCTTATTTATGTCAAAAACTTAAATTAACTACTGGTTTTGAACTCATTGCCATGTATTTAAATCAATTAGGGAAAAATCAGAGGGTCAATACAAATGTATTTAAGGTTATAAGATAGGTTCAAAGATTTATTACTAGGACCTAAGTTTTCCATTAATTCAAGAATACTGTAATCAGAATTGGATTATCCCGGCTGACTGGTGCCCTAATGGAACTCAGGTTTCTGATCCTGAAACTCTATGAAGAAAAAGGGAAGTGTCCATAAACCTGCCATCACGACATATATGTCCAAATATGGATTTGGCAATATATGAACTTGTCCTGTTAAATCTATGAAATTCATTTTTATCTTTTCTTTCCATGCTCCTAATCTCATAAAGTTTTCCTATTCAGTCTGACAAATCTTTTAGGCCACTTCACAAGGCCAAGTTCGAGTTTGAGACATGTTTAACACAAATCTCTCTGCCTTTGGCAACTAAAGTAGCCAAACAGAGTAATTGAATAGGTTTACTTGTAAAATTTTCCCTACCAAGGACTTTAAAAAGTCTTGTCAAAGTCTTAGAATATTCCTAAAATGATATCCTAGGCCATAAGGAAAACCCGAATACATTTCCAAATGTGCATTTTGTACAGTTATCACTGTTGGAACATAGTTCAATAAAATTAGAAATTAAAGGCAAAACTTTAAATTAAAAAAAAAGTATTCTGGGGAGAACTCTTTTCCAAAAATATTTCAGAACAAAGGAGAAATTAAAACAGAAATTTTAGACTGTTTTTCATAGATCAAAATGAGAAAATAGCCTGTAAAAAAAAAAATCTACTGGGGCTAAATTTGTACTCAAGAAAAAATTAAAGGCACTGCGAATCTTATTTCGCTGAATGAGAAAGCATAATAAGTGAAATAAATTCACTCCAAGAAGCTAGAAAAGCAACAACCAAATAAAAACAAGAAAATTAGGAGAGATAATATAAAGATATAATTAGATAAATTCACTAGAAAACAGAAACATTACATTTTTTAAAAATACCATAAGTTTTTTTTCATAAATCAATACATTCATGATAGACAAACTTCTGTGAATGCCCATGGAGTAAATATTTTTAAAGCTTTGTAGGCCATTGGATCCCTGTAGCAACTACTCAAATCTCTATCTAAATTCTAATTGTAATTAAATTACGTTAGTTACTGGAGTTTGGAAAACTGATTCTAAATATAGTCTGAAGGAATAGAAGTGACGTTAGCCTACCTTTATGAAAAGATTATCTGACCAGAGGCAAGGACAGGGGTTAGCAGTCTCCAACTGTTAGCTCTTTTAGGCTCCACCTCAGCTTGTGAGCTGAGTTCACACTGTTCTTACACTATCCCCGGAAAATAATTAAGCAAGTAGCTCTAATTCCTATGTCACTCACCAGTGCTGCCACCTTGTTCTCTTCTGAGCTCATAACTATCTTTATATAAAAGGTCTTGAATGAATTGAAATAAGAAAAACAGGGGTCTGTTCTACAGATGTCAGCTAAGAATATGGGACAGTTCTGGAAAGGGAGAATGGCTATACTAAAGGAACTCTCAGTAATGACTAAGAGTGGGGAGGGAAAAAATTCTCAAAGGGTAGAACTTAGAAGAATACACCTGGTCATTCACTATGTCAAGCAAGATGTGACCATATGTATTCACAGCCGGTGGCATATGGCCTCACCAGCTGATCAAGATCCTAGAAGGAGAAACACTGGGAGACACTGGGAGACAAGAAAGTCGGGAATAATGGCATGTGGATGGACAGGAAAGTGGTAACTAAATGAGCCTATCTTTGTATCACTTGTTATTGCCCTCCAGAAAGCATCCTCCAACCAAGTGGCACTAAATAAATAGACAAAATGATTTAGCCAGTTGCTATTAGCCAACCTTCAACATTGGCTACCCCAGAACTGTCATGACAGGTACACCAATGGAGTGGTCATGGCAAGCAGAGATGGAAGGTAGCGGGGCTCAACACAATGGCCCCCCTAACTTACCTGGGCTAACCTAACTGTTTCTGCCTTTGAATGCCGGCAAGAGAAACCAACAACGAGCCCCTGGTATGACAGTATTCCTCAAAGAGACTCCTGAAAGAACCAGGGGTATATATTTATTCAGGTATAAACATCTGTTCTGGGCATGGAATTTTATTTCTTGCCCACAGTGTCTCAGCCAGCATCACTACTGGTAGCCATTTAAATTACACTTTGGATAAATGTTTAGTAATATGAATAATATATGTTATGTGACAAAACAGCATCCAATCCCATAATCATTGAACTATGTATGTATGTGTATGGAAAAAATTGTCCCACATGTATTACGGTGATTTTTTTATATGAGTTTTTCCTTAATTTTTTCCTCATTCTACAGGCTGATTTTTATGTAGGAAACATGAAGTACTCTAATAAATATTTTTTAATTTAAAAATAACATTATAAATCATTAGTTTTCCATTGAACAGAACATTAGTGAATACCATGATAGGTTGAATGTTTCATCTCCTGACACTGAAAATCTTGGTCACTGAATCAAGTTGTGAATTTTGTAGACAATCTCTGCACTGACCAGACTTAATTCTATTAGAGTATGTTGGATGTCAATTTAAATAATCATCTGTAACTAATACAGCCAATAGGGATGGAGTAAGCAATGGGATAGCCCTGGGTCTATTTGAAGGATTGCTGCTAAATAAATAGACAAGGGCTGCAGTTTATAGCTCCTTCTCAAATCTTTGGCAGAAAAGCTACACTACTGAATGAAAATTCACTTTGCTTAAAAAAAATAGTTCATATGTATTTTTTACCTTCTCCCAATCTTTTTCACAAAAGGAAGGGCTGGTGAAAAATACAGCATTTTATCAATTGTATATAAAGTAAGCACTGCCAACAAACATATGTCCCTGGGGACCCATAGACTGCCTAACAGCTGTGAGTCTCTGTGACTGTTATCTAAAAGCAACATTCAAAAGGCTCCTTGGGGACAAAAGAATATAGGATACGAATAGCTTGTTAGTCTGTGTTTGTTGTAAGGGGTATTGTAAACCAAATACGAATTTCTTCTTTAGTGGCTCAACAACTAAATATGTTTGCTAATCAATGGCCAATAACATTAGTATTTATTCATTCTTATATTGTTGCAATGAAATAGGTTCATTTTATACCTACAAATGTGCATCCACAGCTCAAAGCAAAATTGTATGCTTTCCCTGAAGATTTATTATTTCAATGTCTTTTTCTCTTCCCTTTGCTGAGTTCATTTTAGAAAGAGATAACTGAAATAAGCATACACTCATTTTACCTAAAACTCTAAAACACTGTGGGGTAGAATAACGATGGAGATGGTTTTTATAAGTAGAAAAACAGACCAACTCTCCATTTCGAAGAATCAGGAATAATCTGGTAAGTGCTTTCTCATTAAGGTGAATGTATTTAATTCAAATGACAACACTAATATAACCTACCTGCCTCCATTATTTCATTATCAGGATGCAAGATTAAGTATTTCTCTTTCACACAGTCCTACCTTTTCCAGACTAGTATTATCAGTTGAAGATTGATTTAATAAAGGAAAATCATGTAAGTAAAATTATGAAATTCTTAAATACATATGGTTCAAAGGACACAATACCTCCGTGTTTTCCTAACAACCAAAGACTCAATCAGTTTTAGAGAGCAGTATTTAATAAAGTATATTTTCTAAGCAAGTAATTCGTTGAAGTGTTAAATCATTTTAAGTGAACATCATATGCTGCAGAATTCAAGTGGGTATTATTTTCCCTAGTCAGGAATTTTAACTATCTTGTTTTAGTTTCACTGATATCATTTAATATCATGGCAGGTACTGCATAAATGAACAGCGCTGGGTGTGGATAAAGCCTTGCAGAAAGCATTCTCTTGAACTATAGCTGTTTTCACTCTCTGCTAAAGACTCACTTTGTAAACTAGAAGAAAAGCCCTATCAGCAAATTATAAAATGCTATTTGCTCTGTTACTCTGTTCAGACAGAATCTGTCTAATCCTGTTTCCGGAGGAGCTGCAGTTGAGTCATGAGGAGGTAAAAATACTAGTAGCAACTGCTAATGGAAAGACCAAGAGAAGGCTATCGTGGAATAGGACAAATAAGTTTCCAAAAACCAGAAAAAGTTTCTAGAGAGTAGTCAATGCTGCTTTCTACTTCCTTTCAGCAAAATAAACAGGAGCTGGTAATCTAAAAGGTCACTCTATCAGGCCAACTAAGGCTGGATGAAGAATCCAAACTAGCAGTGGGTTACACAAGATAGAAGTTTAGTGTTTACTTTATTAAATAATAGCCTAGACTAGTTGGTCCAAAGATTCATAGCAGTTGCAAAAGATGACTTGGTTGTGCTACCTCCTCTTGCGTCACTTCCTCACTGTGGTCAGGTGGCCACTCGAACACCAATATCGTACCTCCCTTCTGGCTAAATGGAAAGAAAAACAAGGAGGATTCCTCCTCTGAAGAAGCACAAGAAATCTCGCAGAATTTTTTTGATACAACTCTAAAATACATCGCAGTGTCCAGAACTTGGTCGCGTGGCCACACTTAACTGAAATGGAAGATGCAAAATATAATTGGTTCCCTGTATACCCAGATAAAAATCAAGAGTTTTGCTCCTGTAGATAAAGGGCAGACAGCAATCCTTCATACAGCACAAACTTTTTAAAAAAATATTTTATTTATTTGACAGAGAAAGAGAGAGAGAGAGAGTACAAGCAGGGGGAGCAGCAGACTGAGGGGGAGGGAGAAGCAGGCTCTCTACTGAGCAGGGAACCTGATGTGGAACTTGATGTGGGGCTCCATCCCAGGACCCCAGGATCATGACCGAAACAGAAGGCAGACGCTTAACCAACTGAGCCATCCAGGCACCCCAGCCACAAACTTTTAGAGAACTGCTCTTATGTCTCTTTTTGAGACCAAGGCAGTATTAACACAGACGGATATAGAATTTTATAGGCCAAGTGTGAAAATACAGAACTAACATGGAATATCAAGGGGAGCACCATTTTTTATACAAAGCAACTTTGTTGCTTTCTGTTCAACAAAATGCAATTAAAGTTTTCTTTTCAAATGGCTTATTTTTTTCATTTGCTTTTGACAACATAGGTACATGTATCTTTTGCTTTACTTCATGAATATGAAGCTAATCATATGCTTTGTAAAGTATTTTATGTAAAAACAGGGGGGAAAAGACACTAAAACTCAAAGATGTTTAGACTTGGAGGAAATAACATATCTCACCTATTAGGCCCTGTTCCTATAACCAAAAAAACTGGTATTCTTTCCTTAACTCCAAACTACTCTTTGCTGCCTTTTTCATATACAAAGGTATAAGCTTTTAAACCCACTTGTGGATCCCTCTTACTATTGTAATCTGTTTGAAAATATATAGTTTATTAATATTTATTTTATCAAACATTTATTAATATATATGTTTTAATTATAATATAAAGATAAAATTATATAGATATATAGAGAGAGAATAGTTTATTACTTTGGCTTGCTAAAAAATCAAAATAATCTCAAGAAGCCTAAAGAAGAAATAATAATCCATAAACTCTCAGAATGTATATTCTGGTATTTACTCTTAGTATCTAAAATCTGGAACACTCGATTTGTTCCAAATTTTATTTCTTCTTTGTGACTTTCTATAAAAACATTTACAATATAATACAAATATAATTTCACATTAATAAATCTGGACAATGGCTCCATTAAGTTATGTCCACAAAGAGGTATAATTTTTTTTGAAGAACGTCCATATTTTTACTATTAAACTTGATTATTAAAGGTTGACTTTTGCTAATTACCTTAAATGCCATATCTCGGTAAACAACCATGATTATTTATTTGGCATACATTTATTCGGTATAAATTTTTTTTAAAGATTTTATTTATTTATTTGACAGAGAGAGACAGCCAGCGAGAGAGGGAACACAAGCAGGGGGAGTGGGAGAGGAAGAAGCAGGCTCATAGCGGAGGAGCCTGATGTGGGGCTTGATCCCAGAATGCCAGGATCACGCCCTGAGTCGAAGGCAGACGCTTAATGACTGAGCCACCCAGGCGCCCCTCGGTATAAATTTCTATAAATCAACTTGATTTTTGCCAAACAAAAGACATGCTGCTTCTTAAGGATTTCGATGCTTGATGAAAAAACAAAACAAAACAAAACAAAAAACACCCAGAAGCTATCAAGAATTAGTTGTTTCAGAAATGCAGAGCACAGTACATTACACAGCACCTTCAGCAGACAGGTATGAAACTAAGTAATGAGTTAACTTATTAATATAACTTAAATGTTGGACAATGTAATTTGCTACCCTTCCTTTAACTGGTATTTGATCACTAATACTTTTCATATGCTTCAAATCTTTTTGAATTGTCAGTTAAAGTCTTTCCCCAGGGTCTAGATCAATGATTCTCTGACTTTAATTCATACATGAATCACCTGGTGATCTTGCTAAAATGCAGATTCTGCTTGTTTAACAGTGGGGTGGGGGAGGGGGGTTGTTGAGCAGTTGCTTTTTTGACTACAATTTGAGTGACGAAGTTCAAGGATACCTAGAACCAATGCAACTTTGTAAAAATTACTTTACTTTTGGAATCACCAGAACGTTTACTTATGAAACAAAAGTCTGTACAGATATAAAATGGATTAATGCAACTTGAGAATAACGGATCTTTTAAATTTAGACATCCATGTTATGTTCGAAATGAAACAGCGCTTTTAGTTGTAGTTTTAAAAGGATTAGTAAATTATTTTTACCTGCGGACGAAATACCTGCCTCCCTTCATGAGCTGGAGCAGCCCACCTGGTACACACCGGCCAGCTTCCTAGTGACGACGGTGCCTGTGCCGAGCTTTCACTGCCTCCACACATTTGCCCTTATAAAGGGGTCAGTGCAGACTAGCTAAGGTCCTGTGCAGATGCTATGACATCTGCTTAGATCCATGAAAAGAGCGTTCACTTTGTTTTAGCCATACTAAAAAGGAACGATGCGTATTCTGATAAGACATCTCCATCAATGGTTTTCTGTTGTCAGCTCAGCTCAACTATGGAATATACAGAGATTATAACCCTTCGTGCCCCCTTGGGAAGATACCTAGACCTCATCGCAGACCCAGGCGTTTCTTGGACATGAACATTATTTTGAAGCTTTTCTTGTGGTTCAAATACAAAGCCAGGTTTTTAAGTCTCTGCACTAGAAGGAAAAAAAAAAAACTACTCTAGCTCTCAAACTAGAAAATATGTATTAACCCGGGGCGCCTGGGTGGCTCAGTAAGTTAGGCGGCCTACTCTTGGTTTTGGCTCAGGTCATGATCTCATGGGTCATGGGATCCAGCACCAGCAAGGACTGTGCAATCGTGGGGTGTCTGCTTGGGATTCTCTCTCTCTCTCTCTGCTCCTCACCCCACTCGTGCTCCCACTGTCTCTCCCTAAAAATATTTTAAAATGTGTGTGTGTGTGTGTGTGTGTGTGTGTATTAACCAGGCTGACAGGGTATGAAGAGAAAGAGAGGAAAAAAGACCATCTAAATTCATACTTGGAATTGCCCAATTTACCAAGCTAAAATACAAGACAACTAAATTTTTATTTCAGATAAACAATGCATTTTTAGACCCATGAAATATTTGACACTTACTAATAGTACAAAAATACCCATTGTTTATCTGAGATTTAAATTTAACTGGGTCTATGGTATTCACCTGGCAACCTCCTCACAAGGGATGCTTCATCTTGCTCGGGAAGAGAACGTAGCTAAGAATTACTTAGAAAAAGGTATACATCATTACAGACTATTAAAAAGATAATTTATTACACTGAAACTGTTCTAAGGGGGAAAAAGGACTAATTCTTAAAGTTAGGGTTGTGGCAATAGCTTGACTGTTGGTACTAGTTTTAAAGTGATGAGTTTTCATATTTTCCCTTTGTGTGGGTTTTTTTTTTTTTTTTCTCCTCCCTGATACGATAGTTACAGCAGTGTGAAGTTGAGAGGAGTCTCAGCCTGGGCTGCTGGCCAGATACCAAGGTAATGTTGGAGCCCTGCTATGACCTTTTAATAGTAGTCTGAATCTACCTTGTCAGAACATGTATTTGTAAAATGTTCTCCCAGACTTCTCACTAACCACGTTCCCAATCATCCTCTTTGGGCTGCAAGACTCCCTTTGAAGAGACATCAAAGCACACAATGAGATTTGGATGACTTTGTGACTCAGAACGTATAATTCTATTCTCATTCACTTTATTACTACCTTTAGCAGGTCATACAGACCTAATACGGGTGAGACCATGACTGCTGGAGAGAGAAAGGGTTATTACTCCATAAAGAATATGTACCTGTTTAACCAAAGAAGTGATGCCACATCATTGTCCTCTCCTTAATGAGTGTAGCAATCTAGTACATGATGGAATGTATACATATGCATACATCAATTACTATAATAAAAGGTATAACTTCCAGGGATTTAGGATTTTTTTCTCCTTTTCTTTAAATCTCTTACATTGATACTTTAATTACCAAAAATACACAAAAACCAAAATAAAAGGAAAAAAAGCCTAAGTTCCCTTACTGAAGGCAGTTAGGCAAGTTCTGGAAATCCTGTTACTTTAGACCAAAGAGAAGTCCTGGAAAACTTCAATTAAGGCAGAGGAATAAACGGCCCAAGAATTCAGAAGGATTAATCAATCTGGTAAGGATTAACCTAGGAAGACTTTTTAGCAACATTGGTGTTTTCATTGGACCTTGAAAAATAATATTTTAGAGTTTAGATTAAAACTATAATTTCTTAAGCAGAGAAGCCTAAAACCAAAAAAAGTAAGTGCAAAGCTAACAGTATGCTTCTATTGAAAGTTCTGTAGTGTAGTAGCACCCCTAGATACAAAGGAGAGAAGCCACAGGCTACCCTGGTGCTTTAGGGGGCCCACAAGACATAGATACACATGAAAATAAAGTTGTTATATCACACCTGGGAGGCTGTGTTTACTCTGGGTTTAATGCTTAGTGCTAAGAGAAAAACTTACACACCCTAAACATCTGTTCCCTCCCATCAAACAGGGAAACCCTTCCCCAGATCTTGTCCTCAATAAAAAAAAAAAAAAAAATTTACAAGTTTACTACATCCAAATGCCATAACTTGTCCTCAATAAAAAAAAAAAAAAATTTACAAGTTTACTACATCCAAATGCCATAAAGGTTAAAATTTGGGTCACTGCCAGTGTGAAAGATAAATATTGCTTCAGAGTTTGGGGAGAATTTGAAAGGCAGAAACATTTAAAGAAAAGAAATTAATTTACTTCTTAAATTATTTCCATCAGCATGAATCCAAGCACATTATGCCTATTGAAATATAATCTCCCAGTACTAGTTCCAAATATCCATTTTTTGCTTCCTTTAATGTCTCAACTTACGGGTCCAGAGGTACCTATGAATTACAATAGGATTTTCCAAAGTCGAACATGGCAGCTAAGGAGTATTTTACAATATTACAAAATCTGTTACTTTTACATTTGTACATGTGTAACCTGAGACCCAACATGATTTCCATTGGCAAGCAGACACTAAACCCTAGTATTTCAAAAAGCTTATTTTGTATGTTTAATAATCATAATCTTAAAAATTAAGTTAAAAACTGAACTTTAAATAATTTTAAATCTATTTTCATCACTTACAAATTGTATTTTGTCTTGATTTTTTGTCATATCAATATGTATTCGTATAATTGACATACAATATCATTTGCAGCTGTACAATACAGTGATTTGACCTTTGTAAGCATTGCAAAATGTTCACCTGAATAAGTCTAGTTACCATCTGTCACCATGCAAAATTTAGTATTAACCATATTCCCCATGTTGTATATTACATCCTCATGTTTTATTTTAAAACTGGAGTTTGTACTTGATCCCCTACATCCATTTTGCTCCCCTAAACTCACTACCCTCTGGCAACCACCAGCCTATTATCTGTATCTGTGAGTCTAGGTTTTAATTTGTTCTTTTATTTCTTTGATTCTACATATAAGTGAAATAACACAGTATTTGTCTCTCTGACTTACTTCACTTAGCATATAAAACCTTCGAAGGTCATTCAAGCTATCGCTAAAGGCCAGATTTCATGTTTTTATGGCTGAGTACTATTCCATCGTGCTGTGCATGTGTATACACATCTTTATCCATTCATCTACTAATGGACACTTAAGTTGTATCCTATCTTAGATATTGTAAATAATGCTGCATGAACACAGGGGTGCATGTATCTTCAAATTAGTATTTTTGTTTTCTTCAACTAGACACCCAGAAGTGGGATTGCTGGATCATAAGGAAGGTCTGCAATTTTTTGAGGAACCTCCATATTGTTTTCCACAGTGCCTGCACCAACTTACATCCCCACAGTGTGCACGATGATTGCTTTTTTCTACACCCTCATCAACACTTGTTATATCTTGTCTTTTTAATAGCCATTATAATAGTTGTGAAGTGGTATGTCATTGTGGTTCATGTGCCCTTGAGGAAAGATACATGGCATGTGGCCTTCCTTTTTCTCTTTTGTCTCTTCCTCGAATCAAGAAGTTATAGAGGATAAGATTGAAGGCATTAATCAGATAGATGGATACAATTCTAGGCCATTACAGGCTTGGATAATATTTTAAGAATAACGTGATTTTAAAAATTAGAGCTACATGATACCGTGTTTTATAAAGTGTAATCTGGTGTAGAACATGAAGGAAATATCTGATGAAGATAGGACTAGAGAAGGAGCAGAGGCAAGGCTCTATATGTGAAATGAAAAGGCTCAAAATAGCGACAACATAAATGTGAATAAAAAAATAAAATACATCAAAGTAAGATTTTACATGTTGTTCCTTAAAATATACATTACGAAGAGGGGCCTGGTGGCTCAGTCAGTTAAACCTCAATTCCTGCTTTTAGCTCAGGTCATGATATCAGTGTCGTGGGATAGAGCCCTGCACAGGGCTTCACACTCAGTGGGGAGTCTGCTTGAGATTCTCTCCCTCTCCCCCTCCTCCCACTCACGTGTATGCTAAAATAAATAAAATCTTTTAAAAAATGCATTATGGAACCTCAACAAACAGTACTGAAGAGAATGGTTTGAAAAGAACTGGAACTTAAAAATCATCATTTTTGTGGTAAAAGCATGGCAAATGCCAAGAAAGACCTTGAATAGAGTCCTAGTTTCACTTTATAGTTCTCTGGGAAACTGAGCATTATTGGTTGAATTCCTCGAGCATTCGTTTTGTCATCTGTAATATGAGAACATATACTTCGGTGGGTGACTTAGAACCAGTAGATCGCGTGGGTGGAAGTGCTTAGTATAATCCTAAGTACTGTGCAAAATATAATGATAAATCATTTTTGTACTAATATTGGGAATTGTTAACCATTAGATGACTCACCTTATGTTAAAGTTTTAATATTGATAAAAATCATCTGCTTAATGATTTTGTTTTATTAAAAATAAAAGCTAAAATCTTTTTAGATTCTAAGTCCATAATTTCTAAGGATTCCAAAACTAGGCAACCATGGCTACAAATATGACACATGATAAATTGTTCTGGAAAGAAAAACAGTAAGATTTGCAGTTTGTCATGCATTTATAAAGGTTATTATTTCAAGAAAGCAGCGTAATCCCATTGTTTCTATTCATACTCAGTTTAGGTAACTATTTGTCATGGCCTAAAGGCTTAGCACCAAATGAGCGGGCAGCTCAGAAGAGCGAGACAAAAAGAAACAGAGAAAGAGAGATTTCTGAAGTACATGTTATCTAGAGCATATCATTGCATACTTCAAGAGGTTGTTGAAATAGACTATAGTATGTTTCCCCACCTTTGAGAAGGTTCATTTCTTATATTAGAATTAGTAAAATATGAAAATTCATATCTTTACTTCCCTTTAGATCAAAATTAAACTATTGAGTCCATATAATCAAACATGTAGAAGAAGCAAATTGAATAATCAAATACTGGGGTTTAACATTTGAACTATTGCCAGAAATGACTTCTAGACATCATAAGGTTTACTTGTGTTCATCTTGTTGATACATGGTATCCAGAATTATAATTAAAGTTATAAGCCCTATTACATACATCAAAGATATGCTTTGTAAACAGCTTTAAAAAAGCACCCTGACAAGCAGTTAAAGTCGATAAGTTCGTAAGTATTTTTAATGCCACAGACATCATCAGAAACTATATCCACATGCTTTTCTAACATGCTATTTTAGGCATACCTGTACATTTTAATAACTGAAAAAGCTCTCTAAAATCTAATTGTTAAAATCATTTTCAGCAATTGTAATAACACCTGAAAGCTGCTAGTTAATGACTATCTCCTATGTGTGAGATATGTTAAACACTTTATCTGAGAAAAACAAACAAAACAAAAAAACAAGCAAAACCCAATGTTAATGATAATAACAACCTTACATTATTTTTCCCACCAGTACAGAAAACTGAAACTTATATTTCAAATGACTCTACAGATATGCACAGTTGAAAGTAATTTCAACACACAACACATGCTCCCCATATCACCACTCAGCAGCCTTGTTCTGACCCCACCCATCTCAAGAAGGAAGGGGGTGTGGCAATCTACCACCTTCCTCCAAAATACACTTAGCTACCAAAACCACTAGCAAAGCCATCAAATCTAAACTGGGCATTCTCAAATTCCTTCTGTATGACAGTACCGAAAAGAATCCCAAGAACTCTGATTCATTCACCATCACCAGGAATCCATCCCATGTTCTGGGCATCTTCTCGTAGCATAAAAATTTATGACCCCTCTCCAACTTTTAACCCTCTTTCATTCTGTTCCCCCAGAAAACCTCATCTTTTGTGAATGTTTTTGCTCTGACTGAAAGCACACATTTCCCTGAGGACAATGCTCTCCACGTAATCTCAAGCACTTGCTCTCTTGCCACTGTGACTAGAATAAGCATCAGGGCTTTACTTGCTTCTCACCACCACTCCCAGGCAATTGCATGGTTATTCCCTATCTGTGGAAACTTCAACTTGAAAGGTAAGTACATTGACCTGTCACCTGCTATTCCTCTTTGATGCAGGCATGCGTACACCTCCAGTCTTTCTCCCTCATTATTGAACAGATTTAGCTGTTGTCTCTCTCACATTCTCTCCAAACTACTCATTTCCTAATTCCTGGTCATCTCTGGTTCCAAGTAATTGCCCATGTACTTGGCCTTCTTTCGTGTTAGTATGGATAAATTGGCTGTATCCCTGGTTAAGGCTAACGCTTGCCTTAGTGCATAAAATCATCTCTTATTTACTTAGGGTCACTTTTTCTGCACTTCTCCACTCCCTATTATTCCTTTCCCTCACTGTGAAAACACTTCAATCACAGTGGAGTCACTTAGTGACTTAAGTGTTCTTCTTTTGAGATATATATAGATCCCCAAATCGTCTATACTCGCTGTTTATACGTGCTTTCCTTCAATTCTTTCTTAGTTTGGGGTCAAGCAGGATTTTTGGTTTAACAAAAACCTGTTTCTGAAGAGGTCACATAAACTTAGCACATTTATTGGCCAATTCTCAGTTCTGAAATTACTGGAATTTTTAGTAGGTTTTCACATCATGTTTGACACCTCCTTTCTCAAAGACTTTCTTCAAGTACACCTCTCACTCTGGGCTCTCCTCCGACCTCCTTCCTACGTTTAGCTGTCTTTATCAATTCTTATCTTCCCTTCTTCTAGTTGATGGAGTGTCTTTGTACTTAAGTCTTTTGATTATAGTTCGGTCTCTGTGCTAGGTAATCTCAAATAGACTCAGGCTGGTAACATTCAAATTCATGCATCCCTTGAATGTCAGACTCCTTGATTTAACTGCCTACTTGACATGTGAATTTGAATGTCAAATAGACATTTCAAACTTAACAGGTTAAAAACTGAATTACCAATCTCCCCCTACTTGGCAAAACTGTTCTTCCCATAGTCTTGTCATTTATCTCAAAATAGAAACAAAACCCTTAATATGAACTACAAAGTTCTACATGAGGTGGACCTCTGAGACTCCCCTGACATTATATTCTACTACTCTACCTTCACTGAGTCTACTCCAGCCAAATGGCCTTCTTGCTAACTGCAGAAAAAAAAAGAAAGAAAGAAAAAAAAAAAGAGAGAGAGAGAAGAAAAACATTCAGTCCCTGACATAGAGGCACTGGGCTGACACCACCAGGCCACAATGTTACTATAAGCTGTCCTGATGCCAACAATTAGGTCTCAATATTAGGATAACTGGTATGATGTTCACAGCTAAGCCATATTGTTTCCTTGATAACATCAATGGCACTATATAAAGTGCCAGGAATGTGGTCAACACTCAATCGATATTAGCTGAATAAAGAGATTAAATCAATAAATGTCATAAACAAAGGCACATAATATGGATTTTTCCATTCTAATTATAGTATATCTGAGGTATATGGATGGTTCAAGTTGGAAGAAGCCCAACTACACATGTCTGAGCATGTTTAAAGTAGATTTTACTAATAATCATTATCTATTTCATTTAGCTTGCATCAACTTCTAACTTATTTTAAAATTTGCTCTTTTCTGCTTATTTCATCTTCTAGAAGTACGTAGCTAACCATTGATTTGATCCTGTTTTTACAAGAATAAGAGGACTTGATTTTGGTTTTAGGTTATATGTCTTGTGATTTTGTTCTAACTTGAACTTAGCATCTCTCTATAAGATCAAAGGAGCAATTTTTCTTTCATTATGGGTTCTTTATTCATTGCAGCTTAAATTCTTGGCTGTTGTTAGTTGCCTAGTTGTACCAGTAGTTCTGGATAAGGCTTGAATATAGGGCTGCACTGTGATTTTGTTGATATGTTGAATTTAATTTTTTTTTTCACCAGGAAGTCACATTTGCCTGTTCCCTGTATATTTCATTTGACTTTCCAAACTTGTTATTTAGGATGTATGTAGGTAAACGAAGAATTTAATCAGTATTTACCCTTTCAGGAGACTCCTGTCTAGGTGGAATATAAGAAATCACGTTGATAAATGTGTTTTTGATAATAAATTTTCTATAATTCTTTTTTTAATGTATGAAAATGTGCTTAAGATAGGTTTAAAATTTCAAATGTTAATTTATCTACTTCAATATTATACAGTCACATTAGAATAAATATTAGTTCAATCATAGTGAATATTAAATATTCCCATTATAACAGATCTTAATAGGCTTAGGTATGAAGAACACAAATGTATAATATTCATTAACTAAGATAGTTATAATTTGTGTAAGTAATTTTTTAAAACATTTATATAATCTGTTTTCAGGTTAACTTATTTCAATGGAGAAACATTTTTAAGTTTTTATTTGATTTATACTTTGTAAGGATTTATCATTATTGTAAGTACAGAATACCCGTAACTTTTTTTTTAAATATCACATTCAGTAAAACAAATGTGTATTTATTTGTCTATATCTAAATGTGGCTATACTGTGAGTTTGCTTATAGAATATATACTGTGAAAAACAGAATTTATTTTTGGTATTTTTTATTAAAGAAATAAACTGAAAAATACTGATTTTAGATTTATCAATTGATAGCAGTGCAGCTAGGTTTTTCATCTGTTAGATTCTCTAAAGTATCTTACCAAGTCCCCTTTGCCCCCTTCAGGAACACCTTCATTTTTACTCAAAGAGAAGAGGGACAGTTCAATTCTTCAAATATTTTAAAAAGTGTCTCAATCTCCTAAAGGGCATATATGAAGTGTTTACAGCTATCACCAAACTTAAACATGCTATATGGAACACTGTTTTACTAAATCTGAGAAAATGAGAGTGTCCGATCTTACCACTTTAACACTGTTCGATAGTCTCCCCACTGCCTCCCCAATCCATGGTTTTGTATTCTGTGGTCAAACTGTCCACAAAGTCAACAAAGGTCTAGAGGCAGATAATCCTCCTTCGGACATATCATCAGGTCAGTAGTAGCCTAATTGTATGTCACAAATTCTTATGTCATTCACCTCACTTAATCTCATCTTGTGGACATTTTATTATCTCACATCATCACAGGAAGAGTGTAGACTATGAACCAATAACCATTTGAAGAGAGAAAGACCACATTCAAAGAACTTTCATTACAGTATATAGTTTATATAGTGTTCTAGCTTCTTATTATTGTTAATCTCTTACCATGCCTGATTTATAGTTATCGTAGGCATGTACGTATAGGAAAAAACACTATGTATGTTTAGCCACTATCCATGGTTTCAGGTATCTAGAGGGGAGCTTGGTATGTATTCCCCAAGAATAAAGAGGGATTACTACATTTTAGGTCAAATCAAGTGCAATTAGGCAAGAAAATGAAACAAAAGTATAAGGTTTGTCACACAACAAGCAAAACTCTCCTTAAGGACAAACAACATAATTGTCTATATTTAACATCCTAAGGAACCTTTGTTTTTTTCCTAAGGAATCTTAAAAATCCTGTTAGAATAAGTAAAATGCATATGCAAATATCAACTGTATTTGTTTATGAAAGGAAAAACTTGGAAAATAAAAGAACTGTTCCATTTGAAATGGCATAAAAATTTAAATAGAGAATAAATTTGACAAAAGATATACCACTCTTCTACATTCCTAAGTCAAAGAAAAACTAAATAGAGTGCTATCTCCAAGTTCATATAGTTGAACACTTAATATGGCTAAGATGTTCTTTCTAAATTGATCTAAAGATACAGCACAATCACAGTCAGTATCTCAGTGATCTTCATTGAAACCTGTAAATGCAGGGACACCTGGCTGGCTCAGTCAGTAGAATGTGCAACTCTCAACCTCAGAGTTTTGAGTTGGAGCCCCATGTTGGGCATGGAGCCTACTTTACCAGAAACAAAAACAAAAAAAAACAAACAAAAAAACATGTAAATGCAAAAGACCTATCACTGCCACCAGAACAATTTGAAAAAAAAGAGGCAAAACTGCAGGACTTAATACTACATGATTTCAAGACTTCCCATGAATCTTCAGTAGTCAAGGCAGTGCAGTTTTTATAGGATGTTACGCAATTAGACCAATGGAACAAAAATCGAGTCCAGAAATAGACCCACACATTTATAATGAATTGATTTTCACAGAAGTGGAACAATTCAATGGGGAACAAAAAATTTCAACAAATGATGACAGAACAACTAAATATCCATCAGGAAAAACATGAGCCTCAATCTCTACTCACACACACAAATTCAAAGTGAATCACAGACATAAAGGTGAAAGCTCCAACTATAAAACTTCTAAAACAACAAAAATCTCTGCAATCCTGAGAAAGGCGGTGTAGACAGACAATAAATGCACTAAGCCTAAAACAAACACTTAGAAATTGGTCTTTGTCATAAGTAAAATCTGTTTCTCCAAAGACCATAAGGAAAATAAAGTCAAGACTCGAATCAGAACAAAATACCTGTAATACACAAAGACCCTGTATCCAGAATATGTTAAGAACTCTTAAATCTCAGAAGTCTGTTTTGTGAACACACTTTATAAGATAAAAAACAACAACAAACTTTTTTGATATTATTTAAGTAATACGGCAATTTCCTTACCTGAATCATTACAGAAATATTCTGGAAATGAGGCACGCTAATCACCTAAATCCATTCAGATATACCTAGGAATACATAAAACACAGTTAAATAAAAAAAAAATTCCAACCCAAAACCAAAGATAATAATCAAACAATAAAAACACCAGTTCTTTGACTAAAAAAAGCATTATTTTATCAACAAATATATTTTTTAAGATTTTATTTATTTATTTGACAGAGAGAGACACCGAGAGAGGGAACACAAGCAAGGGGAGTGGGAGAAGGAGAAGCAGACTTCCCGCTGAGCAAGGAGCCCGATGTGGGGCTCGATCCCAGGACTGTGAGATCATGATCTGAGCTGAAGGTAGAGGCTTAACCAGCTGAGCCACCCAGGCGCCCTCACTGTCCTTTTCTGTAAGATATTTTCTCAAACCTTCAAAACTCTCATATATATTTTGTTCTTTTTGATGATTGCATATTTGGTTTCAGGTTTTTTTTTTTTTTTAATTTTTAAAGATTTTATTTATTTATTTATTTGAGATAGAGCATGCAATCCGGAGGCAGAGGGAGAGGGAGAAGCAGGCTCCTTGCAGGGAGCCTGACACGGGGCTTCATCCCAGGACCCCAGCATCATGATCTGAGCTGAAGGCAGATGCTTAACCCACTGAGCCACCCAGGCCCCTTTCAGTTTCTTTTCTTTCTTTATTTGAAGTTCTAAAATCTGGTAACAGTGTAACTGTGTATTGCTAAAGTGATTGCTGGACATATTAAACATCCATTCAGCAAATTTATGGGACATCCATGCCAGGTCCATAACTCACAAATGAAGAAAATAGATATGATCCTTGGCCTTATGGAACTCACAGTTTAGCAGGGTTGATGAATAATAAATAAGTAAACAAATAACTAAATAAATAACTATAAACAATGGGTTTTTATGATGGAAAAGGGCGGTATAATTTCAGTTCAAATATAAAGTCATCAAGAACAATTCTCTAGTTATTCTCCCTTTCTCTGGTTTCTCTACACTTGGTTTACCAAGTCTCAACACCAAAAATGATCTATTTATTTTACCTTGAAACATCAATTTTCAGACTTGACATTTTAGGTTGGAACGTCTGGGGAAGGATTCCGTAGAAGATAGTATCAAAATGTGTATAAGATAATTTTTCCTAACTTAATCACACTTGACATTGACTCTCAAATATAGAATATTGGAATTTCATTAAAATTTGCAATTCTTAACATCAATAGCTAGTTAATGACAATAGTGCTAAGACCTGTTCAAAAATTACAAATTTCAAGTATTAATATTTGGATGTTTAATTCAATATGCAAAGTCTTAAAACCATCATGAATATGGTATTTAGAACATCTTCACATTGATAAAAGACTGGATATAATTTAAGGGAACAAGATTATATGTTATGCATTTATGCATATTTCCACAGCTGTAAATTCACAACTAGCGTAAAAGGACTGAAGTAAGTAATGACGGTGTTACAGTGTTGTGGGTACTGCTTAAATAAACTTTCTTCCAGAACAAAGCGCATCATGGAGGAGAAATTAGGTAGTATAATCCAAATTCAAGAAGACAGGAACAACAGGAGCAAAGAAAAAGTTTAATAAAATTTAAAGAATGGAACACAGAAAAAGAGTGGAACACAGAAAAAGCAGAGTTCAGAATATCTAAAGGAGGATTCATTGTTAATTCATGAAAACAATAAAGAGCAAAGTCTAGAATCATGAACTTAGAAAAACTATCCTGACCAGTTTACTCTCTTAAAAGCACAGGAAAACAAATTTGATTTCAAAATGTCAAACCAACAACAAATAGATCCTGGTCAAAACTCAATACAAAATTACCACATGAAGAAAACCTAAGTACCAAAATAATGTATAAACACTTAATGAAAGGGAATCTTTGCCCACAAACTAGATTTTTATTTTTATTTTTTTTTTATATTTTTTTATTATGTTAGTCACCATACAGTACATCCCCGGTTTTTGATGTAAAGTTCGATGATTCATTAGTTGCATATAACACCCAGTCCACCATGCAATACGTGCCCTCCTTACTACCCATCACCGGCCTAACCCATTCCCCCACAAACTAGATTTTTAAAAAGCAAAATTTCAATCTAAAACTATTTTTTCGGCTGTGCTGAAATACATTTAACATATAATCTTGTGTACATTTAAGGTATACCATGGGCTATAATACACATACATACTGTGAAATGGATATCGTAATAAAGTTAACACCATATCCACCACCATGTATGCTCATGTTCTTTTGTATGTAAAGAGAACATTTAAGATTTATTCTCTTAACAGTCAAGTACATGAGATACCCCAGTAATATTCATCCTGTTAAAGGAAATTGGTGCCATGTGACTAACATCTCATTTCCCACAAGCCCCCCGGCCCCTATCATTTACCATTCTATATTATTTCTCTGGGTTCAGCTTTTATTAGATTCCACATGTAAATGAGATAAGGAATTTGTCTTTCTCTTATTCATTTCACTTAGCATACTGCCTTTCAAGTTCTGTTTTTGTTCGAAATACCAGGATAGTGCTTTGTATGGATGAATAATATCTGAGAAAAATATCTCATTATTTTAAAGAAAATAAACATTTTCTTTATCCTTTTTTTTTTCTTTTCAAGATTTTATTTATTTATTTGAGAAAGAGAACATGAAAGAGAGAGCAAGTGAGCATGGGCGGGGTGGGGGTGGGTCAAGAGGGAGAGGGAGAAGTAGAATCCCGGCTGAGCAGGGAGCCCAATGCAGGGCTTGATCCCAGGACCCCAGGATCATGACCTGAGCTGAAGGCAGATGCCTGACCAACTGAGCCACCCAGGCACCCCTTCTTTATCCTTTCATGTGTTGATGGATACTTGGGTATAGACTGTTTCCGTATCTTGGCTATTGTGAATATACCACAATAAACATGTGGGTGCAGAGATCCAGATAATGATTTTTTTTTCCTTAGGGTATATATTGCTGGGTGATATGGTAGTTTTGTTTTTAATTTCTTCAGCAACCTCCCTGCTGTTTTCCATAGTAGAGGCACCAATCTACATTTGCACCAACAGTGCACAAGGGTTCCCTTTTCTCCACATGCTAGCCAACACTCATTATCTCTTATCCTGATAATGGCCATTCTAACAGGCTTGAGGCTGCATCTCATTGTGGTTTTGATGCTCAACTCCCTGATAATAGTGATGTTTAACAGCTTTTCATGTACTTGTTGGTGCTGTTCTTTGCAGGTCTTCTTGGAGAAAGGTCTATTTAGGTTCTCTGCCCATTTTTTAATTACATATGTTTTTATTGTTCTTGATTTATAGGAGTTCCTTATTTTGAAGATTAACCCCTTATCAGACAGTTTGCAAATATTTTCTTCTGCATAGGTTGTCTGTTCATTTTGTTGAATATTTCTTTTGCAGCTTTTCAGTTTAATGCAGTACCACTCGGGTTTTTTTGCTTCTGTTTCTTAACGCTTTTGGTGTTATATCCAAAACATTGTTGTCGAAGCCAACATCAAGGAACATTTTCCCTACATTTTCTTCTAATAGTTTTATGGTTTCACATCTTTGAATCTGTCTGCTCTACACTTCTTGTTCCCTCTTCTCAGGAGTAGGGGGTTTCTTAAGATTGTAGGCCTTCCCTCAATGTTGCAAAGATAAAATACATGCTCACAAGCTTTTCCTTAGGCAGCGCTGAATGACCAAGTTTATGTGCTTTCTACAGACCACACAGAGTGGGGCTGTGTGGTGTGTGTGTGTGTGTGTGTGTGTGTGTGCGCACCTGTATGTTCACTAGCCATCTGCAAAGTCTTACTCTCACCACCCTTGTGGACCTGTACAGGGAGCTGGCCATGAAGCGAGTGTACGCGGTGATGAGGCACATTCCCAGTGGCTCGCAGGCCCATCTTCTTGATGGATTCCCTGAAGCAGTTAGTAGGATCTGCCTCTCTCAGAGTCCTGGCTGCTGCTCTCTCAGCTGCTTCTTACACCTCAGATGTGCACCTCTCCTCAGTGTTCCGGACAGGGGCAATAAACAAGTGGGCCTCTTTGGCAGCATTCCACACTGCTGTGGAAGCCATGTGCTTGCTCACACATCCTCACTTTCCTCTATGGAAGAAATCACTGGCTGAGACTAGACTCTTGCCATTGAGCTGTGGAGCCATGGGGTAGGGGTCATGTGGGTCAAGTGAAAGAGTCCCTCTTATTCTCTTCAATGCATCTAATTTTTTTTCCAGTGGTATACTGGAACTTTTGTGCTGGACTCCCTCTCATCCATGAGGGACTGTAAGAACTGATGTTATTGGGGGATGGGGTGAAGACAATAGAAAACTCCTATTCTGCCATTTCGTCAGTCCCCCCAAAGTTATCTAACATAATGTCACAGTTATCAAAGAACAGGGAGTAGGAGAACTTGGTAACGAGGTGATTGGAGAAAAGGAAGATTCGACAAAAGAACCAGCAAGGCTAAGAATTATAACTAGAACAAAACTATTTCAGGTACAGAAACTAAAAAGAAAAGCAAATAAACACAAGGAATACTGTGTTAAGGAAAGGAGTATATAAAATATAAAAAAACTCTATACATATATTCCCATATAAATAGGAAAAAGCTATACAACACATACATGGTTGGGGGGGGGGGACACATCAACCAAAGCTATCAACACTCACATACATTGTAGTACAATTTTATAGTAGGACTATAAGAAAAAGGAAAAAAAGGGAATGTTTGGGCAAAAATGCAAAACTGCATATAAGGGAAAATAATCAAATTTTAATCAGATTTGACAACAGTAATACTTCATGCCAGAAGGCAATGGAAGTGCCTATTCATTATATGTTGGTAAAGAAAATTTTAGCTAAGAATTTTATATCTACCCGATAAATATTCAAGTGTTAAAGCCAGAAACAATATTTTGCACATTCAACACCTCAGCAAATCTTTTACCATGAGACTTTACACCTAGTAACACTCCAGGGAATCAACTTTAGACATCTGCAATGACTAGAGAGATAGCAACTTCAACAGTGGTAATGAGAATTAAACATTACCTATACTAAACACCATAGGCTAGTTGTAAGGGTGACAAGATAGTATATAAAAGTCAGGTGTTCTGAAAATACAGATGGCCTCAAGTAAGAAAAAGAGAGAGAGAATGGGGAGAGTACATGAAAAGTAAAATAAACTTGCAGATTACCTTATAAGCATTAAATAAATGAAATAGGACTATTTCAAATGTGATGCTAAGAGAAAGGGAAGAGATGAGGAAGAAGATATTAGCTAAAATTAATCTCATACTTGGGAACCAATAAATTACAGCCAAATAAAGGGCAAAGGAGACTATACTTATAAAGGTAATCATTATTGAAAAGATCTGAAGCTTTCCTAAATTCCAAAAGATCTGGCCAAGAGACAGAGAGAGACACACACACATGTACAAGTGTTAATGGGTTGAGTGCACCTTTTAAAAAACAATTGCTTTAACTTAACAGTGCTAAATCCAATAATATGCTCGGTGCAAGAGATAAATACATTCAAGAAACTAAGAAGATTTTAAAGGATAGACATAAAAAGAATGTAGAGTTCAGGAGATTTTCTCCCAATTTTCACTTTCCCTTTAGAAATTGGGCATTCCATAACACAGTATAAGAAAACATAAAACTTCAGTCAGAAAATACATTAAGACAAGGAAAAATGCAATGATTCATTTAATATTTTTGGAATATTTTCAATAGGCTTGTTTTAAGATAGCAGGCCACATATTTAAATATCCAGGATTACATTACTTCAAATATGGACATACAGAATTCTTGAAACGCAGTCCTATCATTAGTGTATTCTAGGTTTCCCTCTTTTTAATGGCAATTAAAGGGGGTACATACTATTTATTCTGATTCAAAAGCATTCTAGGGCAAACCTTTCATTATCATCACAGCATCCATCCACACTCGGAACACTAGTTAGTAATTGCCAAACTGTCATGGGATAGGGTTAAGAAAAGAGATGACTAGAAATCAGAAATATTACAGGTAGAAAAAACACAATATTTAAGAAGTTGATGTTAAAGACATCCTTTGAAAATGAATTTGCTTGTCTGATATGGCTTTACAAACTGCAAACGCATCAGTAAAATTCAAGGATTGTTGAGAAACAGTAATTAATGTTTCTTTCTTAATCTTGATGTTTTAACAATGCCATTTATCCCCAAACTTCCATCAGAACATTTTGAGGACATTTAGGACTCCGAACCTATTCTCATCAATCTATTTTTAATTAAATAATATCGTTTCTTCAAATCTCTATTAACCAGAATGTTTCGCTTGTATCTTCGAATTTTCCACATGCCTGAAATGCTTTGTTTTAGTCTACATCATATTAAAGCTTTTTGTCTTGTAAAGTTCCTGATCAATATTCTGATTTTCCTGTACTTTCAGTTTTGTCTTCCTCTAGGTTTAGCCTTTTTTTTTTTTTTTTAAATCTTCGGCCCTTGTGTATCCAACCAAAACGAGCCCTCTGAAACTTTTCTGTGACTCACTAGTCCTTTTCAGCAGATGGCAAGGTTATTTAGGCTAAACAACTTGTCAACAGGGCAAGGTAATTATTCTCGTAAGTTTTTTTTTTCTAGAACAATAGGGAGTCTATGTGTGTAAAATTAACATTGACTCATGCTGAAAAAAGGAAAATGAACTGAACAAATTCTCATGAAACATGGCTATACTGAAATCATGAAAGTAAAGTACCACAAAACACCCAAGTGAACTGGAACATTCCATTGCCATTTTGTATTTTTATTTTTGTTAAAATCAAGGCTAATCTGGTACAAAAGCTAAAAGCCAAACACTCTCTTTTGCTCCCACTAAGCTTAGATAAGTAAATTGGCCTTATTGAACTGATATAGTTAAATATTTTTCATTTATCTAATTTTTCATAAATAGATAACAGAGGTCAAGTTTCCATTGGAGCTGGAGTTAGAGAGGGGTTTGGGGTTAAGAGTTCTAACACCAATCACTTATTAGCTAAGTGAAATCAGGCCTTTGTGGATCTCAGTTTTAGTCATAAAACTGAAATGATAATACTGAAAATACAGGGTTGTAAGTATAAGAGATAATGTGCAACATCGTTATTTATTCACTAGCTCAAATAAATAAGCAAAAAAGGCAGAACACCTCAAGGAACAAGATCAAAAAGAATATTTTGTTTTTCTAGCAACGAAAGTGATTTCTACACATATTTTGATGTATGCATTACTGCGTGACATCAAAGAACACTAACAGTGGCCTTACAGGCTTTACTTTTATATCTGGTAGCTGATTACCGCTAAGCCAGGTCACACCACTTTATGCATTTGCCAGAGGGAAGCTATTCATTATCATATAATCCAGCCAGCTATAGACACAGTGATCATCATGGAAAAATCTCAAGTACTTTGAAGCATGTTCTTAAAACTGTGTTTTTGTAAATGTAATTACATCGATATCTCTCCTAGCATCTCATCACCCAAATCCCAACTACACAAGCTATTCATGTGTTTGCTTCAGCTACCAATAGAGAGAACTCAGCACTTACTGATCTTGACCTTCCCAATGAAAAACAAACAAACAAAAAAATCCTGTCAAATAAAACGCTTAGTGATCAATCTAGTATTTACTGATTTTACTGAATTTTTCCCCAAGACTGAGCGGAGCTTTATGACGCCAGTCACAACAGCGCATTCCAACTCATCAACCTCTGCCACCTCCTCCAATCACAGTTGTCAGCAAACTGGAGCGTTACCTGATTACAGGTGAGGTTCTCCTAAGAGGGACTCTCACGCTGACCACATTAAGAAGTAACTACCTCTCTTTCAAATGCCTACAAAATGGTTTTCAGATTCCTTAAAGATGACCAACCTAACACCACACTATAGCAAACACCAAATATACTCTGCAGTTGTAAGTATTCTCATGGTAAAGTGTTGTGCTGGGTTGGAAAGAAATGATTCTGCTGGGGCACCTGAGGGGCTTAGTCAGTTAAGCCTCTGCCTTTGGCTCAGGTCATGATCCTGGAGTCCCAGGATCAAGCCCCACATTGGGCTCCCTGCTCAGCGGGGAGTCTGCTTCTTCCTCTGCTCCTCACCCTGCTTGGGCTCGCTCTCTCTCTCAAATAAATAAATAAAATCAGGAAAGAAAGAAAGAAAGAAAGAAAGAAAGAAAGAAAGAAAAGAAAAAGAAAGAAAAGAAAAGAAAAGAAAAGAAAAGAAAAGAAAAGAAAAGAAAAGAAATTATTTCCCTAAGGAACGGGAAGTGGTGATGTATCTGGTGAGAAACATCTTTAAAAACCCTTCCCTTAGAGGGGTGCCTGGGTGGTACAGTCACTTAAGCATCCGACTCTTGGTTTCAGCTCAGGTCGTGTTCTCAGGGTCGTGAGATGGGAGTCCCGAGTCAGGCTCCATGATCAGCACAGTCTGCTCGAGATTCGCTTCTTCTCCCTCTGCCCCTCCCCCTTGTGCTTGCTCACACTCTGCTCTCTCTAAATAAATCAATCTTCAAACAAACAAACAAAACAAAACAAAACAAAACAACCTTTCCCCTAGAGATGGCAGTATTTGGTAGTTCCTGAGCAGTGGATTTCAGACACAAAGCATGTCAGCACACCACTGAGGAAGCCTATTAATTCCTTACATGTCTTATGGACTGCAGAAAAGGTGGGTATAAAATAGATGAGGGGGTTGTGTGTGACAGAAATATCAGAGAAGCTTGTCTAACTCAGCGTTTTGAGATCTTGAAAAGTAGACTGTGATCCAAATGTTTAGGAACAGTACTCAACCAGGTATGTTTTAAAAATGATCGTTGGGGGGGGGAATGATCCTTGGGGCACCTGGCTAGCTCAGTCGGTGCAGCATATGACTTTTCATCTTGGGTTTATGAGTGTGTGCCCCACAATGATCGTAGAGATGACCTTAAAAATGAATAAATAAAAACAAATGATCCTTAGGTTATTCTGACATAAAATTCAGCTGGAAACTTGTGGGAATTCACAGTGCCTGGATAGACAAAATCTGATTTGTGTATGCCTCCCTGGATGGGACTAATGGAAAAGCAAAGGAGGAGTGGCTGGAATGCTGGGCCTCCTTTGAAGTTTCCTGGCTGAAAGCGGCCAGATTCTTACTGCTGCTCAACGTTCTCATCTAGGGAGTAAATGTTTAAATTTTGAAGAAAAACAGGCACACATGGTGGTCACGTACTTTACGACTCCTTGCCTCCTTGTTTTGCGCTTGCACTTGGTGTATTGATATGACCCCAATAAGAGTGGAGACAAAGCTTGGTCCGAGGCTTTTTGCCACTAGACTGTCTGGTCCTCAGGTCTCTCCTTTCTCCTACTAAGGTGTCTGGAGTAATCTTTTCATTCACTGTCTCAGGCTTTGCTGGCCAAACCCGACAACTTGCAAGAAATTACAGAAAGGCAAAGCCAGACTGTAAATATAGCTGCCA
Source organism: Ursus maritimus (assembly GCF_017311325.1). Lineage (NCBI taxonomy): Eukaryota > Metazoa > Chordata > Mammalia > Carnivora > Ursidae > Ursus > Ursus maritimus. The sequence continues at coordinate 102,890,658 of NW_024423319.1, read as the reverse complement.
TAACCTACATTGAGTAAGCATGAGGTCAAGGATTTTGCTGTTCAGGGATAAAAATATGTGTAAGTAAACTGTGTAGATTAGACACAAAATTATTTTTATATTAATTTATACCAATCTGGATTAAGAGTAACTCATCTTTTTCAGATGTTTCCAGGAATGCTGGAGTAAGAGTCAAACAAACACACAGGCAATATTCAATGAAAAAAATTACCAATGATACAACTGTTACCTATATAAAACCTCAATAACTCTAAGGATTCATTCCATCAATACACAAATGGCAGTCCATGGTTTTTAGCTTTATTTTACCTGGCTCTCAGAGTCATCTTTGGACACTACTCTTGTTCTTCACATTTGAGAAGATAAGAAGGTATTTCTAAGAAATACGACATAAATAATGGTGATTTACTTTTTGGTCTTTGATGAAATTGGATTTATTTTGTGGTTGAGCAGCCTTCAGTGTCCTAGTGAGGAAAAGTTCAGCACCACCCTATGAATACCAACCCACCATAGTCTCATCAGTGGCAGGTTTTGCTCAAATATATGAGAAGACTTCCTACCGGCCAAATACAGCCACAGAATAAAAAAGTAATAAATTTTGATCTCAAAAACCTACATTTCTGATGCTACCTTCAAAGTGAACATATTATTGGTTTCAAATAGAAAAATAAAACATTCACCTTCTATGTAGTATGAATTTAAACCTAAAGCCGGGATTCTACAAGTGTGTCCCAGGGACCCTTGGTGGTCCTTCAAACACTTGCAAGCGTCTGCAAGCAAAACTCTATTCATAATCTGATGTCATTTGCCTTTTTCACACTCATTCTCTCACAAGTTTTACAGTTGATTTGTCCAGTAGGTCTAGGACATAGGCTATTTCAACAAAAAACAGAAACATGACAAAGCCACTGTGTTCTACTAAGCCAGGAACAGTTTAAGATGGCGACATGAGAAAACTCTGAATTTATCTCTTTCTGTAGACACACCCGATACTACAGCTACATACAGAAAAATTTCCTCTGAAAAAGACATGAAAAGTGGCTGAGCAGTTCCTTCACAACAAAAACCTGAGAAACAAAGGCCACATGGAAGTGGATAGGAGAGGCTAACACCGGATCTCACCAAAAACCCCAACCCAGCTCCTGGGGCCCACAATTAGGAGGCTCTCACTAACTTAAAGTTTCTTCCTGAGAAAAATATTCCTATTCCATGTGAGACATCCCAATTTTTACGACTTGGACCTGAGAGACAAGCCCTCCCAAATATGTGGCTTTGAAATCAACGGGGCTCTTCTCCAAGAGACCAAAAGGACTATAGGGATCCAAGAAACAGCTCTTCAAAGGCCAAGCCTACTCACTTACCCCAAGGACCAGTGTTTGAAAAGCACTGGGACTTTACATGAAAGAAATTCCCTTCCTAATCTGGGATATTCTCCTGGATGGAATCTGGCTTGGTGTCATTTTCATGCTGTTCCTCTGCCAAATCCTACAGGAATATTTTTTCATGTTTTTTTTTTTTTTTTTTTTTGAAAACAGTTCAAGCTATTCAAAACACTTGCAGGAGTGTAACACAACACCATACTTCTCATTTTTATAATAGAAAATATAGTTTTTACTACAAAATTATGTTAATTATATCTACATGTAATTGGCTTACTGTTTATACATGTTTTATATTCTTTTCAGTTTTAATTTCTAATATGGTAATATTAGATTGAACCCATATCAATATTTTTGGGATCCCCAGTAATTTAACAATTTAAATGGTTTCCCTGAAACCAAAAAGTTTGAGGACCACTGATGTGAAGACCTGACTATTTCTATCTGTTCTTCATTTATCTCAAGAACTTTGACCTAACAAATGATTTAACAGTTCAAGGATTTTTGACCTTCTTCTAAATAAATATGTAATTCTATTATTTTCAGAATCTGCCTTAGAAAATCTGATCCAAAACCAAAGTAAATATTGCAGTAAATTCAATCAGCAGGAACACTTGTAATTCGCAATGATGGATCAAATACTGAGAAATAACACCAAAAGAAGCATTTCTGTCAGAGAAAAAGTGTTACATAAGTTTACTTATTATCATTAAACAGTTCTTTTGGCATATTACAATTTAACATTAAATATTTTTTAATCTTTTTTAACCCATAAGGTTAATTTTATTAATTTAAAAAACATGCAATTAAATGAGAATGTCACCTCAACGATATTTTCCCTTCACGTGTTTCTCACTTTACGATTATGAAGGAACCACCAATTGACAACTACAAAGCACCTCATTAATTATCTCATAAGATAGTCAAACAAAACATCACATCTGGTGTTAAAGAATTGTGATACATTTCTTCTTTTAAAAGGAATTCTTTGGGAGAACTCAAAAGCTAATTTTACCACCAAACTCTGACAAGATATCTCAATCTTGTGCTGAAATTGCTGGTTCAGGGTTGGACTACTTCGGAGAAAAATCTGCCAATCAAGCTAAATTGTGTGGTGGCTTGTCAATTCTTGCCCACAAGCAATTAGAAGAAAATGACCTACAGCACTTCCATTTGCACAGAGAGAATTTAAAGGCCTGTCTCCAAAGGTGAAAGGCTATTTTATTAAGCCATTGCTGACAGAAAAAGGAGACCCTCTTGATGGGAGTTCAACCCATAAATAACATTGGCCTGGCAATAAACAGTAGTAATTGTGCCTTGGAACTAAAAAGGAATTAGGGCAGACATACTAAATATAAAGCAACAAGCCTACATTACAGCAATTTGCCTTACACTGTTTTTTTCTCCTAAAATAACACTTTTGTAAGCCTCCCAGATTATGTAAACTTTTGGCATGTGTAGGAGTTTGGGCACTTGAGGGTTATGGTAAAATAAAGTGAATATAAGTTCTTTGATAAGTGAAAACTTTTCTTATATATTCTTAATATCAAATATGCTTATTTAATTTTGTGATAACACAAAATTCACTATCTTGACCATTTTTAAGTGTACTGTTTATTAGTAGTAAGTACATTCATTATAGTGTGCACCCATTACCACCACCTCCACAACTCTATTTCACAAAACCACAACTCTGAACCAATTACCAGTAATTCCCTATGACCCCCTACTCCCAGCCCCTGGCAACGACCATTCTCTGTTAAGACATGTGGGGTTTTTTTCTCCTCCAGATTCCACATGTAAGTGAGATTATACAATATTCGTACTTCTAGGTCTGATTTCACTTAGCATCATGTCCAAAACGTCTAGCACATATCAAAGGCAGAACTTCCTCGTTCTTTATGGCTGAATATTCCACTGTGTGTATGTGTGTCTATTTATGTACACATCCCCCCTGACTACATTTTCCTTATCCATTCATTTGTCCGTGGATACTACGTTGTTGCCTTATCTTTGGCTATCGTGAATAATACTGCCATGAACAGGGGGCACAGATAGATCCTGGAGACAGTGATTTCATTTCCTGCAAATACATACCTAGAAGGGGGATTACTTATCACATGGTAGTTCTAGTTTTAATTTTCTGAGCAATCTCCATACTATTTTCCACAAGGCTATACCAATTTACACTCCTACCAACAGAGTATAATGGTGCCCTTTTCTCCACATTCTTGCCAAAATTTATATCTCGTCTTTTTGATAATAGCCACCCTAAAAGGCATGAGATTATCTCGTTGTGGTTTTAATGTGTTTCCCTAATAACATGAAGCATCTTTTCATGTAACTGCTTGCCATTTTTAGGTCTTCTTTGTAAAAATTTCTTTTCATGTCCTTTGTCCATTTAATTGGATGGTGTTTTGCTAGTAGGTTGATCCTAATTTTTCCACCTAGTGTGACAGAGATGGAACAGTAAAGTTCCAAGATTCTCAAGACCTGGTCTGTTTTTTTGTGTTTTTTTTTTTGTTGTTGTTGTTTTTTAAAGATTTTATTTATTTGACAGAGATAGAGACAGCCAGCGAGAGAGGGAACACAAGCAGGGGGAGTGGGAGAGGAAGAAGCAGGCTCATAGCAGAGGAGCCTGATGCGGGGCTCGATCCCATAACGCTGGGATCATGCCCTGAGCCTAAGGCAGACGCTTAACCGCTGTGCCACCCAGGCGCCCCAAGACCTGGTCTGTTAATACATGTCATCATCTTGACTATTAATAAACACCTTTTCTCTTTGTAGAAGGAGAAAAACAATGGACCTTCCTACCTTAAAAGATGAACATTCAGGGAACTTGTATGTATAATCAGTGAAAACCCATACACACTACAATACCTCCTTGGGAATCAGATTTAAGTGTGTAGAGGAAAGAATGTTCCAATTCCCCACTGTAGTGGTTTTTATTTTATTATGTCCCTCTTGCATATAGGAGCAGAAACAAACAAACAAACCTGATCGAGAACAAGTGAACTATGTAAACATAAGACAAGATTATTGTGGCTGTTGGTAGTACAGAATAAGGAAATATCAGGTGTTTAAGCAAGGATGATAAGAGGTTAAATCCCACCTCCTTTATTTCCTTGCATTATGACCAACTTACTCAAGCTTTGTCAACTTCAGTGTTCTCACCTGACCAGTAAGGATGGTGATCATTACCTTGAAGCAGGGGCAACTATTTCCTTGAAGGAATAATTGGGAATGTCTGGAGACATTTGGGGTTGTCACAACTGGAAGGAATGCTACTGGCATCTCGTGGTAGAGAACAGGTTGCTGCTAAACATCCTACATTGCACAGGACACCTCCCCCCAAAAACAAAGTGTTATCTTGCTCGAATTGTCAATAGCTTGGAGGCTAAGAAACCCTGCCTTAGTGGACTTATTTTAAGACACAAAAGAGATTCCCTACATGAACACAACTAGCAAAGCATCTAGGACATAAGAAGTGCTGCAAATACTATTACATCACTTGTTAAATTCATCCTCCTTTGAGTACAAATGTGTTATCTACAACCATGACCTAAATTTGGATGTGTTGATCCTCCTGTCTAGTTTATTAGCTGGATGTCTAATTCTTTCCCTGAGTTCTTCTCCTCAATTCCAGTGAAACTCCAAGAAGGCTTGTATGTGTTACATAAAGACCCCTAGATCTCTTGTATTAGCTCCAAGTAAGATGGCTTTCCCTTTTGTCTACTGAGCCAGGGTGGGAGGAGGGGCAGGGAAAACCCAAGGTGCTTTCTTCCATATTGAGAGCCCCACCCCACAACTCTGCCCATTCTTTTTTTTTTTTTAAGATTTTTTATTTATTTAACAGAGAGGACAGCCAGCGAGAGAGGGAACACAAGCAGGGGAGTGGGAGAGGAAGAAGCAGGCTCCTAGCGGAGGAGCCTGATGTGGGGCTCGATCCCAGAACGCCTGGATCACGCCCTGAGCCGAAGGCAGACGCTTAACGACTGTGCCACCCAGGCGCCCCAACTCTGCCCATTCTTTGCCATATTATCTTCAAGTACAGTGCAATTTCATTACAGAGAAAAATCTGATTGTAAAAATAATCAGAAAGCTTAATAATTTTAAGTATTGGTAGATGTGGGATTTAGGATGCTGCTTTCATTACTGATGGTAGTGCAGAATGATGCCGTCTGACCTAGTAAAACGGGAGTACATGGATAACTCTAAAATGTAGTGATTCCACTCTAAAGTGAACAAGCATGATGGCCTCCACTGAACTATTTTTTGTGGGATCTTCAAATTTATAGAAGTTGGGGGTACTGAGGTATTGTGATTGTCCATACCCAGTAGTTAGATAAAAGGTGGCCACTCCATAAAACTGAGTACCTTGCAATAGTCAGAAACAATGAATTATGTCATAAGCACATGCCAGACACTGAAATACAGTAGTTAAGAAAGTAAACAACAAAAACACCAGAATGAACTATGCCATCCATGTAAATTTAAAATAGTTGCTTATAAACAAGACATTCTCTGAAAATAAAAAATATACAACTGAATATATTAGAATACATGTTCAGGAGCACCTGGCTCAGAGGGTGGAGCATGTGACTCTGTCTCAGAGTTGTGAATTCAAGCCCCACATTGGGCACAAAAGTTACTTGAAAACTAAATATTAATTAAAAACAAAAAAAGCATGTTCAGTTGTAGAAAGGAAGAGGAGTGGAATAAAGGGGAGAGAAAGAATCAAGGCAGGCAGGTAAGCAGGAAGGCACAAAAGGGTCTTATACAGACTAATGACAGTGTATTATAAACCTCTGAGTATAAAAATTAAACTTGCATTTAAGGTAAAAAAAATAGGTGAAATTTGTAGATTTTATAAATGATACAGGAAACAGGAATTCTAGGAAGCTGTTGAAAAACTGCTTGAACCATACCCTAAGACATTTGACAGAATGAGATTAGTTAAAAATTGAAGAAAAGAAAAATTGACAAAAATGATAGGCACTTCAAAAAGAGTATTTGAATTTCAAAGAATCAAGAACTGTCTGTGAGAAAAATCAATAAAACCTTGAAATTACTTTCCCCAATGGCCCCATGATCAAGTTGTGGATATTAGGGGGTTGGGGAAATCAACCCGTGATTTATCCAGGCATATTCTAAGATTTGGTGTAATTTAAGATTTTTAAGTATGAGGTAAACTTAATTAAGTTCCTTTTAAGAATAATATGAATTTTTTTCTTTTGTGTTTTTTTTTCCTCTCTCATTTCCCCAGGCCTCAATAATACAAAGATTTTTGAAATAAATTAATATACAATTTTTAGTCTAGATTTTAATAGGATTTTTTGTAAATTTTGCCCACTTGTGATTATCCAATACTAACTGAATACCTGTATTGCTTCCTACTTCCGTTCTTCTGTGTGTCACAGGGGTCTGTTGCAACCATCTCCTTAAGACCACTATTTTCCCTTCATCTCTAGTGGGAAAATACTTTCTGCTTCATATATCCAGATCTTCCAGTGAAGCAGCCCACACTCGAGCTATTTGAGCCCCTACAAAGAGATCGTTCAGGCCTCCGTCATTTGCTTCCTAGAATTCCCAGCCATGCTGGGGAGCATTCTGAGTAGCAGAGAGGTAGAGGCCAAATTGCCATACCTGAGTACTGATTCCAGTCTTTCATCTATTTCCTCCTAACCCTCTCATTCCAGTAGGTCTGTGATGCAACTAAAACATATGGTTCATTGACCCATCATATTTCAGTGTTCTTCACCATTTTATGTGCTTATTTTTTTTTCATTTACTCAATTTGTTGCCTGCTAAAAAAAATTAACTCTCAAAATCTTGACTCAAGCTCTGCTCACCAGACAAAATACTAGCCCTAGTTAAATACATCTGTCTAAAAATATTTGCTCTCAAGCAGGTGTAGGAGACAGAAAAATATGAAGAACCAATCCCACTTTAACTGTGTGACCACAAATCCCAAGAGATCCTCTAAATTCCTAGTAAACCTACTATACCTTTGGACAAGTTGCTTTCTTGCTCTTTGAGAATATTATTTTATACCTCCTTCTCTCTCCCCCAATCATCATGCTTTACACAGCCAATGAGTTGACTTCTCATCCAAATAAAAAAATGAATGGGAGAACCTGCTCGTATTCTTATTTCCACTCTAGATGTACTAACTTACCAACATCTGTAAACCCATTTCCTGCCTTTCTTTTAAAACAGTTGACCTGTATGAAGTGCTGACAGATCAACTCCACTACAGAGTCAGGTCTACTTCCTTCTGTTTAAGGGTTTTGCCCGCCTCTCTTGCATCATTTTTCTGCTCCACTGCATCACTTCCATCATCACACAGACATGCTGTCATTTTCCGCCATCTTAACATAAAGAAATCAACTTCCTTGAATACTGATCTCCTCGGTTCTGTAATTGTTTTTTAACAAAAAACCCTGAATGTTGATACTGTCTTTATTCATTTCACAGTATCTTCCCACCCCTTCACCAAAGAAGTGGCAAAGTTAATACTTTAAAAAGTTAAGACAAAGTTAATATGGCTAAATTTTACTTAAAATTGAATTATGGACTTCTACTTCTAGCTATGACAGTGTAGCCTGCTTAAGTTTAAACGTCTTACTAAGAACAATTACTAAATTTCAATAAATTTAAGAAAAATATTTTGAAGAAATTAGAAAGGTACCATGATATCCAGGATTTGTCAACCAAGATTCAAGAGAAAAGGGAACTACATTGCTTTTTCCCTTGAGGCATGTAAATATTCCCAAGCAACACAGAGTTAAAAAGATAAGCTGGGGGTGGGGGTGAGGAGCCCAGCTGGCTCAGTCAGTAGAGAACAGGACTCCTGATCTTAGGGTTGCAAGTTCGAACCGCATGCTGGGTGTACAAATTACTTCAAAAAATAAGTTATTTTTTTAAAAAAAGACAAAAACAGAAAAAAAGGGCAAGCTGAGTAGTGCAAAGGAAGTATTATGGCTGAGGAGCTGAGGATGGCTACACTAAGTTCCATACAGCTCAGGAGTTCATCAAATGCCAAGAAGAATGGCTCTGGTAATCACATTATAATTTAGTTTTGGTTCTGTGAAGGACTTAGGAAAAACTGCCACCCAGAAACAGACCAGCCTGCATTAATAGTAAAACCAGCTTTGAATTAGTTCAATCTAAGATAAAGTAAAAATACTCTTTGAAAAGGAAATTATTTAGATCCCTAAATTAACCCTACAGTATTTCATATACAACGTATTGGAAACAATTTATCATGAATACCGGCACAGGGCAAAAAATACATTATTAGCAAAGCATGTATAATGCTATGCAATATAAGACTATTTTTAATAACAAAGCAATGGGGAAAAAAACCCTTGATAGCCAATCATTAAATGACTAGTTAAAATAACTGTGATAACCCACTCAAGGTAACACTATGCAGCTAAGCAAAGCAATTAAGAATATCTTTCTATGGGGCGCCTGGGTGGCGCAGTCGTTAAGCATCTGCCTTCGGCTCTGGGCGTGATCCCGGCATTCTGGGATCTATCGAGCCCCACATCAGGCTCCTCTGCTGGGAGCCTGCTTCCTCCTCTCCCACTCCCCCTGCTTGTGTTCCCTCTCTCACTGGCTGTCTCTCTCTCTGTCAGAAAAATTAAAAAAAAAAAAAAAAAGAATATCTTTCTAGGGGTGCCTGGGTGGCTCAGCTGGTTAAGCTTCCAACTTGATTTTGGCTCAGGTCATGATTTCAGAGTGGCGAGACTGAGCTCACTGCAGAGTCTGCTTGTCCCTCTCCCTCCCTCTCTACCCCTTCCCACACACACACTTGCGTGCATGCTCTCTCTCTCTCAAATAAAATCTTATAAAAAAAATATCTTTCTATACTTTCATGGAATTTTACCTAGAATATATTTCTAACTTAAAAAAAGGTAACTTCACATGTGTAAATTATAGTTCTACTTAACAGAAAAATATGAAAATCCTACCTGACAAAAAAGTTAACCAAGAAGTGACAAGGATTAAAAACTAGTTAACGTGCTATACCTTGATTTTTACATTTACCTTTGGGAGCATGAATATATTTTATGTAATTATAAATGACAAGAGCCACACCGAAGCATCAAAAGCTATGTGAAATTAAACCCCAATTCTATAGTGAGCTGGTACATTAAGCACAAGAACTATTTCAAGTTATTTTAAAAAACAGTATGACTATACATCATTAGTGGCATGTACCCTAAGGACAAAAGGAAATGGGGGAAAAAACCTGAAAATATTCTTAGTAATTAGTAGTGGTTTTCTATAATGGTGGTGTTGTTATTTATAGACAGTTGTGCATATATTTTGTGATAAAGGAGATAAAAAGTTAGGAAATAATAAAATCACCATTGGTAACTTTTTTTTGATGCAGGAGAAAAAGAAAGACACGTAAAATTCCTGAGGTTAAGTCAAAATGCTCCTATTACTATGATATTTGAATTGAAATGCATGGTATAAAATTCATGAAAAACGTCACAGTTCTGTTCACTGAAAAGGTGTAGGAACGAAGACTAACCCAGTGAAAAATCTGCACTACCAGTGCCCAGACTGTGGTCTCTAAATACCATTTCCTATTAATAGGAATAGGAGACTCTAAAGAAATGGCTGACTCCAGGTCTGATGTAGAAAATATACTATAATACCCTGAATCATTTTGTCATACTGGAAAGCATGCAAGATTTCAAATAATTGAGGGCATAGCAAAGAGCTTCCAGACCCAACTTCAGTTGTCAACTGGTAGGCAAAATCAGCAAAATTTAAGCAACAATAAGATGAAGACTGCACTGGATTTCAACATTTCAAGTGTGCTTACATTCAAAAATTTGTATTGGCATTTAAGAAAAATAAAGTCCATCGGTCACCTCTGGAGAATGTTAAGTACCCAAGTCATTATTTTGAAACTGATAAAAGCCAATACCCAAACATCTTTCATGCTTCCTTTACAAACTATTGCCTTGTGTAACAAAATGTTGATGAAAAGAAGATCTATATAAATCTTGCACTAATGGTAGCAATTAAACAGAGTTAAATTGCCTAAAGACGACTTACAGGACCCAAAATGGCACTGCTTATAAATCTACAGTTTATTACAGGAATGGGATTCAGTATAGCAAAATCGTTAAAGTCAGTACATACATCACAATTAAAAGCCGTCTCAAATAGAGTCCAAAGAGGCCAGGTGCTTTATCACCTATAAAGTAGTCTGGCAAATAAGGAAAACTTGAAGATGATGTAACCTGTCTCAATCTACTACCACCTCACTGAACGCACAGAAGACAAAGGAATATAATAAATGCTATGTGGGTATCATCAGCCAAATCTTGTAAAGTACAAAAAATCGTTTTTTAGTATAAAATTTGTAAGGAAAAAAAAAGGTGGAGCTATAAAGCAGACGGATTTAAGGGCATTATCAACCAATTACAACTCTGGATGTTATTTTGGTTTTGATTCAAACAAACTACCTGTTAAAACTGTATATAGAAATGGGGGAAATTAAAAAACTGGATGGATATTTAACTACTTTAAGAAATTAGGGTTCTTAAAATTAGGTGTGATAGTAATATAGCAATTCTTAAATTTTATCCTTTAGAGATACTACCTAAGAATGTTGAGATTTAATGACATAAGGCACACTTACTAGCATGCATCAGCACTCAATAGATTATATGAGTATTCTAAATTAAAGTCAGAGAAAAAGTTCACCTTCACAAGTCCTTTCTACTCGATCAGGATTCCTTAAATCCTGCTAATGAAATAACAATAAAGTCAAGTTTCTCAAAATATGCCAGAATGATGTCCAAAGCTTTATCTGGGTAGTAGTAATATCAGGGCCACTTCCTCTTCATTCCATCAGATTTACGTTGGCAAGGGCAACAGATCTTTACTTGTTTAACAATAACTTGAATCATTTTTTTCTTTCTGCATTCAGAGAGAAGAATTATGTAGAATCCTAAACTTGTGATGACACGGAGATGGTATTTTAAAAATCATCATGATGATTTTGTATCATTTGAGCAAGTTCACTTAATAATTTATTTTTCTTCAATTTTTAAAGTGGAGAGGAAATATCTTTGCCTGAAGCAGAACATTTAGCACAGACTGAGCTACCATTACTCTTATAAAAACCTATAGAACAAGTTCTGCCCTCGTGCAAAATTCATCATTTTTATATGAAGGACATATTTCTTATGAAGAAAAAAATACTCATCTATTTGAGGCAACGCTGCAGACACACTTTTGTGATTTTTATACATACCATTTTAACAAAAAATATACTTTTAGTACAGGAAATAAATTCAAAATTCATTCTTTATGTCTCAGATTTAACCACCTGACCTTCCTTAAGGCAAATGAAAAGCAACATGTTTAATGAGATACAGGCATTCATAATTTGCTTTTTGAATGAACACTATCAAGGGCTTTCATTAGAATCTCAAATGTTTAAAAAAAAAAAAAAAGAATCTCAAATGTTCACTTGCCTATAATGCAAGAAGGATCCCACTCTAAAGGTCCAGGTGGCTTTTAATCTGTTTCCGACATCAGAAGAGGTTCCAATAATCCTGCAGGTACCAGGCACCAGGCTTTAAGTTAGCCCTCAAGATCTCAGCTTAGTGGTGTACACAACATTTATCATTCCTGGCACTGGTGATATGATGCATTTCCCCCCTGTGATTGGGATGTATTAAAGGGTATAGTTGACTTTAACAAAGTTACATTATCCAGATGGGCCTGATCTCTCCCATGAGTCCTTTAAACCTAGAGGTCAGGGTGAGAGTCAAGCAGAGATTTAAACCATGTGGGAAGATTCTCCATTGCTGACCTTCGAGATGGGGGCAGCTGCACTGCACCAATAAGCAGACTCTAGGAACTCACAGGGAACATTAGAAGGCAAGAGAGATCCTCAATCTATAGCTAGCAAGGCAGTAAATTCTTTCTTCCAGGTTATTTAGGTATAATGGATGAATAAACTTATGATGTATTTAATGTGTACTACGTGATGATTGGATATACATACATTGTAGAATTACCGCCACAATAACATCCATCACACCTCACATAGTTAAAAGTTTCATTTTGTGTGTGTGAATGTTTAAGTTCTATTCTTCTAGCAAATTACCTGTATACAATATAGTATTACAAACCATACAGGCTGTATAATAGATCCTCAAAACTTACTCATCTTCTAACTCAAAGTTTGCAACCTTTGACCCTGATCTCCCCATTACCCCCAACCCATGGCAACCACCACTGCATTCTGTAAGTTAGGCTTTTTTTTTTCTTTTCTTTTAAATATCTCACATGTAAGTGATACCACATGGTATTCGTCTCTCTGTCTGGCTTATTTCACTTAGCACTTGGCATAACGCTCTGAAGTTTCATCCAAGTTTTTACCAATGACAAAATGTTCTTTTTGTGGCTGAATAATAAATATCCCCTTGTGTGTTTTTGTAGATAGGGAGACACACACACACATAGATACATACAAAACATGTATATGCTATGTCTATCTCCCATTCTCTTTATCAATGGACTCAAGTGGTTTCCAAGTCTCAGTTACTGTCAGTAAGGTTACAGTGAACACGGGGTGCAGCTATCTCCGAGACAGTGAGTTCATTTCCTTCGGACATATACCCAGAAGTGCAACTGTTGGATCTTAGGCGAGTTCTATTTCTTAGTTTGAGGAACCTTCATACTGTTTTCCTGAACAGCTCTACCAGTTTATATTCCCAAAAACAGAATACCAGAGTTCTCTTTTCTCCACATTGTCACCAACATTTGTCACCTCTGGTTGTTTTTGAGAACTAACAGGTGTAAGGCTGTAGCACATGGATTTTTATTTGCTCTCTCTGAGGATTAGTGATGTTGAGCATCTTTTTAAACCTGTTGGCCATTTGTATGTTTTCTTCGGAAAAATGTCTGTTAAGGTTCTCTGTCCATTTTTTTTTAAATCAGATTGTTACTGAGTTTTAAGAGCTCCTTGTATTTTATTTATATTAATTCGTTAGTGGATAAATGTTTGCCATTATTTTCTATTTCATAGGCCTGCCTTTTCATTTTCTTGACTCTTTGCTGTGCAGAAACTTTTTACTTTGATGTAGTTTCATGTATTTCTGCTTTTGTTGCCTGTACTTTAAGTGTTAGATCAAAAAAAAAAAAAAATCATTGCCAAGACCAATCTTTCCTATGCTTTCTTCTAGGCGTTTTATGGTTTCAGGTCTCGGTTTAAGTCTAAATTCTACCAAATGGGACGAGGTTAGAAGAGAACCCCAGGCTTCTGGAAGTTATCAGCTACTTTGATTGCAGCCTTGTACTACCCTAAGCAGAGAACCCAGCCACACTGTGCCTAGGCTTCTGACTTATACAAGTATGAGCTAATAAATGGGTGTCATTTTAAACCACTAAGTTGTAAGAATTTGTTACACCAAATTAGAAAACAAATTCATCTAAGACCTGAATACAGGTAAGACAAATACAAGGGTGCACAAAACTGACTAAGGTAGAAAAGGCATTGGGTCTTTAAAACAAACAAACAAACAAACAAACCCTATAATATGGCATATTTTGAAATATACTGGCTTATAAACATTTTTTCCATGTACAAAACTATGAGGATGTGTGTTTAGCAAAGCAACAATTGCATCAATTATGATGTTATTGTCTTTGAAAGGCACTGTTGACTTGAGAGCCTTTGAGGAGGTCAGCCCCTGGCATTGGATAGGACAGGACTCTACAACATGAAGTCCCTGGGGGCCTATCTCTTAAGTTTCAGCACAAAGGTAAAATTTTGCCTCAAGAGTAGATCAAGAAAAACTTTAGGTGGTGAAATATTCTTTAAAAAGCTTTCCAGATTATTCACGCAACTCAAGAATTGTTTCTGAAAAGTGTATAGAATATATGCAAGTGTTTTGTGAGAATATTAATTCATTTCACTAAGCATTTCATTGCTCAAGCACTGACAATCAAGATGTTAAAGAGGTTGATGGGGTACCGATGATGAGTTTATTTTTAAGCGCAATTAATCTGGTGCAGGGATAATTCCATTTCTGTTTTAGATTCTTATCAGTGGTCATACAGGGACAGGATGTCAATTTTCTTCACAAGATAATAAAACTTATTTCCATTAGGGAAGTAGTACATATTTAAGGGCAATAAAGAGATCTTAATTCATACATTCGTTTTTACGTGCCCATCTTACCTTCCTCCAGTCCTCTCACGTCTGCTCTTGTGTCTGCTTTTTTTCCACGTGATTCCTGATTTAAACCAGAGTATGTTTAGAATGCATTCATAACCCAAAAATCCTCTCCCCTCCCTCCCCCTACCTCCCTCCTTCTATACCTCCCTTTCCATCTCTAACACCATATATAGAACTCCCATTACATATAACACTAGATATATGCCAAGTGGATGCCATTATACAGGGTGATACTAATTAAATTTTTACTTGGTATTTTCCTAATTGTTTGAATGCCAACAAATCTTGTATCCTAAGTCGTCTTTTTTTTTTTTTAACTTTGTCTGTTCGTACATTTTCTGTCATATTTGAATCCATGGTGTAGATTGTGTTCATTAAACATATTCAGTGCCCAGAATTATACCATGGACATGTGGCTGCTTATTAAAACAGGTTCTTATAATGATGATAAAACTAACTAGTGACCTGAAAAGAGGATAAAGAAAATCTTATTTGGCCTTTAAGCCCATCTCTGAAGCCTCTTGGCATTATAGCCTTTAGCAAATGAAACCAAAATCTCAGTTTCTTAATCTATAACTTTTTTTTTTTTACCTTAGAGGCATTTTTGTGGAATTAATAATGTGTGAATCACTTTGAGATCCACAGATGAAAAGCCCTCTCTAAATGCTAAGGATTGGTTTAATTATACCATAGGGGACATTCGGGTTTATATTGTAAAGCATGCATATTTATAGCTCTTTTATTTTAATGCTAGTTATTTTAGCTGAAGAAGCTATTTTTACTTCTGAGGCTGCTTGCTATTTTCTAGTTAATAACTTTAAGATATAAATAGTATACTATAGCTGCTAAACTCAAAGGTCAAACATGCTTCACACACAGAGGGAATTTATGTATTACCAATCCTCTTAATCACAGAGCATATGTCATTAGTGTCTTGCAGCTTATTTAACCCATGAATGTAGAAATTCATCGTATTAAAAAGCCTAACATGGGCCTATTTGTCCCTAATACCCTGAGATGTATAGCCTTGTAATGGTCACTAAGAGGTAGTGTTGAATATAGTGTTTTCTCCTATTTTCTTCAATCCCATTTTATACTCTCTGTGAGGGGGAAAAAAAAAGGTTTCAACTATCCGTTTTTCATTTAAACCCCATGTAACAATACACCCATTACGTGGAAGCTGATAATGCACTAGGCATATACCAATATAGTTCTATTCCTGTAAGATCTCAATCTGCAAGGGCAGTCAGAAAATGAACAGATCATTTCAATACAACTAGTTCTAAAATAGTGATTTGAACACAACGTTGTAAGTTCTCATGGAAGGGAGAAACTTCCTTCCCTTGATATCTACAAAGATTTCAAAGGGGAAAGGATATTTGACTTGGTACTGGAATGATTCTTTAAGTCATTTATTAAGCAAAGTGGGCTTCGCATAGCTATGCGTAACAGCCAGTAGACTGCCTCACAATAAGGGTCTCCAGAGGCCAAATTTCTGCACCAATTGTCCTCCCTCTGTAAGGGCCAGGCGAAGACACAATTTCTCTGGGGAACCACGGAGGTGTACAGGACACTGTGACACCGGGGAGCCCGAAATGGAGTCTCAGCTTGGGCCTCTTATACCCTTCTGTTCACGTAGACCTATTATTGCTAGGTAACCAGCTCCAACGTCAGAGCCCTCTCAAAGTGCTGGGGGGATGGGTGGGGAGGTGTAGTTCCTTTAACCAGGTGTTAGCAATTGATCTCCAAGCAGTCAGTACATGATGCTGATGAGTGGTGTGAGCTTTTCCAAACTTGCCCTTGAACCAACCACGGTTACAAAGCAACAGTATCAGTAAATGTGTTTCACACCGTAACCATTGGTCACGGGTTGGCAGGTACAGGTCTGTCTTCAGCAAAAAACTCAAGCCATTTTCAGGCCGGATAGAATGAATCCTCACAGCACTGGAGACATGAGAAGTTGCACAATAATTTTACTTTACACAAATCAGTTTTACCACATTACACTTATCTGCAACCAACAACAGATTCCTAAGTTATTTTTAAATTTTCTGAAAACCAAATGCACCATTTTTTGACAACATTTTAGGTATGAAAAACTATACAAATAGCAGCTGCCTTTTTTAACTGTTTCTGCCTGGGATACTATCGCTAGTTCTCAAACATTTCGGTCTCTGGACATCTTCACACTCCTAAATGTTATCAAGGACTCCCAAAGAGCTTTGAGGGGACATATTTATTAATATTTACCCTATTAAATATTAAAATAGAAATTTAAATTCCTTTAAAAACAAAATACGAAACATTTAACTAAGAATACCGTTGTTATACCTTATTGCAAATCTATTAAATGTCTAGCTTCATAGAAGACAGGTGGATCCTCAGATTCTTCTACTTTCAATATGTTACGTGTTGCTTTAGTAAAAGTACTTGTCTGAACAAAATATGGCCTCTCAGAGAAGAATTTGGAAAAGGGAGCAACATTTTAATAGCCTTTTGAGATAATTTTGGGTATGCTACTGTAACACTACCCTCAAACTTCATAAGTTAGCTTCATAAAAGCTGTAACATGGAATCTCAAACCGCATCAATGGACTTTTTGTACTGTTACGTTAAAATGCATTGATAAATCTTGCACATTCAATGTATCTTTTAAACCTGTGTAATTTTGTAACACCAGACTCTTGTCATTGGAACCTCTTGGTTCACTGGCACTTCATTATATAACATAAAAATTATACTCATTAATATCACCACTATTTTTATCAGAAAAGCAATCACTGAAAGGCCATCAAGCTTATGAAAACATTTACAAGTTTTCACTTGCAACAAATACCATCAGTTGTTTTCCATCAAATAGGGGGCTCACGTGAATCATTTTGAGATAATGTCTTTCAAATACATAGGTCTGAATAATCATTACTTGACCATCAGTATTTTTCTTTTCAAATAAACCTAGGTGTTTCCATAAAACAAAACATCTACTTCAGTGCCCAACTCAAACAACTGCACAAGTGTTTTTCCCTGAGACAATCTCTTACGACAGTATGCAGTCAAGACGGTGGAATTGGAATATTTTTCCCACTTTTACTAGGACATTAAGCAAAATCAGCAGTCTTAAAAACAGTGTGCCACTGCCTTGGTGTATTGTAAGGTACTAGCTCCTTCATGTAGTGCTGCTTTTGCAACTAAAGTGCAAATGTTAACATTGTGAAAAAGAGAAATAATCTCTTTGTATTATTATTTATTTTTGAAAAGACACAGACTATCTTAAAGGGTCTCATTGATGCCTAAGATTCAGTGAACCATATTTTGAGGACCATAGCAAACCCCCCCCAAAACGGGAACACAGACTCTGAAAATACATATTCATACTCTGGGTCTGAAATTTTCTGGCTGCAATGTCAGGCAAATCAATGAGCCATTCTTGGTCATTTTTTTTCCCCAAAGTTAGTAGCTTATGTTTATAAGGACAAAATGAAATAATGTAAAAAAAACACATTTTATGTAAAGTAATAAATGCTATGAAGGAACACTTATCACCACCACCACTGGCTTTGCATGAACACATAATGCAGATTACAACATCCCTTTAGCATTTAGATATGCCAGTGCTGTGGGTTAGCAATACAATGTTATATAATGTTTTTATGTAAACACTTTCCTCTTAAGTAATCAAGGTTGAAAGGATCACCCAACTCCGTTTATCTTGGCTCTGATGATGCATTAGTAACTGCAACTCCTTTGGCATCCCTGTAACATTTGAAATATCAGGAAGATACAGACAGTCCATTACCAGAAATAAAACATTACTCTCAGAACAGCACTGTACACACGGAACTAGTAACACCACACACCAGACTAGAACAGCCTACCTTGGAGAAGAACGGTGGCGTTCCGTCTCTCCCTCCGGTTTTCACTCCTCCTGTTTCGCCTACCTTCCAACAAGAGTCTGGCCTGTTAACCAGTTTATCTCACTTGGCTTTATCCTTGATGGAGAAGCACACAGGTTCTCAGGATGCTTTCTGAAAAGAAAAGAAATCTGCAAACACCGAGGCTTCTTAAACTTTGGGGTGCTTAAGAATCACCTGGAGAAATTTTGTAAACTATTGCTCCTGAGAGTTCCACCCTCAGAGAGCCTGACCCCTCTGGTAGGGTTCAAGAATTTGTTATTTGCAAAACATGCCAGGTGATAATAATGTTGCTAATCTCAGGATCACATTTTTTGTGGCCGATTTTTCTCTCGTGCTAACACAGACCACCTGAGAAACAGACTTCCGGGCTGTTGTCATGCTAACAGTCCTGGTCTTTTTTCTATCTCACCTAGATCACCTGGCTTGTAGGACAGGGAAGCAGAAAAAACCAGCATTCCAGATACTGGGGTGGGGGCGAGGTAGATCTAAAAGTTGAAAACAAAAGAAAAGCCAAAAAAAAAGTAAACAATTCCTTAAGGACATTGAATTGACAATTTAAATTTAGCCAGAAGTGAATTACTGTGATAGCGTGCTTGTTAAAATAAGCAGTTGATCATAATTAATTTAATTTTCCCTTCATCTTCTATGGCTCATGGATTTACCCAGTTAATTGGCACATAAAGGGAGTTTCCGTTGACTAGATTTTTTCTTTTGAAATATTTGCTCTTTTCTATTTGTTTTATAGGTTGCATACTTTAAGGCTTGACTTTTCCTTTAGAAATTATCCTTTTTGACTTTCTGTTAGTGAAGAAATTAGTACTTTTTAATGATAAATCACTTGTAGAGATGTATTAATGTAGAAGAAAATGGAAGTTTCTAAATATATTAATGGGCAATAATCAAAGACCTGTAGAACATCTTTGTCAGGGGCAAACTTGAATTTGGAATGAAGTGTTAGGAGGGTTACCCATGGATGTCCACACGACAGTCTGTTACACCATATTGAAGAACAAAGGAGCGTATTTTCTGTTATTTGTGAAATATAAAGGACAAACTGATCACTGGAAGTAACTTCCCAGTAGAAAAGCTATTCCCAAGACGTAGCCCGCCTTGCTGAGAATTTTTTATATGAGAATACAGGACAATCGCTATTGACATCCACGAATGAGATGCAAAAATGCAAGGGAAGGTGGTGGGAGACAAACAGTTGTTTACTCTGTAAATATGTTTTAAGGATGAGGGGTTGTTATTTAAATTGCTTTAAAGTCAATGATGTTCTGAACGTTAGGGTTTAGTTCTACACTTAATGTGCAAGTATGGAGGCAGTGTTTAAAGTTGATGCCCCAGATCAAGGGTTCTCTTCTCAGACTGGAGAAAACTTATTTGACGCCAATTAATTACTTTCTTTAGGGCTTTAGTAGCCCAAATTACTTCCTATAATCCAATTTCTAGATCTCATTTTGTATCTCAAGGTATTGTATACACATGTATTTTCAGAATAAAGACCTTTAAATGGCCAAATGCTGTTACCTTTGTCATATCTTCTCTGTGAGGGTGAGATCAGCTTTTCGGAAAAGAGACACATAAGCTAAATCTTGTCGGATTAAGTGAAGTAACTCAGGTAACAGCCAGTATCACTAAAGACAAGGTACTTAAAATTCCTTTAAGGCACTGTATTATCTAGCCCCCTTTGACCTACCTCACTTTCTCTTTGTTCCCTTGCTGGAGCCACGGGTCTTGCTCCTCTAAGAGGCCACTGAAACCACATCCTCGGTACTATTGCATTTGCCAGGGCCCAGGAGGTAAAATAACTATGCCTCTTCCCTTCTAGGTTCCAGGACGAGACTACCCTGGAATAAAAGATTAACAACAAAAAATTGAGTAACATGTATAGCTCCTGTATACATGAGAGACATCACAGAACACTGAGTAACTCCCCGAAACGGCCTAAATAACATCTCCTGCTGAAGACGAAAGAAGGTGTTGGTGGGTAGGAGAGCCAGTTACCGGAGATGACTGGGGAAAACACAGTAAACAAGGGCGTGGTTGTTATGCAGATTTAAATCTGTGACTTTTCAATTGATACGAGTTTCTAGGAATTTAGAATCATTTTCCTCTTCCTGTTACAGAGTGGGAGACACCCTTACAAATGCAGATTTCCCTTATACATGGAAATATCTCTTATAAAAGGGTAACTTCAGTTGGTTTTCAGAGTTTCTCTTCTGTCTGCTGTTCCTTAAATATAATCAGCGTAAAATAATCCTTATGCCAAAGAGGCCTACTTCGGGTGACATATTCCGCTTCCCTTCGCTGGTCTAGCTGTTTGCAACACCCTTCACCATATATACACATGGATTATTGATCCCTGTCAGGGAGCAAGAATTCCTGTCCCCTTCAACATCCTCCTAGTTGGACTAAGAATCAAAGTGACATGAGATGGATGAACAGGAGAAAATCAAATATAATAACATACCTATGGGTAACCAACAGAGGTGGGGAAATTTCAAAGACAGGCACAATAAAGTATATGTCATCCTAAACTAAGAAGGGGGTAGGAGTCAGGAACGTCAGAGGAAAGGAATGCAATTTACAGGAAGATGAAAAAGAGTAAATGTTTGGTAAACAATATTTGCTGGGCCACTCAGAAACCAGGGGACAAAGACAGGATTTCAATCGACGTGGCTAGGTTCTTCCTGGTCTACCACACCTAGCTTATATTATAATGTAGTGATCTATGGGACTAGCTCTCTTCCGGGAGCAGGTCCCCAATCTAAATTCTTTTAGGCAGTTGTGGGGGAGGTAAAGAACTTTTCCTGACCCTGCTGGGTTTTGATTCCTTTGTAACTCAAAATAAGCTTCATGCCAAAGTGGCCCATCTTGGGGCAGCCTGTCGTGGGGCCCCTACATCCATGATCATGTATTCCCTTTGGTCTTTATTCAAGGAGTAGCTCAGTGATCTCAGTGAGACTTTCCCAGGCCAACATATGTCAAATTTCAAGCCACCGTCCCTTTACTCCTTTCCCATCACGTGATTGCCATCCTCTATTTCATTTTTCCCATTATTAAATGTAACTTTTTAACTTTTTGTCTCCCTTCCCTTGACACACTGAACTCCAAGAGGGCAAGAATTTTTGCCTCTTTGCTTCAATTGTGTTGCCTGGAAGGACGATTAGAAAATGGTAGGCACTGTGGCTCAGCCAGTTAAGCCTCTGCTTTTGGCTCTGGTCATGATCCCAGGGTCCTGGGCTCTCTGCTCAGCGGGGAGTCTGCTTCTCCCTCTGCCTACTGCTCCCCCTGCTTGTGCTCTCTTGCTCTCTATCACTGTATCTCTCAAATAAATAAATAAATAAATAAATAAATAAAATCTTTAAAAAAAAATAGTAGGCACTCATTAAATATTTGTGGAAGTAAAGGAGTGCTAACCCAATGTACAACTGTCTTCATGAAGAAATCCTGGACTGAATCTTTTAACATAAACTGAAGCCCATATTCGGCTGTTAAAATGCTGGTATCCATTTCTAAGCCAGAGCATATTCTCCTATCCTTTGTATATTATGAAATCACCAGAAAGATTTCAGCATTATTAACCTGGGTTTTGTGACATGGAGTAAAACCTGCTTGAGTCCAAACACAACAGCCTTTATAATCTCTTTATTACTGTTTTCCTAGGTATGTAAGAACGGGATTACTTCTCAGGATGGAAACTGCAGAATTGTTTTAATAATACTAAGTATGTACTCAACTAAAATTAACGCATATAATTGGTCTCTGGGTCCTTTTTAAAGTGTTAGGAATGTAGGCTTGTATGTATGCATTACCGTTCTTATTTTATCATATAGCACAAAGCACTTGTAGTCAAAAGAAAATTTAGACCAAATCTTCTAATCTCAATAGATTAAACGTGTCTTACTGTGTTGATGTAATTAAAGTGAATGAAGTCAGGATTCCAGGGCAGCTGGGTGGCTCAGTCGTTAAGCATCTGCCTTGGGCTCAGGGCGTGATCCCGGTGTTCTGGGATGGAGCCCCACATCGGGTTCCTCCGCTGGGAGCCTGCTTCTTCCTCTCCCACTCCCCCTGCTTGTGTTCCCTCTCTTGCTGGCTGTCTCTCTCTCTCTGTCAAATAAATAAATAAAATCTTAAAAAAAAAGAGAGAGAATTTAAGTCAGGATTCCTTTAAGACAAGAGAATGAATCTGGAGAACTCACCTCCATTCAAGAAGCATGAACAAAAGCTGACTTGAGCCTGGCACTGTGCCAAACAATCCACATAATTACCATTCTCAAGACTGCATATATTACAAAGGAGATTTCTAGTGCTTGCTTCTTACCAGACATTCCTGAATCAATCAACTCTACAGTTGACCTTGATTTTAAGAAATTTTATTTTTTAATTTTTATTTATTTATTTTAAATGATCTCTATACCCAACGTGGGGCATTAACTCAGGACACCAAGATCCAGAGCTGCATGCTCTTCCGACTAAGCCAGCCAGGCGGCCTTAAGAAGTCTTAAATTGAAAAATGAATCTTCACGGAACATGGGAAACAGTATGAACTACCACAGTTGGTCCATGGTGTGGGAAACAAAGGCAGAATAAAAATTATTAAATTTCCTTACTACCTACAGCCCACTGACAAAGCCTTAAAACAGGCAGAGTAACATTCCTCTAGGAACTCAGATGCCTCTATGTTACTACTTTGCTAAAGGCAAAAGATAATCCTAGCCTGACCCCCAGGATCCTGTACCTCTCCTTTAACATATAAAAATCCCTTTGGAAACTTCCTTTATCTCTACCTGCCCCCCCACCAAGATACAAGTTGGCAATCAACGCCCAAGCATATGACCCATCCATATACATCTGAAGGGTCTCAGAACTGAGGGTTTACTAAGCAAAAACTGAGGGCTTATTCCCAACAATATCTAGCCCCTCAGGATCCTGGAAACCTTGTTTCCAAAATACCTGAAGGCTTACTCTATCCCTAACTCCTTTCCAACTTGAAAGTATATAATGGGCCACTCCTCATGACCCCAGCGCGGCTCTTTCTGCAGGAAACAGAACCCCATGGGTTCTGTCCCCGTGCTTTAATAAAACCACTTTTTTGTACCAAAGATGTCTCAAGAATTCTTTCTTGGCTGTTGGCTTCAAACCCTAAGGTCTTTTCCTACATCAGTCCATATACTCTTTCCTCTTAGTAGTACCTGTATTTATTATTTAGAATTAAATGTCTCAAACAAAATACCAACAATTTATGTAATTCTCCAGACTCCTCCATTTCTATGATATATGTAACATATATTATACATATATACAACACATAAAAACTGTACAGTTTACTGCTTTTTTAACTTAGAAACTTACATTTTCATACATTTAACATTTTTTTTAAAATATTTTATTTATTTGACAGAGAGAGAGAGCGCCAGTGAGAAAGGGAATACAAGCAGGGGGAGTGGGAGAGGAAGAAGCAGCCTCCCAGCAGAGGAGCCTGATGTGGGGCTCGATCCCAGAACGCTGGGATCACGCCCTGAGCCGAAGGCAGATGCTTAACCGCTGTGCCACCCAGGCGCCCCCATACATTTAACATTTTTAACAGTGACCCAGTGACCAATTGATTCAATATAACGTAATTTGTTTAGTCATTCCTAAAATTTTGAATTTTTGTAAGTTAATGAAAAATTAGGTGTTGTCTGGGTGGCTCAGTTGGTTAAGCGTCTGCCTTCAGCTCAGGTCATGATCCCAGGGTCCTGGGATCGAGCCTTGCATCGGGCTCCCTGCTCAGCTGGAAGCCTGATTCTCCCTCTGCCCCTACCTGCCATTCCCCCTGCTTGTGCTCTCTCTCCCTGTCAAAAAAGTAAATAAAATCTTTAAAAAAAAAAAAGTTAATGAAAAATTAAATCACCAACATTTAAGAGAAGTGATATGCTATTTTTCTAACATATTCTACCACCTTTTTCTAGGTTCCTCTGCTGGCTGCTACTTCTCTCCTACATCTCCTCCAAACACTGGCATGCCCTAGAATTCAGTTCTGTGACCACTTATATTTTTACTCTACTTTGGTTGTTTTGATGATCTCAGGTAGTCATACAGCTTCAAATGCATCTATATACTGATGACTACCAAATGTGTATCTCCAGCCCATACCTCTTGTCTGACCTCTGGACTACTCAATACTCACTTGTCTGTTTGTCATCTCAAATATAATATGTCCAAAACTGAGATTTTCTTTTTTCTCCCCATATCTGAACCACCTTCAGTTTTTCCTATGTTAGTTCATGACAGTCATATCCTCACTATTTTTCAATCCAAAATATTTGAGATCATCCTTGATTCCTCTCATTCTCACAACCCACATCCTATTTGTTATGTTTGATCATCTCTACCTTTAAAGTACACACAGAATGTGACTGCTTCTCAGAGCTAGTGTGTAGTACAACTCCAGGCAGCAGGTTAATATGCATATCATGAAAATGTTGCCCAGCTCTCTAGAATGAGAGGGGTCCTCAATGAGTTGCCATAGAGGGCTTTTATGGTCAGTCTTTTATAGAAAACTGATCAGGGAACTTAAATCTCCTTGATGTCACCACTGATAATACCATGATTACTTCTCTGTTGAATATCTTGTCTTTGATGTTTAGGACAAACAAGGTGGTCTGCTTATGTTCCCTTATTTCTGGTTTCCTTACACCTCAGCATTTCTGGGATTTCTGTGAGCTTGAGCATGTAGCCCCCTACCTATCTCTCCCTACCTAGCCCCATCTGTCCCTTACACAGTATGTAGAAGACTGTCTGGCATATGGGGCACCTGGCTGGCTCAGTTGGTAGAACATGCAACTCTTGATCTCAGGGTCATGAGTCCAAGCCCCACGTTGGGTATAGAGATGACTAAATAAATAAATGAACAAATAAATAAATCTGCTATAATTTTTTTTAAGCATCTTATACATAGTTAGTGTTCGAAAACTGTATGTTGAGGGGCACCTGGGTGGCTCAGTCGCTTAAGTGTCTGCCTTTGGCTCAGGTCATGATCCCAGGGTCCTGGGATCAAGCCCTGCATCAGGCTCCCTTCGGGGAGCCTTTTTCTCTGTCTCCTCCCTACTTGTGCTCTCTCTTGCTATCTCTGTTGCTATCTTTCTCTCAAATAAATAAATAAATAAATAAATAAAATCTTAAAAAAAAAAAAACACCTATATGTTGAGTTCAACAATATTTATAACTTTGTAAATATAGGGGCACCTGGGTGGCTCAGTCACTTAAGCATCTGCCTTCAGCTCAGGTCATGATCCCAGGGTGCTGGGATCAAGCCCCATATTGGGCTCCCTGCTCAGCCGGGAGCCTGCTTCCCTCTCTGCCCCTCCCCTGCCTGGCTTCTGTGTGCTTGCTCTCTCTCTCTCTTTCTCTCTCTGTCTGAAATAAATAAATAAAATCTTAAAAAAAAAATTTGTAAATATAATTGAATTTCTATTACATGCAGCCAAAAGGAATCCAAAATGATATAATCATCAACTTAGTAACCTATGATAAAATGATTTAAGTATACAAAGAATGAAATGGGTGTTGAGTTTCTCTTGACTCTTGGAAAGAATATTGTCAGAGTAGCTTGAAAAACAGCATCTATAAAAATAGTATAGACATGTATTAGAATGACCATTCTATAATCATATAAATTCTTCTCTATCTTCACTCATTCATTATTTCTTTATTCCACAGATGGTTTGGGTGTTTACTAGAGTGTCAAAGAAGAAACATCAGATGTGTATCCGAAAAGGACACTGAATCATATATATAGTATAAATACAAAATGAGTATTAGTGGGAAAACTTTGAGGCAGAAAAGCCACAGTGAACACAATTTCCTATTCTGTCATTATTCTGGATCTGGCATAGCGGATGTACCATAAAAAGTGGTCCAACAGAAAGCAAGCCCACCCACACCTACCATGTTGCTTGATGTATTTATAGGATAAGTACATGAGGGAGAGATTAGATAGTCAATTGTGTAATAATGGTAGGTTCTTGTTTGAATGATGGCAGGTTCTTGACATATAATAAGTCTTAGGGGAGACCTACCATCTAGTTTGGGAGGTTTGATAAATGTGAGCCTTGGCTGAAGCTGTACTTCCACTTCAAAATGGAACTTTACAAGACTGATCTCAACTTAGTGAATTTTTTTTTAAAAGATGTATTTATTTATTTATTTATTTATTTGAGGGGGGCACAGGGGAGGGACAGAGAGAGAGGTAGAGAGACAATCTCCAGCAGACCACCCGCTGAGCTCAGAGCCCCACCCAGGGCTAGCTCTCACAACCCTGAGATCATAACCTGAGCCGAAATCAAGAGTCGGCCACTTAACCGACTGAGCCACCCAGGAGCCCCATCAACTTAGAGGATTTTAATTGACAGAGAACCTATGGCTGGTTGGAAATGATGGGTTGGTTAGTCAAAATTTTTCTTTTGGTGAGATGATCTGTGTCTACTGGCCCCAGTAAGATACAAACAGTTTCACTTTAAAGATCATAAACCAGAACAGTTTGTTAAACATGTACATGAAAACACATATTAGAATGGCTGGCTTATGGTGGACACTCAAATAATTATACATTGATTCTGAATCTGAAACAAAAGAAGTAGGGTTATTAATGAGAGTATGCCAAGGACTATTCTACATGCTTCATATATCTTATTTATTTATTTCTCACACCAACTCTATGATATGTCCCCCATTATTCTCATCCACACTTTACATATGGTAAATCTGAGGCTCAAACAATTGTCCCATATCACACAGTTGTTAAGTGAAAAATCATAAACCAAATTCTGGCATGTTTCTTCCAGAATCTACACTCTTAACCACTGGGCATTTTACCTCCCAATTTCCTTCCATACATTTTGCACTAAGGTAATATTAAAAAGTGTCAAAGAAATCTTTTTTCTTTCTTTCCATGGTTAAAAAAAAATCTACATTAATTTTGGGTTTATGTGCAAAAAGAAAAGTGGTTTCTTGTGAATTTCATATTTATATTATCCTATGCTATTAATGTGATAAAAATAGCAAAGAAATAAGGATCTGCTTCTGTGACTGTAGTAACTTAATTAAAGGAAAGTCATTTAAATTCTCTTTTCCCCTTTCTATAAAATTGGGGTAAATTGGCCACTTAACTTCTCAAGGGTATTGATATTAATGACTGACTGGCTGTAATAGGATTTGGAAGTTTAGAGGAAAGGCAGTATGCAAGAATGAATCATAAATTGCTATGGTTAGGACTTTCCATTCTTAGACAGATTTTAAATCCTTTAACAAGGTGAGCAAGCACTGATATAAAGAGCAGAGAACAGGAAAATGTTACGTCTGGACAGAGGCAAGGAAAATATAGGTGTAAAAATGGAAATTGTCACTGTCCTGTGAAACACATCATTGTATTTGGGAAGATTTGAATAGTTTAAGAAGTTTATTTCTCTTCTATTATTGCCTTTTGGAGAACAAATTTAGATTACTGACATGATAGTTAAAGAATATATGATAGTATCTGATGGGGTCATTAATTCAATATTATTCATATCTACATTAATAGATTTCTCATTATATTTCTACTTGGGTTTATAGATTTGCTGTGAGAGAAGTTGATTTGGATAGAAGTTACTCAGACCATTCGTCTGTTTCTCTCCAATTGCACATTTAATTTTTCTAGGCCTGTTTAGTCACTTGAACACCTTGATCATATAGCAGATATCTGATTATTTTTTTAGCAGTAGTCATTAAATGCACATGAATCCCTATCAAGAGTCCTTCGAGCATTTTTTAGAATGCCCTTTACTAACACGGGCCCTCTCCATCTTCCAAAGGAAGACGAAGTGTTGCACCTACTAAGACCTCTTAGTGATGACTCCACCTGAAATACACCTGTTTTATTTATGACTTCCTTGTCTTGCCTTCAAAAACCTTTCCGTTTCTGCAGCCCTTTGGAGCTCCCCTCTACTTGCTAGATGGGATGGTGCCTGATACATGAAATCACTTAATAAAGCCAACTAGATCTTGAAGTTTATTCGGTTGAATTTTGTTTTCTAATAGCTCAAATGCATTTTAAAAAAACAAATTAAAAAATAAAATTTTAACTACCCAGAGTTTCCAATTCACCAATGTGGTTGTGGCAGGCAGGATAACGCCCCGCAAAGATTTCTATAACCTAATCTCTGAGAATATGTTAAATTAGGTGTCAAAGGAGAATTAAAGTTGTAGATGGAATAAAGTCACTAATCAGCTGACTTTCACTTGTGAAGATTATTTTAGATTATCTGGTTGGGCTCAACATAATCACTATGGTCCTTATAAATTAAGTGGAAAGGGGGGGCAGGAGAAGAGAGTCAGAGAACAAAATGTTACAGAGTAAGAGGTCGGTATGATGTGATTGTTCACTTTGAAGATGGAAGTGGGCTATGTGCCAAGTAATGCAGGCAGCCTCTAGAAGCTGGAAAAAGCATGAAAACAGACTGTCCCCTAGAGCTTCCAGAAAAAAAATTTAATCCTGACAGCTTTGTGATTTTAGCCCACTAAGATCCATTTTCAAATTCCGGCCATAAGAACAGTAAGGTAATAAATTTGTGTTTTCACCTGCCAACTTTGCGATAATTTGTTACTGCAGCAATAGTAAACTAATGGAATCATTTAAATCTTTTCTATGCTAAAAACACATACAAATTAAATCTATTAATTGACTTAACTTGAAGCAAAAAAAGTAATAATTGCTCACTTTGGGCTTTATCAGTGTCTAATAATTAGTAATTTTAAATACACTGGTAATTTGACTTAGGCAAATTTTTCCTTTCTTTCTTTCTTTCTTTCTTTCTTTCTTTCTTTCTTTCTTTCTTT
>NW_024423319.1:102830955-102861267 GCF_017311325.1 Ursus maritimus | reverse complement strand
CTTTCTTTCTTTCTTTCTTTCTTTCTTTCTTTCTTTCTTTCTTTCTTTTCAAATGTTATTCTTTTAGTATTCCTTTTAAAACCTATCTATGTACATATTTATTCAGGAGCTTTGAAAGTGCTGCCTGTCATTATCTGAAAGGATATAAAGTAACAAGAGAATAAAGGAAAGAAAATATATGTAGTGTACATATTTAAATACACAGAGAGGAAAGAGTAGAAGACATGGTGATGGTATAAACTGAAAAGATATTTCACAGGTTTACGGAGTTATGGAAAATGATAGCTTTAAATTTTGGCATTTTTTCAGTTGCTACAAAAAAATAATTATTGGATTTATGAGAGTAAGGAGATGTATTGTTTTTAAATTATTTATTTTTAATTGAGGTAAAATAAACATAACATAAAATTTACCATTTTAACCATTCTTTTTAAAAAAGATTTAATTAATTAATTTATTTGTGAGAGAAAGAGAGAACAGGGGTAGAGGGACAAGCAGACTCTGCGCTGAGCACAGAGCCCAACACCGGGCTCGATCTCACAACCCTGAGATCATGACCTCAGCTGAAATCAAGAGTTGGATGCTTAACCAACGGAGCCACCCAGGCACCCCTATTTGAACCATTCTTACATGTATAGTTCAGTGGCGTTAAGTACATATACATTGTTCTGCAATCATCACAACTTTCTTCATCTTACAAAACTGACTCTGTAGCCACTGAACAACTTACCATTCCTCTCTCACCCCAACCCCTGAAAATCACTATTCTACTTTTTCTCTATTAATTTAACTACTCTGAGTATCTTATATAAGTGGAAACATACAGTATTTATTCTTTTGTGACTATCTCATTTCATTCAGCATAACGTCTTCAAGGTTCATACATATTGTGTAGACTGTGTCAGAATTTCCTTCTTTTTTAAGGCAGAAAAACATTCCATTTTGTGTGTATACCACATTTTGTTTATCCATTCATCTGTTGATGAACATTTGGCCTTTTGGCTATTGTGAATAATGGTGTGTAAATATCTTGTCAAGCCCCTCCTTTATATTATTTCGGGCGTATACTCAGAAGTGCAGTTGCTGTATCATATGGTAATTCTACTTTCAATTGTGTGAGGAACTGCCATGCTGATTTTCATAGTGGCTGCACCATTTTATATT
Organism: Ursus maritimus; assembly: GCF_017311325.1. Taxonomy (NCBI): domain Eukaryota; kingdom Metazoa; phylum Chordata; class Mammalia; order Carnivora; family Ursidae; genus Ursus; species Ursus maritimus. Next base: position 102,860,103 of record NW_024423319.1, on the reverse strand, counting down.
CGCACCAGCACAAAGGTCCCAATATCTCCAAGTCCATGCCAACACTTATTATTCTATTTTTTGGAAAATAACCAATCTATTGGGTATAAAGTGGTATCTCATTTTGGTTCTGACTTGCATTTCCATAATGATTAATAATTTTGAGCATCATTTTTCATGTTCTTTTTGGTCATTGGGAAACCTTCTTTGGAGAAATACCTATTTTTTTGCTCATTTTAAAGCAGATTGCTTGTTTTTTTGTTGTTATTTTTATTGTGATTCTGGATATTAACAGCTTATTAGATATACATTTTGCAAATATTTTATCCCATTTTTTTAGGTTGTCTTTTCTCTCTCTTTCTTTAATGATTTTATTTTTAAGTAATTTCTACACCCAATGTGGGGCTTGAACTTACAACCTTGAGATCAAGAGTCACATGTTTCACCAGCTGGGCCAGCCAGGTACTCCACCTTTTCACTCTACTGATAGTGTTCTCTGATATACAAAATTTTAAAATTTTGATGTACTCCAATTTACCTAATTGTTGTTGCATGTGTTTTTGGTGTCATAACCAATAAATCATTGCCATATCCAATATCATGAAGTTTTCCCTTATGTTTCCCTCCAAACGATTTATAGTTTTAACTCTTATATTAATCTTTAAACCATTTTGAGTTAAGATTTGTCTATGATGTAAGATAAGGATCCAATTCATTCTCTCACATGTAGAGATCCATTTTTCCAGGACCTTTTGTTAAAGATTGTCCTTTTCTCATTGTATGGCCTTCACATCTTGTCAAAAATCATTTGACCACATATGTGAAGGTATATTTTTGGATTCTCTATTCTATTCCATTAGTCTTTATGCCAATACCACACTGTTTTGATTACTGTAACTTTAAGTTTTGAAATCAGGAAGTGATTCCTCTACTTTTATTATTTTTAAAGATTATTTGGCTTATATTGGGTACCTTGTACCTTTTAAAAAAGATTTATTTGAGAGAGAGAGAGAGAGCGCACGTGTGCACACGCATGAGTAGGGGGAGGGGCAGAGGGAGAGGGAATCTTAAGCAGACTCCCTGCTGAGCATGGAGACCCATGTGGGGCTCCATCCCATGACCCTGAGATCACGACCTGAGCTGAAACCAAGAGTGGGATGCTTAAACAACTGTGCCATCCAGGCGCCCCAGTGAGTGTACTTCTTTTTTAAAGTTTAATAAAATGAAACTCTGAATGAAATTTATTTTCTTGGAGGAACTAATTTTTTTTTTAATGTTAAGACTATTCCAAGGCACTTTTAGAAACTGGGAGCATATATACCTTTCTCCTTCTCTCCTTTCTTTCCCTATTCCCGCCACTTTTTTCTCCTTTTTCCCCTCCTTCCTTTCTTTCTTCTTTCTTTTCTTCCTTCTTTTCTTCTTAGCTTAAACTAAAATAGTGAACCTCCCTCTTTTCAAAGTCTAGGCTCTAAGTATCCTTATTTTGAAGATGAAACCTCTTTTATTCTAACAACTCACATCATGCAATACCCTAATATTGTTTTGGAGTTACATTTTTTAATTAGGGATGGTAGTAAAGTGAATAAAAGATGTGAAATATATTAAGTGCCTAATATGTACACAAAATGTTAATAGACTCACCTAGTAACCGAAGAGAGAAATACTACATCCACATCTAAAAACAAAAGGACCTAGTGAGGATTTCTTTATAATTCTCACTCAGAACACTGGTAGTAACATTATATGACAGAGAAGTTATCCTATTGCATCCTATCCCAGGATAATTGGGTGATGGGTCAGTAGTAGTCCTTTAATTAATGACTTATTCAACAATACAGGAAAAGTCCTTTACAAAAATGTTGTGTGGCAATAGTGGGATAATCCCAGCTAGAAGATAGTTCCTGATGGCACACTTGCATACTATATATTCTGACTTTCGAATTAAAGGCCTGTATTTGTAGTATAGGCAAATAACACATTCTAAGAGTATGTATACAATAGAAATGCACAATAATAAAGCAACTTCTTATTATTCAGTATTAAAATCTTGACTTTTTTGTGATTGATTTGTTTTAAGGTTAACTTCCATACACAGCAGGTATTCAATAAATAATGTTGACTGACAGATGGTTAAATGTTAGAATGTGCTTCATCCTCATAGGCAAATAGACACTTGATAATTGATTAGGGTCAAGCATTCTTTAAAATATATTTTGCACATGTTTCTGAATAATTACTTGCTAAATTTAATTCTGAATTTAAAATGGTTTATACGATCATTAATTAGTCTCATTTAGTTTTTATCATGGGGTGCTGAATCCAAACTGGTTAAAACATTTTAGTGCCACGCTATTTACTGTTTAAAATTCTATTCTTAAAATCTGTAAAGATATACAAGGTAGTTTTTCTTCTGCTACTGCTATAGTAAATTCTAGAAGAGTACCTCTAAAAGATTGCTGCATTAAAAAAAAAAAGATCGTTCTTTAATTATTAATGAAAAATCAGCAAATTCCCTGTTCATTTCTTTTACTCATGAAGCTGAGGTCAGTTATATGAAGTCTGATTTTTTCACAAAGTAAGTTAGTGTTTGATAACTCTGTGATTTTCTCCAACAGGGCAAAAACTCTTTGAGGACCCTATTCTTTAAAGCAGTAGGAAAGTTTTAACTTCATATTGTGAAGATAATTCATGTGTATGTAAAAATCCTCATTTAAATGTTTCACTTCATTTCTTCCAGTATGCAGAATTCAGAGAAAATAGGTTCTTAGGAAATAATTTCATGCCAGAACCCCAGTTATGGCTATCCAAACGAACAAAGATATTGGACAAAAAAGGTTTAAATGGGTGACTTGAACCACTCCATAACACAACTTAAGCACTTTTTTTTAAATAACATTCAATGGCATCTTTTATTCAGACATTTTCAACATTAAAACTGAGTACTTAGAGATAAAAACTACATTGAGGGACACATGGGTGGCTGAGTCAGTTAAGGGTCTGCCTTTGGCTCAGGTCATGATCCCAGGGTCCTGGGATCAAGTCCTGCATTGGGCTCCTTGCTCAGCGGGGAGCTTGCTTCTCCCTCTGCCTGCCACTCCCCCTGCATGTTCTCTCTCTCTCTCGGACACATAAATAAATAAAATATTTTTTTAAAAAACCTACATTAAGATAATATTTTATTTTAATCCATTGATTTAATAACATTTTATTTGAATAAAAACATCTCTAAATGAAATGGTCAGGTCAGATAATCTTCCAAACTGATATTAGAATACTAATGTTAAAGCATGGAAAGCTAGGTAAAAAATCAAAGGGCCATACTTGTGATGTGGAAACAGTAGTATGTCATATGTCAGCCATGCTTATATGGTGGTGTTTTGAATATCATTGAATGAGTGCCTGTTAACATAATCTGTGACGTATTAAAAGTCATTCTGTTTTTCCTCCTATAAACTGATGATACATGTTGTTGAAAGACAGCTAACAACACTTTGCCTGAAATTCCCTTTCATGACACCAGATGGGGGGCACCTGGCTCAGTCAGTAGAGCATGTGACTCTCAATCTCAGGTGGTGAGTTCAAGCCCCACACTGAATGTGGAGCTTGCTTGAAAAAAACAAAACAAAACAAAACAAAACAACCCGCTAACCATGACACCAGGTGGTGCTTCCCATCATGAATTGGTTCTAAATAAAGAATTCTTGAGAAATGTTAAAGAATAATAGCACTAAAAGAAATTTTTAGATTATCTAACCACTACTCTTATCCCACCCTACATTTAACAGATGAAGAAATTCTAAAAAGTTAAATGGCAAGTGACACTAGCAATGTCCCTCAAATTTCTAATGATAGATATGGGCAGGAACCCAAAAATGCTGACACCAGTTGTTTGAATTAGTATTCATTACTCTGTACTAAAAATCCTGTTTCTGTGCTAAAAGTTATAGGGAACTGTTTACACAATATGCAATAGGGAACTGCTCTATGTAGATGTGTGTGTGTGTGTGTGTGTGTGTCTGTGTGTGTTAAATTACAAAACCATCTGGGGTCAGTTCCTTCCATTATTATACCAATCTCATGTTAACCAATTCAATAATATTTTTTAAAAGCCTGTATCTTCTCAAAGGAATTTTTTTTTTACTAAGTTGTGGCACATGAATAGCTGTATTTTCAGGTAACACTATTTTGTAGAATTCTATTTACCAAAGAATGTAGCTGGAATGTATAAATCACTTATTCCATATTTACTGATAAATATATCATACTTTTGAAAATGTTTCCAATGAGAAGTTAGGAATTGTCATGCAAGGTTTGGATTATTGTATATACCACCAAAACTTTATGGTGTCTCAATGGACACATCCAAAGGGATCTTAGTGGAAATATGATGAGAGGAGGCATGATTCTTCCCCGGTGTCATTTTTGTAAGTAGAAGATGTAGCCTTAAAAACACTAGCTTACCATTCTCCAACAATGGGGCTGTATTACATGGGTTTATCAATACTTTTTTAAAAATTCCATCTGTACCACCTCTTCTAATGTTGGAGAAAGCTCTCACTGCCATTTTTACAAAAGATGATGGATCAGTTTGTTTTCTTCAGACACAAGCCTTAGGAAATGTGTGGCTAGAATGAGTAAAAATTTGAGAAAGGATAGGGGATGGTAACAAGATCCATGAATAAAACCATAAAGTACAAGTAGGGAGACCCAGTTCCAGGGAGGGTGCTGAGAAGGCAAGAAGGGGTTTGGGTCTAGGAGGCAGCCCAAATAGTACAGTTTCTAACCTAATCACGTTTGTAGGCTGATACTTTAGAGTGTAAGAGCATGAGTGAATTGAATTAAATTAGGAAGTACTGCTGTATATTCTTAATTAAAATCATAATATTCATTGTTTGTGTAGTATTTCTCATGGCATCATCAACTCCCTAAAGATATGTAATGATATTTTGCAATTTATCAGATATTATGTATCTTTGTACTAAGTGCATGAATGGATTCCTAAAATTTATTGCATGTCAATGATTTAAGGAAAATAGTACACATGCGTTGACATCTTTGCAAGGCAGGGCGCGCATGCACTGAAACAATTCTTATGGATTGCCTACGACTGAGGTTAAATCCAAACGCTCTTTTTGAAAATAACTCATTTAGCATCACATTAATAGTCATATTATAAGAAGAATGATGTCCAAATAATTTTCAGAAAAGGGCACTCTAGTGTCATTAGGGAAGTGCCCTTTTTAAGGGTCAAACCATTATAGTTAGCAACTGTCACTAAGAAGGTAGCCATCTGTCACTATTTATTGTCAAAAGAAACATTCATTGACATTGCTTAAGTGAACTCTGTTAGCATTTTTCACTCTCGTTTAGTTATTATGTCTACAAGTGGCCATTTGCATAAAAGCCCACTGGCAAAGTCTAACAAAGAATTTATAAAATTAGGGTTTATTTCAAGCACTATTTGGATTTCTTTGAATGAAAAAGGAAGCAAGAGCTACAAAAAGTAATTTTTTTCTCATCTGCAATAGTGCCTAGTTTATGACCATGACTATCCAATATCAGTAAATGACAAGTCAATAAGTTTTACCATTTGTAGCTTCTAAAATCCATCACCAAATCTGATAAAGATCTGTGTATATTACTTCAGTATATAGTGCCATCAAGAAATACACTATTTTGGGGATAATATTAGCAAGTAGAGAAAAGGGGAGGAAATATGTGATTACAAGTATAATCCTAACTTTAATATTCTAAACAGACTTTTTGAGATGACTATAAAATATTCAACTATTTCCTTTTAATGATAGGATCCAAAATGGTTCATTTCTTTGCCTTGAGTACTTCTTTTTTCATTTGGAAGTCATTTGCCTTTCTTTCTATTCATCTTTCCCAAGTTTATACCCTTAAGATAAATTTTAGACATATAACAAATTGCTCGTTAAATAGTTGGCCTTGTCAAACTGATAGGCAGGAAGGGAAAAAAATTGCTCACTTCTAAAGGTCCATTTACTTATTAATGACAGGGTAGGTTACTATATTTTCTATGTATGAATTACTTCATCCAAAGCGGAGAGCCTGGTGAAGAGAAGCGGGATGAAAGCTAGGCTTTTGAAATGCCACTTCATAAACCTCTCTATGACTTAGATTCCATTTGTTATAGAAATGGTTTTGGAATATGTAACTTTTATTTTACAAAGGGCCTGGAGGAAGGCAAAACAGCAGATCCAGTAAGCATCCTTCCTGTGGATGAAACATTACTCGAAAATCCGTTCCATTACTTATAACCTGTGAGGTTTTGGGCAAGACATATTATTTTCCTGAACCTTAGCTCTCTCACCTAAAAAAGGGTTTGAAAATAACTATTCATGGTATCATTTTGAGGATAAATACTACTTAGAGTAGCTACCACAGTTGGCATTACGTAATTGGTAGCTGTTATTATTATTATCATTATCAGTAGTGACACAAATATGGGGTGATGTTCATAAATTACAGTCATCTAATGGACAATATTGCATATAGCCAAGAATTCATATATAGTTTTGTTCTCTTTGTTATGAAACTTATCATTTTATGGATTAAAAGGAATCTTATATATTTGTTTTCACACTTTATAACTGATTTTACATTTGTGTAATTGTTTTTGTTAATGGATCCATTTTCAAATATTTAGGGATCACTCACTAAATTTCTAACAGTGCCCTTTTTGGGGACAGGGCACATAACTTAATTAATAGTCACTGGTGTGTCTTTTCCTGTCCTTTATATCAACATGATAAATAACTTAACAAAAAACAAAACAAAACAAAAAATCAACTGAAAAAACAAAACAAACAACCCAACTAGATTACAAGTGATCTCCCAGCATTCATTATGAATCCTGATTAATTACTATTTTCCTATGTAGACAAGACTAGCTGATTTTGTCACCTATCTGCTTATATCCCTTCAGTGATTCTCATAGATTATAAGAACAAGAACAAAATGTTGAAGTCCAAGACTCAACCAATCTCCTTATTAACACAATGCCAGCCACATTGTCTTTCTTCCCATTCTTCAAAAATCATCATGCTCCCTCTTGCCACAAAGATTTTCACATGCTGTCCCCTCTCACTGAAATGTTCTTAGTTTCTCTTCATGTATCTCACTCACATCCATCTTCTGACATTGACTTAGACATTATTTCCCTGGCAAAGCCATCACAATCCACCACACTCAACTCCAGAAGCTTTCCCTCGCATAGTATCACGTTCCTTTCCATCAGCAAAAAAAAAAAAAAAAAAAAAGAAAGAAAAGAAAAGCCATACGATAGGTAGATTTCCATTAAATGAGATGAATGCATATGAGTGTGTATGTGTGCGTATATACAAATTTAAAATTTTCTTGGTTTCTACATTTTCAGCTAAGAGTTCTGTATCTGGGATAGTATATCAAGATGAATTTGGATTTCTTTTTAAAGATTTTATTTATTTATTTAGAAGAGAGAGAGTGCAAGTACACGCAAGCAGAGGTGGAGGGTGGGGGGAGCAGAGAGAGAAGGAAAGGGAGAAGCGGACTCCATGCTGAGCAGGGAGCCTGATGGGGGGCTGGATGCCAGGTCCCTGAGAACATGACCTGAGGCTGAAGGCAGATGCTTACCCGACTGAGCCATCCAGGCGCCCCGAATTTGGATTATTTAACTACAACCAGCATCTGTCCTGCTTTTGAAAACAAAATCTATCTTTAAGAATAACTCTCTTATACCAGACCACCCAGCAGTTCTATTCCTAGGGATCTACCTAAGGTCAATGAAAACATATGTCTACACAAAGATTTGTACAATAGTATTTACAGCAGCTCTATTCAGAATGGGCACAACCTAAATGTCCACCAACGTAAATGGAAACAAAAAGCAGGATAACCAGAGGAAAGAATACTCTTCAGCAATAAAAGGGAATAAAGTATTGATACGTGCAACAACGATGCACATTAAAAACATTATGATAAGTGAAAAAATCCAAACACAGGAGACTATGTATTGTAAGATTCCATTCATATGAAATGTCCAGAAAAGGCAAATTTAAAGAAACAGAAAGTGGATTAGTGGTTACCTGGGGTTAGGGCTGATAATGAGGAGTAACTGTAAATGAGCACAGGAATCTTACCGGAGGGATTAGAAAGTTCTAAAGCCAGTTTACGGTGATGGTTCCATCATTTAGTAAAGCTACTAAATGAACGCTAAATAGGTACACAAATGAAAAAAATTAAGGAGAAATAGTAGGACTAAAGCAAAGCATGCAAAGCGTTTTGAATATGATGCACGGAGTAAAAAGTCAACCTTGGTTAATGGTATTTTTAAAAAACAAATCCACTGTTCATAGGTGAATATCAGCTTTGCCACTAAATGTTAAGATTTGATAAAAACAAATACTACTTCTTCAGGCTGACTCTCCGTTTAATTCCTCATCACAAATGTCTTTCTTATATACCATGCTGTGAGATATAAAGATTAAGCCATTAAGATATCTTGAAAGAGAGAAGGTAAGTCATGTACTCATTTAACAGTAACACAAACCAGCATATGATTGGGACCAGGAGAGTAGTTATGCTTTTCATTTTTTTTTTTTTTAACTCCTCAATGCATCAACTAAGACTAAATTGGAGCAACATTATATTTGAACTAAGCCCTCTAATACACACGAACATATGTACGTACATACACAGCTATGTACATATATTTGTTGATTCATACACAACTCTGTTTACTCACTAAACATATTCATGACACTCTCAATAAAACTTCTCATATTATTGGTGACTTGTATATTAATGTAGATAATTCTTTTATGACCCTGGCTTCTCGGTTACTGGACCTCCTTTCTTTCCATGAGCTTCTCCTTGGCCAACCATTCTACGATCACACAGGAATTTAGCCAATACCAATATATGCATGCTCATCCTTCAACAATATGGGTTTCAAGCATTTTTCTCTCTGAAGATTATTCCCTCCAGTACCCTGACTTCAACAATTTTTTGACCTTCAAAGGGCCAACAATCTATTAATGCTCCTGGGTTTTTATATGCTTCCCACTCCTCTAAATCCACTCTAGTATCCTTACTTTTCACCTTACTCAGATTAGATTTCACATACAACATGAATGACAAATACCTTACCTGCACCCTCAGTGTAATCTTCTCTGACTTTTGTTTTTCTTTTCTTTTCTTTTTTTTTTTTAATTTTATTTATTTATTTGACAGAGATAGAGACAGCCAGCGAGAGAGGGAACACAAGCAGGGGGCGTGGGAGAGGAAGAAGCAGGCTCCTAGCGGAGGAGCCTGATGTGGGGCTCGATCCCATAACGCCGGGATCATGCCCTGAGCCGAAGGCAGACGCTTAACCGCTGTGCCACCCAGGCGCCCCTGACTTTTGTTTTTCACTTACACTTGGCTGAAATCTTGAGTTGTAATAGTTTGAAGCAGGATCTGAAATAAGATAATGTTGATAGGGGTTTGGAACAGACTGGAAATAGTCACTAAAATAAGTAGAGGAATTATAATAAAGAACCAAAAAAATATCTGACTCAACTGCTACAGTGATTGAGAAATAGTATATGAGAAGTGTCAGAAAAATCAAACACAGAGAAGGCTCACATTTCTAAACTATTTTTGAATTTTGCATCCCGATCAGCTACAAACCTTAAGAGCCTAGTACTTTAACAAGAGCCAACTAAAAATTTAAATTGTCTTTGTTTCTTTTACAAAATAACTTTTAAGTTATTAACTATTATTAACTTTAAGTAATTTCTATTAAGGCTGCATAACCTGAGAAATATGAACATTTTCTAAAGAATCACCAAATTAAGGATAGAACTTGAAGGTTTAGTCTCAAGTGTACGGTGTTCAAGTATTATCACATGATCATTTTGATTTTTACTTGCTTTCCCCCAGGGGTAACTGGTTTCAGGTTCTGATGTGCATTATCTAAAAGACTGCCAGTACCATATAAGTATTTTGCTAAAATCTGAGAAACTAGCTAAATATATTTGTTTCTTGACATCTAGTATGCAGCCAACAATGAGTTAGTTCCATCTGCTTTAGGCTTGTGCCGCATAATGAATGTCATTCGGTGACAGCTGAATTCTGTTGTGCTGATTATCTCAAACCTGAATTTTATGGCAACGCAGACTCCCTCTCTCGTTTACCTTTATATGCCTGATAGAATATATAATTACAGTTGGGATTAGCCTAATCCATTCTCTACCTAATGAGCTGAACTAATATTAAACCCAAAATGGAAAGAAATTCAGCATATTTTAACTCTTCTTCACTCTGGAATGATTTCATTTTTACAGATTCACTTAGTTTGTTCCATTACCACCCTCCCTTTCATTCTGGCACACACTCTAAATTAATTCATTTCATAATCTCGTGAGTTGAAGTCAGTGGCATTTGACCTGGAAATAAAAATGTTATGATTATTAAACCACAAGACGGCAACTGGCAATTTGAATTGCAGTATTTGCATTATAATGTACATGTAGAAAAAACATTTTGATAATAATGATTTATCTTTAGATGAAGCAGTTTCTCTAAAGGAGATTGACTAAAAAAGTCACAGATGATTGAAACAGATTACCTTTTGTTATTGATATCAAAACTCATAACATACTCCTCTATGAATTTTACAGTAAAATTCATATAATAAAGAATAAATATATGATGTACTTAATGTAAGATGTGTCTCTTTTTTTTCTGGTGCACCCATATCTTACAGAATATGATTCTGATAGGTAAAAAGGAAAAATCAGAAATTGATCACATAGAAAGCATTTAGGTTCTGGAAGCAAACCAAAAAAAAGGTCTATTTAGTGAACATTTGTAATGTGTAAAGTGATCATCTAAGCATGGCCGCAATGACGCTACTATATTTCCTGTTTCAAATACGTTTTGAGCTAGTTGTGCAGATAAGACAATACATACAGAAAATTCAGGGTAATATAATAGAAGATGCAAAGAACTTAAACAGATAACATAAAGGAAAACACGACATCATAAATGAATAATCGATACAGTAGGCTAGATTCTTTCAGAATCACCTTCCTGCAGAAAACCATTATATATTCTGATGGAAAACAACTCTAAGGCACTAAAGAATGGACACAAAAAGAAACCAAACCAAACCAAAACAACAACAACTGGAGGAAAGGGAAGTGCTTTGAGGAAAATTCCTGGGTTGTAAGGCTTCTTGCCTGAGGGCATGCCCTAATTTTGTGGCTACTAGATTTCAAGGAGAAGATTGCAGTGCAACTGGCTGTAGGAGTCAGAAGACAGAGCTGGGGTGTGCCAGAACAGTTGGAAAGTGATGAAGAAATCTGGAAGGAGAGAGACACAAAAGGGAGAGTCTTAAAATAAGCATGTGGGTTCTGCCTATATTCTTGGATAGTGTCTGAATGCGGCAGGAGGTGGGGAACATGTAAGAGCTAAAAGGCTGAAGGAAGTGAACAGTTTCAGCGGCTGCCCATGATGGAGGTAGGGATTGAGGAGTGTGGTATGGGCAGGTATAGAGCTGGGATTCAAATGAGTCAAATTAACTTCCAGCTAGAACGAAAATAGAGAGTGATTGGGGCGCCTGGGTGGCACAGCGGTTAAGTGTCTGCCTTCGGCTCAGGGGGTGATCCCGGCGTTCTGGGATCGAACCCTGCATCAGGCTCCTCTGCTATGAGCCTGCTTCTTCCTCTCCCACTCCCCCTGCTTGTGTTCCCTCTCTCGCTGGCTGTCTCTAACTCTGTCAAATAAATAAATAAAATCTTAAAAAAAAAAAAAAAAGAAAATAGAGAGTGATCAGAACCCAGAATCCCTACATCTCATCCAGGATGTGCACTATATAATAAAATTGTCCTAACTATGTGTGGAAACAGAGAAATAGGACTCAAAAGAAAAAAGCCCTACATGTATTTGTACATTAACGTACAAATATCATTTGTACTTTTATCCACTGACAATGAAAAACGAAAAAAATCATTTACAATAACATTTTAAATGTTACAATATCATTTAACATACTGAACAATGAATTTTTTTCTGAACAATTAATTTAATCCAAGCTTTCAATCATGAAAACAATAAAACATTAAGGAGAAAAATTGATGAAGACTTGAATAAATGAAGAGAGATATTAATATTGCCAAACTGTCAATTCTCCTCAAATTGATATATAAATTCCATCTGAATAATAATCCAAGCAGGGTATTTTTTGTAAAAATCAATTATGTTGAATCTAAAATGTATATGAAGATGCAGAGGACTGAAAATATACTTATGAAGGATAACTACATTGAAAGACTTATACTACCTGACTTTAAGACTCAATATAACGTTATGGTAATCCTTGCATAGCGATAGACAATACTTCAGTGCAACAGAACAGGGAGTGCAGAAGTAGGTCCTCACTTTTACAGATAACTGATATTGGACCAAGTCATGCACACGTGCACGTGTGTGCATGCACACATGTGCTCACACACATATCAAAGGGAAAGGAAAGTCTGTCCACAAGTGGTGCTGGAGTACCTAGGATATGGAAAATAAATGAACTGTGCTACCTTTTACCTCACAACCTATACAAAATTAACATAAAAGGGATCATAGAGCTAACCCTAAAAAAGCTAAACATAAAATTTCATGAAGAAAACAGTAACTTGGAGTAAGCAAGGCTTCCCTAGCCAAACAGAAAAAAGAACCCATAACAGATAAAAAATCATACTTTAGGTTTAACAAAATTAAAACTTTTGCTCATCAAAAGACACATTTAAGAAAATTAATTGGTAAACCAAAGACCTGGGAAAATTCTTTGCAAATTACATGTGTGACAAACTATCCGTGTCCACAATACATAAAGAATTTCCTAAACTCAACAATAAAAATAAAACAATTGAATAAAAATAGGCAAAAAAAATTAAACAGGCACATCACAATGAAATCACATAAACAGCGGCTAAAATGAAAAAGACTGACATCACCAAATATTGGAAAGGATGTGAAGCAACTGAAGAAAATGAAATGCACTGTTTTTTTGCTCATAAAATAACAACCATTTTAAAAACCACGAGGAAATTTGAATAAAGTTAATCATACATATATACTGTGATAGAGCAATTCAAATTCTAAGAACTTCTCCAAAAGAATTTTTTTAAATGTCCACTTAAAGGTTTGTGCAAGAATGCTAAAGAGGCTAAACACCCCAAAACTGGATGCAATCCAATGTCCACCAACAGGAGAACGGATAAAAAACTCGTGGTGTATCATATAAAGGTACACTACACAACAAAAAGAAATGAACTACTGATACACTCAATATCATGGACATTACAAACAAAAGAATCAGGATACAAGAAGTTATATGCTATATAACTTTATTTATATAATGCTGTAGAACAGAAAAAAAATAACTCAATGGGAAAAATTTCAGAAAAGTGGCTATTAGAGCTCTGTGGAGCAGCCAGGAAAGGGGCATGAGGAAAATTTATGGGATGATGGAAATATTACACGCCTTGATGGAGATGTAAGCTTCCTGACAGTACACAAGAGTATGCATTTGTCAAAATATATCAAATTTCACAGTCAAGTTCTTTGCATTTCAGAGTATGGAAATTTCAACACACACAAATAATGACAAAAATATTGAACTAAATTTGGGAATCATACTTTTCACAGTCATGTGGGTTAGCAATTCTGAAACTATTTTACATGTATCTGGACTTGAGAAAATGGGTTAACATATTGAAGGTACTGGGAGCTTATGCAGTTTTCCACAGAGGTTTTGCTAAGGTATACTCATACTACCAGTGTACGACAGTTCTCATTGTTCAACATCCTCATCGAAACTAGATATATCTTATCTTTGTATTCTATTCTGTATTTTTAGCCCCTACCCCAACTTTGGTCAGGAGACTTTGTGTAGAATAGAACTCACATAGAGCACAGAGCTCAGAACAGATCTCTATCTAGAATATGTCAGCATGTAAGTGATAACCAGGAGAAAAACTATTACGTTTCAACGAGAAAGAGCTACCAATTGAATAGAGGGACAAACATGGAGAACAGCATTACAGAGATTAAGTGAAAAAAGAGTGTAGTGATGAGCCCTGGGTGTTATACGCAACTAATGAACCATTGAACACTACATCAAAAACTAATGATGTATTATACAGTGGTTAACTTAACAAAATTTTAAAAAATAAAGACATAAAACCAAAAAGAAAAAAGAGTGTAAGGAAGAGCTGACCAACAGTGTAGAAGCTAGACAAGTGTCATAAATTAACAATGAGAAAGTGTTCATTTGATTTGGTGTTTAGAAAGTCAGTTTCATTAGTGAGATGAGAGTGATTGATTGAGAGAGAATGTGTGGGGAGATGGAAGGTATATTTGGTTTAAGTGGATTGCTATGCATTGAAGAAATAATGCAATGTGTGAATATAACAGATATGAAGAGAAGAACAGAGTTTGACTATAACCGAGAGAGGGATTTGGGACCAAGACTTTTTTTTTTAAGGATATGTTCACTTGTTTACATGAAGACAAAAAGCCAAAAAGGGATACAGATTTAAAAAGGGTTAAATAGAATAAAAATGATTTATATGAACTCTTGAAGGAAATAGGAGCTAGATGGCAGTTCGGGGCTAAGAGTAGGAATGTCCAAGGTAAAATATGATGGCTAACATTTATTTAGCACTTAAGATGTTCCAGCCACTACTATGTTACTTAAAAATCTTAATGTAACTAGATGGACAAGTATTGTTATACTGATGATATAGAGAAGGAAACCAAAACAGAGTCATGCATGAACCTGCATGAATCACACAGCTAGGGAATTAGAACCAGGGTCCAAAACCACACAATATGGCTCTGGGAGGCAAGTTTTTAATCACTACTCTACATTGCCCTGGAATGGAAGGTAAAAGTAAAATATATAAATTGTTGGCAAGGCTTGATCCTCGTTTGATGCAGATAAGTCCAGATTCATATTGAACAATTCAGTTGTTACTCAAGACCTCTATCCAAGATTTGACATCTGCATGTTTTATAATATATTGCTATATATCTAATTTTTTTGTAAAATGGCTCCCTAAAATATATCTATCAGAGAAGGGTTCCTTCTGCTTTTAACATGAGAAAATCTCCTCAAATGTTAATAAAAACATTGTACATTATTTTTTATTTTTAATGAACCTCCATACTGTTTTCCAAAGTGGCTGAACCAATTTACATTCCCATGAACAGTGCACAAGGATTCCCTTTTCTCTACATCCTTGCCAACACTTGTTGCTCCTATCTTTTTTTTTTTTTAAGATTTTATTTATTTATTTAATGAGAGACAGAGAGGCAAAGGCAGAGGGAGAAGCAGGTTCCCCTTGGAGCAGGTACCCCTATGTGGGACTCGATCCCATGACCCCCGGGTCATGACCTGAGCCGAAGGCAGCTGCTTAACCAACCGAGCCACCCAGGCACCCTGTCTCTTATCTTCTTGATGATAGCCATTCTAACAGGTGTGAGGCTTTGATTCTGATTTTTTATTTTTTTCATTATGGTTTTGATTTTCCTTTCCCTGATGATTAGTGATGTTGAGCATCTTTTCATGTGGCTGTTGGCCATTTGGACGTCTTCTGTGGCTGTCTATTCAGTTCCTCTGTGCTTTTTTAATTGGACCTTTAGGTTTTTGTTATTCAGTTGTATGAATAGTTTATATATTTCAGATATTAATCCCTTCTCCACTATACGGTTTTAGCAATCCCACTTCTGGGAATATATCCAAAGGAAATGAAAACAAGATATTGAAAACATCTGCACTCCCATGTTCACTGCAGCATTATTCACAATAGCCAAGATATAGAAAATCCCTCAATGGATAAAAGGATAAAGAAAATGTCACACACACACACACACACACACACACAGAGGAATATTATTCAGCCATGAGAAAGAAGGAAATCCTGCCATTTGCAACAACATGGATGGCTACTGAGGACATTTTGCTAAGTAAGATGTCAGAGAAAGACAAATACTGTCAGACAAAGACAAAATCAATTATATGAGGAATCTAAAAAAACAAAAACAAAACCTGAATTTGTAAAAACAGAGAGTGGGGGTGGTCGTCAGAGGCTGGGAGGTGGGGTAACTGCAGAGATTTTGTTTAAAAGTACGAACTTGTTGGGGCGCCTGGGTGGCACAGCGGTTAAAAGTACGAACTTGCAACTACTAGGTAAATAAATTCCAGAGAGCTAAGGGACAACATAGTGATTATGGTCACTGTTAACTGTAGTATAAACGTAAGAGTTTTTAAGAGGCTAGATATTAATTTTTCTCACCACAAAAAAGAAATGATAGGGGCGCCTGGGTGGCTCAGTTGGTTGAGCGTCTGCTTTGGGCTCAGGTCATGATCCCAGGGTCCTGGGGTCGAGCCCCATGTCGGGCTCCCTGCTCAGCAGGGAGTCTGCTTCTCCCTCTGCCTCTCCCCCTTGCTTGTGCTCTTCCACTCACTCTCTAATAAAAAAAATCTTAAAAAAAAAAAGAGAGAGATGATAATTATGTGGTGTGATGGAGGTGTTAGCTAATGCTAAGCCATTACACGTGGGTAAGTAAGTGCCTCTCACATTGGTGCTGAGGTAGATCTTAACTTTATTAAGATAGCCTCTATTTTTCACATTGCTGATTTGAAAGGAAGTATTGCCAGTTTATTAAAGAAAAATATGCTTAAGGTAGTATACAAATAAGATTACTAAATAATAAACAGAACTAAAATGAACAGCTACAATTATTATATAATCAAATAAAAATTGAAGCAACATAGATCCTTCTTTGGTGCTCCTAAATATCTCTTTTTATGTTATTAACAACAGGAGACAGACCCACGCAACAATACTGATGGAAATATATGTCTTTTAATTTATTACAAGGGTCATTTTTGTATAATGCAATTTTGTTAATAGAATAAAGTGGTCCATATTCCAAACGACTTTTTGAAATCTGCCATTAAAGAATCACGGAAAATAATTCCTTTTTTTTTTTTTTTAAGATTTTATTTATTTATTTGACAGAGAGAGAGCACAAGCAGGGGGAGCGACAGAGGCAGAGGGAGAAGCAGGCTTTCCGCTGAGCAGGGAGCCCGACACTGGACTCTGTTCCATGACCCTGGGATCATGACCTGAGCCAAAGGCAGACGCTTCACCAACTGAGCCACCCAGGTGCCCCAAAATAATTCTTTCTTGATTCAGATCTGGTGTGTTCCCCAACATTCTGTTTTCAACTTTCTTCTGCTTTCCATCTGCATAGACGACTCATTTGATAAGGTCATACCCTCCGGGTACACAAATCAAATTTCTGCCACAATTTCCAAATCTGGCTATTTCCAAACTCACTGCTTAGGATTCTGAATCAAACTTAACATCAACCTGCCGGGTTGAATACATTCTTTATTTCAGGGAGACTTATAAATCAGACTCTGCCATATTTGTTCCATTGCAAGGACTTTAGTAAAATAGTTTTCTTTTCAGTATCCATACTTATCTCATTCTAACTGTTCTGGTTTTCCCGTGTGCTTACTGGGCACTATATAGTGTGTACTGTGCACAATCTGGTCAGGTCTAGATCATTTAACATTAATGTTCCCATAACTTCTTATTACACTCCTTCATTCATTCATTAAGCAAATACTGTAGAAGGTTTACTGTGTTCCTAGGGCATGTCTTCATGGAGTATGCATTCTATTGAATGGCTGCCCAAAAGAATTTTCTGCAATTATGGTAATGTTCTGTGATATCTGCATTGTTCAATATGATAGATAGTAGCCACATGTGGCTATTGAGCACTTGAACATGGCTAGTGCTACTGAATCAATTTTTTAAAATTTTAATTGAAATTTAATTAAAATTTATATTTAAATGACCACATGTGGTTAGTGGAACTATACTAAACTATACAGAATATCAAAGTTGATAAGTTTTATGAAGAAAACACAAAATGGGGTGTGTGGTTGGCTCAGCTGGTACAGCATGTGACTCTTGATCTCAGGGTCGTGGATTCGAGCCCCACATTGGACATAGAGATTACTTAGAACAAAACAGAATGAAACAAGACAACAAAATATTTAAAACCTCTTAAAAAGAGAAAAAATATAAAATGAAACAAGAACAGGATAAGGGGAGTGCAATGGTGACATGGTTCAAAGAGAGATTAGCCTTGTAAAAAAGGGACACCTGGGTGGCTCAGTTGATTAAGCATTTGCCTTGGCTCAGGTCATGATCCCAGGGTCCTGGGATTGAGTTTTGCATCAGGCTACTTGCTCAGCAGGGGGCCTGCTTCTCCCTCTGCCTGCTGCTCCCCCTGCTTGCGCTCTCTCTTGGTGTCTGACAAATAAATAAATAAATAAAATCTTACAAAAAAAAAAAAGAATTGTAAACAAGACAGAGTATATCTCATTGAAAAGGTGACGATTGACATGACAAGGATCTAAAAGAGGGAGAGAGTTGGCCATGATAAAATCTAAGGGGAAACAATTCATGCATGTTTCATGCAAAAATTCCTTTTGATGAATTTGTCTCTGGTATGGTGAGATAAAATCTGCATCCCTGTATCTTCAATCCACTGAAACTAGCTGTTTTTCAAGACAAAACCCTTATTTTCTTTTCAAAATAGCAATCCCTTCAAATATTTGAAGAGTACGTACTTATCACGCCTACAATTTTGTGTACTGCCTGCTAAATTTTCTAATGATGTATTTGTTGGTCTATTTATTTACTATTTTAATTCAAAAAATATTTTTTTGTTTAAGTCTCTCTCCTCCACAAAGAGGTAGCCTATAGATAATGCATGTGAGAAGTAATCTATCTAAAAGAAGGTCATGATAAAGTTAAATATCAAATAACAGATATTGTGGAATTCTAGAAAACAGGACAATTTGAATACTGAATTTAAAGCAGTGATTTTGCCTCCAAAATTCTTAGAATTTATGAAACAAACTAATGGAAATTTATATAGTTTGTCTAGTACAAGAAAGTAAAACGCAGTCACCAGTTTCCTTAAAGAAAGAAATATTTTTGTCTCCGGGAAGAAAAAACATTTTTTTAATTTTAAGTAATCTTTATACCCAGTGTGGGGCTTGAACTCACGACCCCGAGATCAAGAGTCACATGCTCCACTGACTGAGCCAGCCAGGCGCCCCAAGAAAAAAAGATTTACATGACTCTTTTTATAAGTGCAAAAAAATGTTGACAATATCTATAAATATACAGCTATAGTCAATGGAGTATTTTTACTTAATTTATAATTGCACGAGCAGTAAATAAATACATAAATATATTGGTAGATATTTTAAATTTCCCAAAGAAGCCTAATGTGCCCTCTGACTACCTTGTCTGAAGAGTTTTTCCTAGTCTTCTGCATACCCATATTCTCTTTCCTGGAGGTAACCAGTAATATAAGTTAGATATATAACATACCTGAATTTGGGCCATGTACTGGCATAAATATCTATTTATATACTGATAGAAAGTCATAGTATGTTTTTCTGTGTGTTTTTCATACATTATATCATTTTTTCAACATGTTTTGTCTCTAAGCAATATGTCTTGAAGTTCTGTCTATGACAAACATTTTGGGCATTTATTCTCATCACTGCGTGGCACTCCACAAGATGGATATCCCACAGTTAAATGAGCTAGACCATTTTTGATGGTCCAGTAAGTGGTGTTTATTATGAACAATACTGAAATGAGCATCCATGTATTAAATCCTCTTCATGTTCATGTGCAACTTTTTCCCAAAATACAGGCACTTAGAGAAGGAATTTCTGCATTTTGTTTTTAATATATTCTGTTGAATTACATTTCAAATTGTTTAGAATTATATACACACACAGCAGGATGATAGGTGCACATGCCTTCCCTGGAGCCCTTGTCAATATACATATTTTCCAATTTCTCAATGATTGCCAATCTAATGGTTGAGAATAATCTCAGTTTTGTTTTTATTTTACCCTTTTGTGATGACCGATGGGATTGACTATCACTTCATATATTTATTTGCTTTTTTTTTATTTTTTATTTTTTTAAATTTTATTTATTTATTTATTTGACAGAAAGAGACATAGCCAGTGAGAGAGGGAACCCAAGCAGGGGGGGTGGAAGAGGAAGAAGCAGGCTCCCAGCGGAGCAGGGAGCCCGATGTGGGGCTCGATTCCAGGACCCTGGGATCATGCCCTGGGCCAAAGGCAGATGCTTAAAGACTGAGCCACCCAGGCGCCCCTATTTATTTGTAACTTAAATTTTCCTCTTTGATTCTCCTGTTCTTATTTCTTACCTATACTTACTAATACTTCTCTTTTCCTTTTTGATTTTTAATAATTCCTTTTATAATATAGAATCTAAATATATATGTATTTCCTTTCTACCTATTAAATTATTCAAGTTGTTTAGAGTTTCTTTTTTCATATATATGGTAAATTTTAATGAAGTCACATCATCAAATTTTTTTCAAGTTTTTTGCTGTTTGTATCTACTTAAAAATACATTTTTACAATCTAAGATCATAAATATATTCACCTATGTTTTCTGTTAAGCTCTGTGTTTCCTTCTGAATTCATTTTTCTAAAGGGAAAAGTATCAAATTTTCTTTTCCACAACAGTCATCTGGCCTACACTCCGTTCAGTGGCCTGTGCTTTCTCTCACATTTTGAAATGTCACTTTTTCTCATATAAAATTTTATTATATACATAGATATACTTTGGGACTCTATTTTGCTCCATTTATTACTTTGTCCACTTCTGCACCAATACCACACTATAGTCTTTGGTTTTAGTTTCTTATTACTACCTTAGCAAATTACCACAAATTTAGTAGCTTGACACAATATAAATTTATCATCTTAACAGTTTGTTAGGTCAGAAGTCTGACAAGGGTCTTCCTGGGCTAAAATCAGGGTGATAGCCGGCTGTCTTCCTTCCTGGAGATTCTGTGGGAGAGTCCTTTTACTGATCTTTCTAGTTATTGGCAGAATTCAGTTTCTTGCATTTGTAGCTGGCTGCCAGGGGAGGGCTGTCCTCAGCTTCTAGAGTCAGCAGCTTTCCTTGGCTCATGGTCTTCCTCCATTTTCAAAGCCAGCAGTGGCAGGTCAAGTCCCCATCATGCCTCAGATCTCTCTTCCTTATTCTTCAGGCTCATATTTCTGAGCCTCTGGGAATGGTGCTCCCTTCTTAATGACTTCACTTAGTCGGGCACACCCATATAACCAGGATAGTCTCATCTGGTCAAAATCCTCAACTTAATCATATCTGCAAAACTCTTCTTGTCATGTAAGGAAACATATACTTAAAGGGTCCTATCTTTGTTTATCTTTAAAACTCTTCTTGCCTAATCATTCACATTTACTCGACTGCATGAAATTGAGTCAACTTATTCAGTTTTCTGAGCAATCTTGGTGTGATTTTGATTTTTATTATTTTAATGATCATTTTGAGAAAACCTGGCCACTTTACGATATTTAATTTTTCCAGGAATGAAGGAATATAGCTTTCCACTTTTAAGGTCTTCCTTTAGGGGGCGCCTGGGTGGCACAGTGGTTAAGCATCTGCCTTCGGCTCAGGGCGTGATCCTGGCGTTATGGGATCGAGCCCCACATCAGGCTCCTCCGCTATGAGCCTGCTTCTTCCTCTCCCACTCCCCCTGCTTGTGTTCCCTCTCCCGCTGGCTGTCCCTATCTCTGTCGAATAAATAAATAAAATCTTAAAAAAAAAAAAAGGTCTTCCTTTAGGTTTTTCAGTAATATTTCATTGCTTTCTCCATAAAGACTTGCTAATTATGATCTCTTACTATATATGTGTGTGTATATGTAATTTTTAATAATTTTTTTTTACCATTTTTAACTTCTTTAAATGATTCTTAACTGTCTATAGGAACACCTGTCTATAGTGTTTGCTTGATAAAGCAAACTTAATCCACTGATGATACATAAAGGTTTGTCAGTTGATTTTTTTTTTTAATCTTACTCAGGAGATAAATATGCTCTGTAAGTTATAAATGCCCATACTTCTTTTAAAAAATGTTTAAATCTATTTTTTATCATCTTATTATATCAGTAATTATCAGCACTACCGGTTTGTTGGAGAGTAAGAGATGAGGTACACTTACCGTATTTGTGACTTGGACAAAAATGAACCTAACATTTCACTATGACTTATGACATTCATTACAATCTTTTTATTGATATCTGTCATCATGTTGAGGGACAAAGGGGTGCATAGATGTTCAATACCAAGAGAAAAAGACTATTCAGACCCTTTTGGCTTTCTTCCCAGAAGTTATTCTTTCCTTCTTGTTGACAGAATCCCATTCGTTTGTGTTTGTTTTTTAAAGGAATAGGCAGCTACAGTTTTAGGGAAGGTGGGATTGGCTTCAGACGCTGGGGTTCACTAAAGAAAGTAAATTATTGTAGTCTCTTTTTTTTCCCCCATCACTTAAGATTTAGATTTCGTTTTATGACCCAATCCTGGCATATCGAACCAGCTGAGTGGCTTTAGAGTAAGATTTGCCAGTCTTTTTTTTTCAGTGTTGTGTTAACCCGTGTCCATTTACAAAAAGCACAAACCTTCCAAAGCTTTCAAATACCAGCTTTTGTTTTTCACCCAAATTTATAGTTATTCTCAATGGAAAGTTTGGTCTGACACAAACTACTCCATTATACCTGGAGGCCAATCCATGTGCATTAAAAATTTAATATGTCTATACACTAAAAATCAAAAGCAACTTCTATTTTAGTTTTATTATTTAAATGTAATTTCTGTAATTTTATTTGTTTTAAAAGGAAACAAAAATAATTTATAAACAAAGTGAAAAATTATATCCTTGAAGCAATATGAAGTGCTGAAAAATAAATTAACACCTGTAGAAAATGTGTTAAAACTGATAAAATTGCATTTCTCAAAGAATAAAATGTATGTGCCTAGTAAGAGAACGCAATTCAAGTTTGTTCGAAATTATAAGAACCTAAAATTAAATTTATTACTTTTTAAAATGTGTGGATTATGAAACTGTAAACAAGAATAATACTATGGACTGGTGTGGATAGAGTCACAGAAGTATTTCTCTTTACTGTCAGTGGTTGCAGAGCTACACAGAATGTGCCTTGAAACTATTTTTTAATGCACCAAGAGTTTCAGTTAGGTGAACTACCTTTAATAACATCATTTCTCTTTTTAGATTGTATCCTAAGTAAATAATAGGAATTACAGGCTACGTATAAACACACAAACACACAAATATACTTCAACAGAAAAACAGTTAAATATGAATAGATTGATATGACAGAATACTAGACATTATAATATTTACAATATGTATGACATTGCTCATTTTCTTCATTTATGACATCTTTTTTTTTTAAGATTTCATTTTTAAGTAATCTCTACACCCGATATGGGGTTCAAACTCACAACCGTGAGATCAAGAGTCACCCACTCCACAGACGGAGCCAGCCAGGCGCCCCATGCCATCTTTGACCTGGAGCAAATTATTTACCCTCTTTTTCTCAATGTCCTCATATGTAAATGAGAATATTGATAACACATACCTCGGGGATTTGTTGTATGGATTACAAATGCTCATCACATTGCTTATCACACAACAGGCCCCTTAGAAATGTTATCTAGTATGTATTATTATACATTGAAATAGCAGAAGTACTTGGGGGGGCAGTTAGTAATCCCTTATTCCTTGTACTAGAAAGCCACTTTCATTCTTAGAACTTTTGATGCTTAACAGAGTGTACACCAGCAAGCATAAATAATCTAAATAATCTATAGTATAGACCACTCCTTCTCAAACTTTAATGAGCATATGAATCACCTGGGACCTTATTAAACTGCAGATTTTGATTCACTAGCTCTGCTTTGGAACCTGGATTTCTAATAAACTTCCAGGTAATGAGGATTCAACTGGCCCATGCAACACACTTTGAGTAGTGAGAATATAGACAAGTGGTGAGCAAACAAAGGCCCCCAGACCAAATTCAGTCTGCCATTTATTTTTGTTAATAGAGTTTTATTGGAACATATTATGCACTTGTCTGTTTCCATATTGTTTATGGATTCTTTCATAAGATAAAAAGGCAGAGTTGAGCAGTTGAGACAAAGATCACATGGTCCACAAAACCTAAAATATTTACACTCTGGCCCTTAATAGAGAGTTTGCTGACCTTGGTATAGACAACATGCTTTATTAGTATGTTTTATATTAAGAGAATATAGAATATATATATAATAGAATTAGAATATATTAGAATAATAATGTCATATTTCACAAGAATTCTAAAATATAAAAGCAAGAATTAATGAATATTAAACATAAATTGCTAACAGAAATTTGGAACTTTTCACTCCATCTCAATACTAACAATCTTCAAGTCTTGGGATGCCTAGGTGGCTCAGTTGGTTAAGCGTCTGCCTTCCGCTCAGGTCACGATCCCAGGATCCTGGGATCAAGCCCCACGTGGGGCTCCTTGTGCAGCGGAAAGCCTGCTTCTCCCTCTGCCTCTGCCCCTCCCCCTGCTTGTGCACACTTGCTCTCTCTCCCTGACAAATCAATAAATAAAATCTTTAAAAAAGATCTTCTAGGCTTATCAGTCCAATTGTATTCATAAAAACCCATGGATTAAAGTAGAAAAAAAGGTATTGTTACTGCCAAGTCCACAAAGCTCATCTTTTTTTTTTTTTTTAATGTAATCTCCACCCTCAATGTGGGGCTCAAACTCACCACCTTGACATCCAAAGTCACATGCTCTACTGACTGAGCCAGCCTGGCATCCCTTCACAGACCATCTTAAGGAAGATAGGGGTTAGGGGGAATCATAAAGTAAAATGTTCAGAAGATGCAACATCTCACTAATAAATCTCTTTAAATGCTGATTAGGTCTGTAAGTCAGACGTAGTCAACCAAATTACTAAGGCATTAATAGCTTGAAAAGTGTTTCTACATGACAGTCAACGTCCTATTATAGAACAATATCCAGAAAAACCATGGAAAGTCCATCTCTATAAAAGGTGTTTGCAGTTCCAGAGAATATTATCTGCTCACATGGCTACACAGATTAAGTAACATTCTTGATTTTGGATCAGGCTTCTACAAAAATGCATGCCTTTCCAGGAGAGATAATAAGCTGAAGATATAAACTTCAAGTTTATGACTGAAGTAGATTAAGGAAAGAAGGAATGAGTTACTATGGATATGGGAGTTCCGCAATGATCTCTCCAAGTTTGCAAAGACCAGACTAGGTATTCTCATCTTATATGCATGCATTTTTAAATATTTATGCATATAGTATCGGATTATGTATATAATGCTTCTTCTTACCTTTCTTTCCCCACACAGCATACTCATTATATTTTAAGATCCACACAGCTTTTTCTGTATCTCATTTGTTGCTTCAAACTGCTGCATATTCAGGATGTGCTATCATTATATTTCCTACCCACTACCTCAATTATGGATACCCAGACTGCCTTCACTTCTCTATCTCCAGAGAAAATACCATAATAAAAATCCTCATGAACGTACTCATATAGTCCTTTGAATATGTTTTCCGTAAACATCCATTGAATCCTACGTGTTTGAAGAGTATTCAATTATTTTGAAAAATGATATATTGTTAAATGATAATGTGTTTACCCTAACAGCATATAAAGTATGTGTTTTACATGCACATATGGATGTACATATATAAGTGAATATGTAGGAATATATGCAATAATAGAATTAAATGGATAAACATATTATAGACTTTTTCTTCTTTTTGATTACCTATATAAACCAATATTTCTACAGTAAATGTGCTATTTGTAAATAAATAAAAGAAATAATCAGAACATTAAAGAAAGCATGTTCTATGTGCATGTGATTGCTAGTAAATGTAAGAATAAGTATATTTATGTGCATCCTAAAACTGGAATTAATAAATTAATCCATGTATGTGTTTTTTCAATAATTTATCTGTTCATGTGTAAATATGTGAATATATGTGTATGTATATATATATGCCTATGTATATCTATGTGTGCATGTGTCTATGTGTGTGTAAAACATATACTTGCTTTAAGGAGTGACCATATCCTTATTCTCAGTTAAGGATAATTGAACCAAGCAGAGAAGCCTGGGTTAAAAAACAAAAAAACAAAAGAACGCTGTAAATTTTGAAGACTTTTTTTTCACAGGATGGCTACTGACTAATCCAGTTGTTCCTCTGTATAACTTACATGCCGCCTACCCTCACTCAAGGACTTACCCTCCCTATATTTATGCCAATGTGACTTATATGATAGATATGACATAGGGATGCTATGCATGACTGTAGGCAGAAAGAGTTCAGGGCCCCTGGAAAAAGAAAGACAAGACAGTTTTCTTTACATAAGAAAAATCATTTTAGGTTCTCCACCATATTGTGATCTGTGCCTGACTGGCACTTCTTGCCCAAAGCACATTTCTCACAGAACTTTCCTGGGATATGTTGAAATTGCAGAAGAACAGACCTCAGTAATTAATGGTTTTAATGGAATAAAATAATGTAAGAATAAACAGTCACTATCAGGCCAGGAAATAGCCTAATTATATCAGGGCAACAAATCAAGATAAAACTCCCCGTACTGGTAAAGACTGACCCGACGCACATTCTTGAGTTATGTTTGCAGGATTTAAACCCCTTTGGGCACTCAAATATCTGACCAACTAGACACAGAATTGATGATGCTGATCCTTGCTAACCCTCATGACTAAGACGTGGACTCTGTCACCTTAAGATGATTTTTGCTCCATTTACACGCTGAATTCCCCATTGTGCAAGCCTCTTCACGAATGTGTGTACACCCTTAGCTTAAAAATCCCTCGGCTTTGTTGTTTGAGGAGACACTGCTTTGGGAAATAGCCCAGGTGTTCTCTACTTGTTGCAAGTAAACCCTTCCTTTTCCTATTCTTTCCTTGGTTGTGTCTCTTGGCTCAACACCCACCAAGAGGCAGACCCGTTACAGGTAACATTAGTATACTCACAGTCTTTGGCACTAAATGGGCTCTTTCATACAAAAATTGAGGTCCATTCTCAAAAATTTTCCCGTTACTTTCCCTTTCCTCCCCCCCCCCCATTGCTAAAACTCCTCTTATTTGGTTGTTGGATATTCTGGACTCACCCTCCAATCTTCATTGCTTTTATCTGCTAATTCTTATCTCTTGTTCTTTTTGCTCCACTTTTGGAGAAATGTTCTCAACTTTATTTTTTAGCCCTGCTATTTATTTCTAATGATGGTTAACCTATCTCCAATTTCCAAGAGCTCTTTCTCATGATCATTTCATCAAAACACTTTAATTCCTCTTTCATTTATAATATCACAATGAGATTACAAATTATTAAAAAATTATTTTATCTTCTCTATCACTTTTGATCACTTTTGCTTTTTACCAATTTTACTTTTTTGTTTGTTTGTTTTGTTTTGTTTTAGGTTTTTATAGGTGCTTGTCTTTCATCTTAGAGGATTTTTTAAAAAAGATTTTATTTATTTATTTATTTATTTGACAGAGAGAGAGAAAGCACACAAGCAGGGGGAGTGGCAGGCAGAGGGAGAAGCAGGCTCCCCACTGAGCGGGGAGCCCGATGTGGGGCTTGATCCCAGGACCCTGGGATCATGACCTGAGCTGAAGGCAGACGCTTAACCGACTGAGTCACCCAGGCGCCCTTAGAGGATTTTCTCAGATGTTTAACTATCTTTGGTTGAAAAGATGACTGTGTGTGTACAAAGAGGCTTATTTACTGATAGAATTCACAATGCAGTGAATGGGTGATGAAGTTTTAAATTGGGGGAATCTTCAAAATTTCGGAAACTGAAGTCTCATCTTAGAGTTACTGAGTATCTCTAGCATATAATTCTTCAGGATGTTGCCTAGAGTTCTTAGTTCAAAATGTTTACAAAGCTGGACAGTAGGAGGGCAATGGAGACCTTGGCATTCACTATACAGATGGCCACTGACTGCCTCTGTTCAGCCCCATCTCTCTCCCCACTAAATTCTGCCAGACAGGAATGCCTCCTAACCCTGAATTAGGAGACACTTTACATCAATTGCTCCAGAAAATAACCCACAGGTTTCCCACTTGGGAGAATGGTAGCCATATGCAGAGGGTCAGAGGGAGATAATTAATGCATTCTTAATTCACTCAAGAGACAAATTTTAATTACATAACTTAGTTCAAATGGGAGGAAATTACCATTTTAAACCCTTAACTCTGCTGGACATTATATTTTAAATGTTTTTGCACTCATTTTTAAAATTAAATGATTTTTAAATTTCTTTGTCATATTATTACGGTTATTTTCTGTACTATTTCTGATTAGACAGAGCATGCTTATGAAATTATGAGGCAAATTACAACATCATGTCTTTACTATGTGATCCTAAAAATTCCTTTTGACATTTACAGGAAGACTATATTATATTCTGTGTTTTTATTTACAGTGGTTTTTGAATCAATAGATTTTATAGTCACTTTTTGTTTCTGATACAGATATATTGAGTTACGGCTGCCACATTCTTCTGAAGGTATTATAAAATAACCGAAACCAGAGGTTTCTAAAAGTGAAATCTGGTATTCTATTACCCCTAACCCTGTTACATTAGTCACCAGGGATTCAGTATTCTGGATCTTAACTGAAGTTTTGAGGAATAATAATACCCTAAAATATCATACCAAACTAAATAACTTTCATGAAAGAAGATAAAAAATGATAAAGACAATGATCCTGTTACAAAGAACACCATAAGTATTCAAGCGATGTTTTGAAAGAGTTGATAAGGCAGTAAAATGAAGGAAGACATTTCAGAAGCTGCAGTTTTCTTCATATTTGAGGTGAACAGAGAGTGTAAGAGGATATAATAATCTCTGCTGGGGGATCAGACAGAGAGAAGGGTGGGAAATACAAGCAGCCTCGAAGGAGATGGAAAGTAATTCCCCATACAAATGCTGAGTAAAACAGGACAGAATTAGGAATGGGCTCTGTGCTGGCTGTTCTAGTTTGAGACAATCATTTCAATTCATACCCTTCTTTCACTATCTTTCTCATCCTTTATTTTGGTTTCCCTTCTGAACTGCCTTGGATCTCACTTCACCAT
>NW_024423319.1:102828344-102830945 GCF_017311325.1 Ursus maritimus | reverse complement strand
TTCCCCCCCCCCCCCCCCATTGCTAAAACTCCTCTTATTTGGTTGTTGGATATTCTGGACTCACCCTCCAATCTTCATTGCTTTTATCTGCTAATTCTTATCTCTTGTTCTTTTTGCTCCACTTTTGGAGAAATGTTCTCAACTTTATTTTTTAGCCCTGCTATTTATTTCTAATGATGGTTAACCTATCTCCAATTTCCAAGAGCTCTTTCTCATGATCATTTCATCAAAACACTTTAATTCCTCTTTCATTTATAATATCACAATGAGATTACAAATTATTAAAAAATTATTTTATCTTCTCTATCACTTTTGATCACTTTTGCTTTTTACCAATTTTACTTTTTTGTTTGTTTGTTTTGTTTTGTTTTAGGTTTTTATAGGTGCTTGTCTTTCATCTTAGAGGATTTTTTAAAAAAGATTTTATTTATTTATTTATTTATTTGACAGAGAGAGAGAAAGCACACAAGCAGGGGGAGTGGCAGGCAGAGGGAGAAGCAGGCTCCCCACTGAGCGGGGAGCCCGATGTGGGGCTTGATCCCAGGACCCTGGGATCATGACCTGAGCTGAAGGCAGACGCTTAACCGACTGAGTCACCCAGGCGCCCTTAGAGGATTTTCTCAGATGTTTAACTATCTTTGGTTGAAAAGATGACTGTGTGTGTACAAAGAGGCTTATTTACTGATAGAATTCACAATGCAGTGAATGGGTGATGAAGTTTTAAATTGGGGGAATCTTCAAAATTTCGGAAACTGAAGTCTCATCTTAGAGTTACTGAGTATCTCTAGCATATAATTCTTCAGGATGTTGCCTAGAGTTCTTAGTTCAAAATGTTTACAAAGCTGGACAGTAGGAGGGCAATGGAGACCTTGGCATTCACTATACAGATGGCCACTGACTGCCTCTGTTCAGCCCCATCTCTCTCCCCACTAAATTCTGCCAGACAGGAATGCCTCCTAACCCTGAATTAGGAGACACTTTACATCAATTGCTCCAGAAAATAACCCACAGGTTTCCCACTTGGGAGAATGGTAGCCATATGCAGAGGGTCAGAGGGAGATAATTAATGCATTCTTAATTCACTCAAGAGACAAATTTTAATTACATAACTTAGTTCAAATGGGAGGAAATTACCATTTTAAACCCTTAACTCTGCTGGACATTATATTTTAAATGTTTTTGCACTCATTTTTAAAATTAAATGATTTTTAAATTTCTTTGTCATATTATTACGGTTATTTTCTGTACTATTTCTGATTAGACAGAGCATGCTTATGAAATTATGAGGCAAATTACAACATCATGTCTTTACTATGTGATCCTAAAAATTCCTTTTGACATTTACAGGAAGACTATATTATATTCTGTGTTTTTATTTACAGTGGTTTTTGAATCAATAGATTTTATAGTCACTTTTTGTTTCTGATACAGATATATTGAGTTACGGCTGCCACATTCTTCTGAAGGTATTATAAAATAACCGAAACCAGAGGTTTCTAAAAGTGAAATCTGGTATTCTATTACCCCTAACCCTGTTACATTAGTCACCAGGGATTCAGTATTCTGGATCTTAACTGAAGTTTTGAGGAATAATAATACCCTAAAATATCATACCAAACTAAATAACTTTCATGAAAGAAGATAAAAAATGATAAAGACAATGATCCTGTTACAAAGAACACCATAAGTATTCAAGCGATGTTTTGAAAGAGTTGATAAGGCAGTAAAATGAAGGAAGACATTTCAGAAGCTGCAGTTTTCTTCATATTTGAGGTGAACAGAGAGTGTAAGAGGATATAATAATCTCTGCTGGGGGATCAGACAGAGAGAAGGGTGGGAAATACAAGCAGCCTCGAAGGAGATGGAAAGTAATTCCCCATACAAATGCTGAGTAAAACAGGACAGAATTAGGAATGGGCTCTGTGCTGGCTGTTCTAGTTTGAGACAATCATTTCAATTCATACCCTTCTTTCACTATCTTTCTCATCCTTTATTTTGGTTTCCCTTCTGAACTGCCTTGGATCTCACTTCACCATCTAATAATCTCTTGACAATTTGCAACATTTAATAAAAATTCTGTAGATAATTCAATCTCCAAATGAGAAAAAAAGTCTTCTGAGATTTAATGTAACAACTGGAGTTAAAAAATGAATTGCCCAGGGTTCAAAAGATGTTTGGCATAGGGTGACTCAGACTGCCCTGGTTTAAAATTGAAAGTCCCATGTCCCAGGGAACCTTCAGTCCTGGGAAAAGTAGGATAACTGGTCACCCTAGTTTGCAATATAATTTGTCAAAAAAATGTTACGACAAAGCATGTGGCAAGGCTAACAAATACTATATAGATAACAAATATCATGGAAGTCATCTAGTTAAAATATCGGTAACTTACTTTATCTTGTATTTTACTTTCATCCTCAAACAGCCTTGGAAGAGAAACATTTGGGTTATTTTTGCAGATGAAGAAACTAAGTGACCAACATCACATGGATAGCCATGATCAGCACTACTGGCTATGTTGCTCAGGGGTGTTATGTTCCTAACGTCATTCTCATTTCTTTACTTGTCGACCAGTGGTTCCCAAACTTTGCTGCACTTTAGAAT
>NW_024423319.1:102808602-102828334 GCF_017311325.1 Ursus maritimus | reverse complement strand
TTGTTTTGTTTTGTTTTAGGTTTTTATAGGTGCTTGTCTTTCATCTTAGAGGATTTTTTAAAAAAGATTTTATTTATTTATTTATTTATTTGACAGAGAGAGAGAAAGCACACAAGCAGGGGGAGTGGCAGGCAGAGGGAGAAGCAGGCTCCCCACTGAGCGGGGAGCCCGATGTGGGGCTTGATCCCAGGACCCTGGGATCATGACCTGAGCTGAAGGCAGACGCTTAACCGACTGAGTCACCCAGGCGCCCTTAGAGGATTTTCTCAGATGTTTAACTATCTTTGGTTGAAAAGATGACTGTGTGTGTACAAAGAGGCTTATTTACTGATAGAATTCACAATGCAGTGAATGGGTGATGAAGTTTTAAATTGGGGGAATCTTCAAAATTTCGGAAACTGAAGTCTCATCTTAGAGTTACTGAGTATCTCTAGCATATAATTCTTCAGGATGTTGCCTAGAGTTCTTAGTTCAAAATGTTTACAAAGCTGGACAGTAGGAGGGCAATGGAGACCTTGGCATTCACTATACAGATGGCCACTGACTGCCTCTGTTCAGCCCCATCTCTCTCCCCACTAAATTCTGCCAGACAGGAATGCCTCCTAACCCTGAATTAGGAGACACTTTACATCAATTGCTCCAGAAAATAACCCACAGGTTTCCCACTTGGGAGAATGGTAGCCATATGCAGAGGGTCAGAGGGAGATAATTAATGCATTCTTAATTCACTCAAGAGACAAATTTTAATTACATAACTTAGTTCAAATGGGAGGAAATTACCATTTTAAACCCTTAACTCTGCTGGACATTATATTTTAAATGTTTTTGCACTCATTTTTAAAATTAAATGATTTTTAAATTTCTTTGTCATATTATTACGGTTA
Organism: Ursus maritimus; assembly: GCF_017311325.1. Classification (NCBI taxonomy): domain Eukaryota; kingdom Metazoa; phylum Chordata; class Mammalia; order Carnivora; family Ursidae; genus Ursus; species Ursus maritimus. The sequence continues at coordinate 102,827,450 of NW_024423319.1, read as the reverse complement.
TTTTCTGTACTATTTCTGATTAGACAGAGCATGCTTATGAAATTATGAGGCAAATTACAACATCATGTCTTTACTATGTGATCCTAAAAATTCCTTTTGACATTTACAGGAAGACTATATTATATTCTGTGTTTTTATTTACAGTGGTTTTTGAATCAATAGATTTTATAGTCACTTTTTGTTTCTGATACAGATATATTGAGTTACGGCTGCCACATTCTTCTGAAGGTATTATAAAATAACCGAAACCAGAGGTTTCTAAAAGTGAAATCTGGTATTCTATTACCCCTAACCCTGTTACATTAGTCACCAGGGATTCAGTATTCTGGATCTTAACTGAAGTTTTGAGGAATAATAATACCCTAAAATATCATACCAAACTAAATAACTTTCATGAAAGAAGATAAAAAATGATAAAGACAATGATCCTGTTACAAAGAACACCATAAGTATTCAAGCGATGTTTTGAAAGAGTTGATAAGGCAGTAAAATGAAGGAAGACATTTCAGAAGCTGCAGTTTTCTTCATATTTGAGGTGAACAGAGAGTGTAAGAGGATATAATAATCTCTGCTGGGGGATCAGACAGAGAGAAGGGTGGGAAATACAAGCAGCCTCGAAGGAGATGGAAAGTAATTCCCCATACAAATGCTGAGTAAAACAGGACAGAATTAGGAATGGGCTCTGTGCTGGCTGTTCTAGTTTGAGACAATCATTTCAATTCATACCCTTCTTTCACTATCTTTCTCATCCTTTATTTTGGTTTCCCTTCTGAACTGCCTTGGATCTCACTTCACCATCTAATAATCTCTTGACAATTTGCAACATTTAATAAAAATTCTGTAGATAATTCAATCTCCAAATGAGAAAAAAAGTCTTCTGAGATTTAATGTAACAACTGGAGTTAAAAAATGAATTGCCCAGGGTTCAAAAGATGTTTGGCATAGGGTGACTCAGACTGCCCTGGTTTAAAATTGAAAGTCCCATGTCCCAGGGAACCTTCAGTCCTGGGAAAAGTAGGATAACTGGTCACCCTAGTTTGCAATATAATTTGTCAAAAAAATGTTACGACAAAGCATGTGGCAAGGCTAACAAATACTATATAGATAACAAATATCATGGAAGTCATCTAGTTAAAATATCGGTAACTTACTTTATCTTGTATTTTACTTTCATCCTCAAACAGCCTTGGAAGAGAAACATTTGGGTTATTTTTGCAGATGAAGAAACTAAGTGACCAACATCACATGGATAGCCATGATCAGCACTACTGGCTATGTTGCTCAGGGGTGTTATGTTCCTAACGTCATTCTCATTTCTTTACTTGTCGACCAGTGGTTCCCAAACTTTGCTGCACTTTAGAATCACCTTCAAGTCATATAAAAATACTGATTCTTGACTCCATCTCAAGACTTTTCAATCTAAGCTATCTTGGAAAATACCTGGGCATCAGAATTTTTAAGAACTTTCCAGATGATTCTAATATAAGCAAATTTTGGGACCCACTGCTCTAAGATACTAGTGCACAGCTAGTTGCACATTAGAATCATCTGGAAAAATTTAAAACCTAACATCTTGACTCTGCCACTGACCGATCATATCAATTTCTGGGATTGTTTTCTAAACATCCATATTTTTATTTTTTTGTTATTTTTTTAAGATTTTATTTATTTATTTGACAGAGAGAGATAGCAAGAGAGGGAACACAAGCAGGGGGAGCAGGAGAGGGAGAAGCAGGCCTCCTGCCAAGCAGGGAGCCCGATGCAGGGCTCGATCCCAGGACCCTGGGATCATGACCTGAGCCAAAGGTAGACGCTTACGGCTGAGCCACCCAGGCACCCCATAGACATCCATATTTTTAAAAATCTCTTTTAATGATTCCAATGTGTATACCAAGGGCTGAGAACTACTGCACTATAGGTTTGTGGATTATTTATTTCTCTCAAAACAAGAAGCAACACTTCTTCTTTGTCCTGTTCATATACCTTACTCAAAATATCCCCAGTTACTCAAAGCGAGTGCTTTTGTGCCTAATTCCACAGGAGGCCTTAGAGTGTCAGAAATTCATCATTCAATTCAATACCTTATTCAAATCTATTCAATAATAGTTGTTAACTTTCAGTGACTTTTGCCTTGATCACCCTACCTGGCCAAAAAGTTTTTTCATAGGTTCCCACCACCAAGGTCTGAATTGATAAACGTTATTTTGTTCAAGCAGAGTTAGAGCTTCCAGGTTCAATTCAGTCATTTTATAAAGACATATATTTAGATTTACCTCTCAACAGCTAATGGAGTTTACTTCCCAGAAGCTTTGACTTCTTAGCTGGGAATAGGTTGGAAGTAGCACTGAAAATATATATATATGTGTGTGTGTGTGTGTGTGTATACTTATATATATCATCTACATGGACTTTGATATTGTGTGTCTATAAGAGTTATGAATTATTGTCTCTTAGACTCCCATTCAGCAGTGAGGGGAAACATAATTGACAGAAAATAGCAGTCTCAGTCCTAGAGATTATTTTTTTAACTCTTTATGGTCTCAGGAGTGTGTGTATATGTGTGTGTTCCTACCGCTAAACTCCTAAGTAGGACTTCCCTGTAACTTAGTTTCTGAAAGTCTCAATTTACTTCAAAATGAAGAAAGAGAAATTTAATTGAAGTTATTCACTATCTTTCCCTTGTTGTCACTTCTCAGTTTGGATAGCTATATTATTTTTAGCTCTATATTTGTTTATTATCATAATTTTGTTTATTTTTATATCCTTCCAGATAGATTTATATATATAGGCAAATGCATTCTAACATTAATTTTTTAAAAAGATTTTATTTATTTGACAGAGAGAGAGAGACAGCCAGCGAGAGAGGGAACACAAGCAGGGGGAGTGGGAGAGGGAGAAGCAGGCTTCCCGCCGAGCAGGGAGCCTGATGCGGGGCTTGATCCCAGGACCCTGGGATCATGACCTGAGCCGAAGGCAGACACTTAATGACTGAGCCACCCAGGCGCCCCTCTAACATTAATTTTTTAAAAATTATAGTGATAACTAACTCTTCTAGCTCTTATTTTTTTCATTTAACAATATATTGTGGAGATGCTACCATATGCATAGATAGTCTCTTCTATCCTTTAAACAGTATTCCATTGTATGGACAGGTATACCACTGTTTATTAACCAGATCCTTACTGGTGCACATTTAGGTTTTCCCCAACTTTTTGCTCTTATAAAAGAAAATGTAGCAATGGTTAAATAAATACTGACTTCAGACTCCTCAACTTCTTGAACCTGAACTAGACACTGAAACACTTCTACCACAGTCTGCATTCTCAGCTCCTTCTCACAGCCCTCTTGGTTCTTTGTGAGATCTAGACCTAAGATGCCTTGCACTCACTTTCACCTATGCCTGAACTCCTCTGCATTTGGTATGCTTTTCATTTAGTGTATGGGTTAGGGTTTAGTTGTCTCATAGGTCCAATAAAATAAAAAATAAAAATGGAGTTTGTATTTTCATTTCTAGTTCCCATTGTTGCTCTTAGATGATTTCAAAGGATAAGAAGAAGGAATCTTAGTTTTACACCACCACCTTCAAAGCAGAATTTCAAGTCACTACAATTTTCAAAATTATTTGAAAACCTCATTTGCTTGTTACAGAAATATTAGACAGTAACTGTTTTTTTTTTTTGTTTTTCTTTTTGTTTTTGCTTTTAGACACTATCTGTTGATGCTCCATTAGGTAAGTGAAGGTAAATGAGTGTCCCTATAGAATCTCCATTTCTCCCACCTCCCCCTCACAGAGAATACTTAGTTACAGGTCAATGTAAATATAATTGATATACACCCTGATATTTGAGAAATAATTGAATAAGTGAGAACATAGTTAGGAAGAAGGTGAAGGAAGGCAGAGGTCGGCCTGTTTTCTTTTGTCTTTGACAATGGGGGTGAGTAAAGGAAGGAAAGAGGTAAAAGATGAAGGAAGAACGAAACTTAGGTGTGTCAGTGTAGTAGGTAACATTCTTTCTGTGACCCTGACTGCTGCCACAGCCTTTGGTGATTCCCATGGGAGCTGTGGGAACTGAGAATAGCAAGGGACCCTTGAAGACAACTATGTGAGCAGAGCCTGCATCCCCATTCCGTCGTGGCCTCTGCCGCCAGAGTTCTGTCACCTCAAATCTGCCCTCTTTGACTACTAGCTGCTCAGTTTCCTCCATCCTTGGGAAGTGGTGAGAAGTTCACATTGGCTACAGTGGTACCAAAACAGCCCCTGCAAGACTCACACATCTAATTTCAGCTGCCCTGTTTCTCATCAATTTCAAGTTACGGCTTTCCAACTTTCGGTTTTAAAGATAGATAAAAAGGGGGCGCCTGGGCGTCTGCCTTCGGCTCAGGTCATGATACCAGGGTACGGGGATTAAGCCTCGTTTCAGGCTCCCTGCTCAGCAGGGAGTCTGCTTGTCCCTCCCCTTCTGCCCTTCCTCTCCCCCATGCTCGTGTATGTGCATGTGTGCGTGCTCTCTCTCAAATAAATAAAATCCTAAAAAAAAAAAATAAAGATACATAAAAAGTCTTTTATGATACCTAATTCATTATTTTAACAATTGAGCACTTATCATGTACAAGGAACTGAGTTAAATGTTCAAAAGAAAAAAAATAAAACCAGGGCAGGCACACTGCTTGCCTTCAAGAAGGCTACAGCTTCATATTATTTAACGGGCCTAATTATGCCTAATTAAAGGTTAAAAAAATATGATTCCGCTGTAAGTGCCTACTTAGGCAAATTGGTACCCAAGGACACTTGCCACCTGCTCTACCCCCAACAATCTTTAAATCATTGAACCTATGATTACTATTATTATTATAGTAAGAACAGGAAAAAAGGTCAATAAACGGTTACTTTATGCTTACATTCTCGGCCGAGTTTTAGTACAATATTCCTTATGACTTATCCACAGTAAATGTCAACTCTTGCATTTACGTTTAATGAGGAGAACCTATCATTCAGTGTACAATTTGAAAATGAATCCAAATTTTTTACATTCATCCTATAGAACAGGGCATATATCTAGCACACTGAATCTGCATTGGTTCAAATTTTTTAATGTTTTTTTAGGGGTAATACATTTATAATCTCATCATCATGAGCCATTATGTTTGCAAAAATGTGATTACTTTTTGTGATAAGGTTTGCAAACATAACATACTAGCTCTTTTACAATAGCAAAAGAATGTGACAGTGCATTTTTATCTATTTTATACTTTTATTAATCTATTCACCAACTTATTCATTCATAATTTTTATAAACCAATAGTCAAGAATAATAACTGTCATTTTCAGTTCTTCCTGAACTCCAGACATTCTGCAGAAGACTTGTATTCAGTATATCATTTGGAGCTTTTAAGAATGATGTGATGTCTTACTATCATTCTCACCTTACGAATGAGGAAAATAAGACTCAGAAAAACTAAGTGTTGTTGAGATTCTGCACTAGGTCCTTTTATTTTATATAATCATGCCTACCGTGTTATTGTGGCCTTGTTAGGTAATTGGGATGCTAAATAAATAAACTACCTCAGTTACTGGATTTCTGAATCGGTATTATATATTTAGTTATTTTTCAGTTTAAGATAGAAAACAAGATTATAAAATATTCAGGGAAATAATGAAGTGCTGTAAGGAAAACATATTTAACAGATTTTTGAGGCTATATGAGGCTATGATAGGATGCTTTTCATTAGAGAGAAGGAGAAAGAAGCCAAAATTGAGGGAGTGAAGCACTACACATGTGTTAGGGAAAATTATGTTTATGCATACATACATACATATACAATTAACCCTTGAACAACACAGGTTTGAACTGTGCAATTCCACTAGTACGTGGATTTTTTTTATAAATACATTATAGAACTGTAAATGAATTTTCTCTTCCTTATGAGATTTGTAAGAACATTTTCTTTTCTCTAGCTTATTTTATTGTAAGAATACAGTGTATAATACATATAGCATAGAAAATATGTATTAATCGACTGTTTATATTATCAGTAAGCTTCTGGTCAACATCAGGCTTTTAGTAGTTAAGTTTTGGAAGAGTCAAAAGTTATAGGCAAGTTTGTGATTGCACAGGGGGTCGGCATCCCTAACCCCCACGTTGTTCAAGGGTCAAATGTACATATATAATTACTATATAATTACTTTTTAATTATATTTATTTTTAATGACTGTATTATTAATTTTCCATTTCTTTTAAAGTTCTACTTTAGATTATTTGTGATAATGGTTTTCAACTTCACTCTTTATAATCAATGCCAGAGTTTTTGTGGTAGTCATTTCCTCTTTATGTGTTACGTGATTAAATCAATACTCTGGCGTAATTTGGTCATCTGGAAGATTTACATTGAAACTAATACCAATTTTTCAGTTTCCTATGAAAAGTATACATTTCATCTATGCATAATTTAAGTGAGAAAGTTTAATCTATAATCTACATTTCTCTACCACAAAGTGAAATAATTCCATACGAATAGGAAGTGTGCATTTTGGTGAACGGCGCCACAACGTATTTGCATACTGCATTTGCTGTTATAAATTTTCTTTGGCTTTTTAATCATGCACAGAAATGAGCCTCAGTGTTTAAGGATGCAACACACTGGAAATAGTTTTAGGGAACAAATAATTAGCCTTTTGGAAGTGTGTGTTCATTTCACACAGCAATCTGTTCCTTCATCTCCTCCTCCTTCCTGTTTTGAAGGCAATCGTGTGTGTTACGTGCACCATCTGCAGCCTTACTGACAGGTGCAGGGTCAGTATTATCCCTCCAAGCATGGAGTTTAGTGCAAGCTGGAAATTTCACCAAGGCAATTTAGGAGATTTTGAAACCAACCAAACACTGACAGCCTATTTTATCAGTAGATGTGAGCGCTTGTTAGAAATGCTCATAATTGTGCTTTCAAGACCACATATACATAGGCTTATCTGGTTTGGGCCATTATCCAACAACAAACCCACATCAATAATGCATCTTTTTACTAGATGTAGATTAGAAATAATATAAAGAGAAAATCTGGCAACATGTCATATATTTAGTAACAGAAATTATTTGATTAGAGTAACATGAACAATATTTTGACACCTCTTTACTAAGGCCCATATAGTCCTTACTCCACTGGGATCCTGTGTCCTGACAAGTTAGGACAGAAACAGTCCCTGTGAACCTATTTAGAGTTGTCAAGAGGTGAGGAGATATATTTGGGAGACCCAAATGGGAAATCACCATTTCCCTTTGGCTTCGTGTCATACATAAATATTAGCTTACATAAATCAGTTATATTATTAATGAAATCAACATTTGTGACTTAATCTAGGTGGTTAACCATCATTTTTGAGGTCAATTTAGTTAACCCCAGCAACATTCTCTCACATACTTCATCACAAGCACTTAGTAATCACACTGAAAAAGATCTATGCTTTACGGGCAGTCACATATTAATACTTTTTGAGATAGTGTATTAAAAATGTATGACAGTTTATTATTTAAAGATTATAAATCCTGTCCCTAATAAAACCTAGATTAACTTTTCCCATCAGCAGGGAGCAGGCATGATACATTAAATTAGAGCCATATCGTAGAATACTAGTCATCAAATTACTAAATAATCTCTGAAATATGGAGATAAAGAAAATGTCTGGAACTATATACAAAAAAAAAATTGTTAGTGCTCCTGGAAAGGTCTGAGTTTGAAGACTAGAACTGCCATGGCATAACTGTATTCCCATAACCACCAATGTGTTTCCATGTAGATAGATTTATGTTTGATACCATCTATTCTCAAAAGGTTGCTTAATCTGCAGGGAATAAAGGAAAAATGATTGCAAAATATTTTTTAAAATGTTTAACTTCAACATGACATAATGAAATTAGGAGGGATAGCTTTGCTTTGAGATTCTACTATTCAAAATATGCTGGTCAAAACTTCTCCCCTGGGGGCGCCTGGGTGGCTCAGTTTGTTGAGCTGTTGACTTCTGATTTCCGCACAGGTCACTATCTCAGGGTCCTGGGATCAAGTCCCGCTTTGGGTTCTGTGCTCACTGGGGAGTTTGCTTGAGGGTTCTCTCTCTTCCTCCCTCTAGCCCCTCCCCATCCAGCTTGCATAAGCACGTGTGTTCTCTCTCTCTAAACATAAATAAATAAATCTTTAAAAAATAACAACAAAAAACTTCTCCCCTGGATAGTGCTTTGATGAGTTCTATCAGTATTTCTTTTGCTACTTCAGCTTTTCTGTGCATTCATGGCAAATCAAGTCCTTTTCATTAATATAGTCTTTCTTTAGGTATGTAATAAATTTCTTTTTTAAATATTTCTTTATTTGAGAGAGTGAAAGAGAGAGAGGGAATGTGAGTGGGGGGTTGGGGCAGAGGGAGAGGTAGCAAGAGAATCCTCAAGCAGACTCCCCACTGAGCATGCAGCCTGACATGCATTCAATCCCAGAACCCCAAGATCATGATCTGCGTTGAAGCTGAACACCTAACTGACTGAGCCACCCAGGCGCCCTGTAATCAATTTCTATATAGGCAAAGGTCAATTTACCCGGAATATATTACTTGGAATATGCAATAAATATTATGTTCAAGTTTGAATATTCATTCAGTTTTAATTACTATATTTTTTCTATTACCACTACATGAATACACTATTATTATACATTAATGTGTTTTCCTTCACTTTCTTATCAAGGGGACTTTAGACTTATCTTAAATACCTATTTTCTTTTATGTTAAAACTACTTTTCTTCCCAGTTTCTTTCATGTTAATTAGAATCTGTTGCTCTCCTCTGTGTATCAACTTAAGCTTCCTTTTTTTTTTCTTTTTTGAGATTAAGGGTAACTTCTATTTCCATATTTATATTTTTTTTAGCTTTTAATTCTTTGAAATGCATGCATCGATTTTATAATCCAAAACAGTATTGCTTTAAAAAACATATTAAGTAAGTAGTCCAACTTTTTAACTGCTGGTGTTGAGGAAAAACAGATCTCAAGGTCCACTGACGGCATATTTATAGAGTATCATAGAACTAGTCCATTCTCCTGTTCCCCCAGTCTATGGACAGTAGCTATTTAAGCTTATGTTTCAAGTAACACAGAATGACTATATTGACCTTTATCAATTCATATGAAGCCAGAATTTGCCAAATAACTCTAGGGTAAACTTGACCTCAGTGATGTGTGCTAGCAGGTCATCCATTAATTTTATATCCCGAATAAATCATATATATGTGATATAAACAATTTTATGATTTTTCATTCTTTCAGAAAGTATAGGGTGAATAAGTTGTAAGGCCTAGAGAAGTAAGCAATATTCATTCTTGTTCCTCTACCTCATTTTTTTGTGTTTCCTGGGACCGTGTTTTAGTATCATTTTTCTCTAGTTTCCCTCTAGGTGTAAAAAAGTAAAATTAAGTCAAATATTTACAGATGACTGCAAATAACCACTGCCAGGAAACTTGGTTTTTAGGAGTAATTTGTTAAACAGCCCCACATACTATGACTTTTTAACCAACAACTCTCATCAAGAGTCTTGCCAATAGTTCTTATACAAATTTACATTTGTACATGAAATAACATTCCCTTCCTTCACCATGTACCCAAAAATGAAAATGTGTAATTATCTAAAAGAATACCTCGAAAAAGGAAGAAGGAATTTTGAGACCCTCAAATTTGAATATGATGGATCCTTTTAGTCCTGAATGAAATCAACATTTTAGATCTCTGCTGAAGACTTTTATTTTTTTTGCTGCCTTTGTAATTTAAGGCTATATCTACTTAACAAAAATTGTCTGATGTGAAAAAAAGAGTAAAAAATATTACTTGATATTATGTAGAAAAGTTATATGTAGCTAAATATCACCTTAGGTCTGTTTTTAGTCATGCTATATAGGTACATATCTGAAATGTGATTTTAAAATAACACTTTCCCGTTCTAAGCCTTGATTCTGCTTACAATAACAATAGCTATCTTTTCTTGAGCATTATGCTAAGTTTTTGCATCCTTTATCTTATTTCTACCTAGTAATCTAATGTGCTATTATTTCTTTGTGCCACTGGAATTGGAGATGGAAGGAGAATAAGTGATGGAAAACCAAAGATTTTCTAAAGATTCTTTTAACACAGCATTTTTCAGTCTATGCTGTCTCAGGACTCCTTTACACACGTAAAAATTATTGAAGACCCCAAAGAGGCTTTTGTTGGTGTGGGTTACATCTATCAATACCTACCATATTATAAATGAAAACATACATTATTTCATTTAAAACAACACAAATAATCTTTATACATTAACCAGAAACATATTTTTTGAAAAATATACTTCCACAAAAAATTTAGTGAAAAGAATAGCTTTTTTTTTTCTTTTTGCAAATCTTTTGAATTATTGGCTTAATATAGGATAGCTGGGTTCTCATATCTGCTTCTGTGTCCAATTTGTTGCAATGTCATTTCAGGTAGCCTTTGGAAAACTCCACAGTATACTCATGAGAGAATAAGGTGTAAAGGCAAATAACATCTTAGTATTATTGTGAAAATAGTTTTGACCTCACAGACCACCTGAAAAGGTCTCAGTGGCCCCAGAGTTTCCCATAGTACACATAGAGAACTGCTAACTTAATAGATTAGATAATGAATCATTCCTAGCTTTATGCTTTGGTTCGTGAATTGATTTTTGAATTTTCCTACCCTAAACCCTAGGTCACTCAATAATTCTCTGACGTTTGATTACTGTTTGGACTTGGGAACTATATGAGGGTCTCTTTAGTAAGGACTAAGTAGTATGGGGCAAACTACATCTGTGAATTTATGTATAACATGTGTCTACAATTCAGGTCTCTGTAATTTGGCCTAAGCCATTATTATTATTTTTTTCACTGTGTCTATAAAATTCTTCTGGAGAAGTACTCTGGCATAATGATGATGATGATGATGATGATGGTGTTTTGTTCACAACCTAATACATACACAATTATATCATTTTACAGCATAAATACTAGGAAAAGTTAAATTAAAATGTGTTAGGTAATTTGATGCTCACTAAATAAGAGATAAACTTGCCAAAATTCAGACTTAAACATAACTACATTCCCATTCATTAATTCACTTTTTATTTAATTCATGTTTATTGAGCAAGTAACTCATGCCAGGGACTGTTATAAGTACAATACATATAGTCAGTGAATTAAAGAAAGAGCGTGTGTATGTGTGTGTGTGTGCATGTATATATATATAAAACAATTTAGTCCAAGCTCATATTTATAAAGTCTAAAATGTTTTAATAAAGCAAACTCATTGAATTTTGCTCTTTTTAACAATAAAAAAGGAAATACTTTATAGTATGATATAAGGGGCACTAGAATCTTGAAAAACTCCTGGGATATTTTAAATATTGTGGAAAGCCATTATTAGGTGATACGTAGAGGACAGGAGTGATCTAATTTAGGTTTTTAAAAGGTCAGTGTGGTGATTTGGTAGTGAATGGGTTATAGAGGAGCAAGAACTGAATGCAGGTAGAAAGCTGTTGCAATTGTTCAGGCAAGAGCTAACTGGGATTGAAAATATGATTGTTGTGATACAGCTTATAAGAAGTGACTGGATTCAGAGGATATTTTAAAATAGTCCTAGCCAAATATGTTGATGAATTTTATGTAGTCGGTAGGAAAAAAAATTAAGAAAGCCTTCTAAATTAAGGACTACTCCTGAATAACGAGGAAGATATATACTGGTAGAGCTGCATATCAAGAAGTTAAAAGTTGTATTTGGGACATATTAACTTTAAATTGCCTGTTAGGTAGCTTCATAACATGACTGCCTATAAGACCAAATTGATCATTTGCACTTAAATGATGATTGATTTGTTACTATTGTAATAAATACTAAAAACTTATTAATTCAATTTCAACACTAGGCCAATTGTTTTATTAAATATAAATTCTTCATTAACTTCCAAAGTTTCCAAAATTCATTAGACACCATTACGGTATTTTCCTTTAAGTACTACCAAAAGGCATGAATACATTCCATGAATCCACATATGCAAATGTTTCTTCTCTTTTTACAATTTCAGCATAACTCTCTGAGATCTTTTTTGTTTTCAAAGTGTGTCATTTCCATATTTAATTTTAAAATCAACTTTACAGAAATATAGTTTACATGCAAAAATGTCATTAATTTTATGTGTACAATTCTGTGAGTTTTGACATCTATTTGTTTGTGAGATGACCACCAATATCATAATATAGAACATTTCCGTCAGCCCAAATTGTTCTATTGTGATCAACTGAAGTCACTCCCCCCCCATCAAACCATTGGTCTCTGGTACCTACTGATATGCTTTCCATAACTATAATTTTGTCTTTTTCTAGAATTTCATATATGGAGACAAACAGTATGCTTTAAGTTTCATTCATATTTGTGTATATATCAGTCCATCACATCTTATTGCTCAGTAGGAGTCTACTGAATAGAAGTACCAAAATGTTTTCATATATTTTTTGACTATTATTAGTAGAGCTGCCATAAAGCTTTAAGTACAAATCTTTGGGTACACTTATGTTTTCATTTCTCTGAGGTACATACTTAGGAGTGGGATTGCTGAGTCACTGTGAAATCTATATTTAATTTGAAAGGAAACGGTCAAACTGTTTTCTAAAGTTGTACTATTTTGCACTCCTATCAGCAAAGTATGAAAGTTCCAGTTATTGTGCATCTTCACCAAAACTTGCTATTATCAGATTTTAAAATTTTCAGTCATCTTAGTGTGTATATAATAATGTAAAATTGTGTTTTTAATTTGCTTTTTTTCTGAGGAAGGGAGTCCATCAAGTTGAAATGAATAGAGGCTACCAGCAGCACAAAACCACCTGAAAATGCAAAATTCCCTGGTAAAAGTAAATATAGAGACAATTATAGAATCCTATAGTAACATAACATAGGTATATAAATCAGAAATGAGAATGGAATCAAAACTTACCATTACAAAAAAATAAATGAAACACAAAAGAAAGCAGTGAGACAGGAAAGGAAGGATAAAAAAGCTACAAGGCACACAGAATATAATTAACAAAATGGCACTAGTAGGCCCTTACCTATCAGTATTTACTTTAAATGAAAGTGGGTTAAACTTGCTAATTAAGAGACAGAGACTGGTTGATTAGATTGAGAAAAACAAGAATCAGCTGCATGTTGTCTCAGATCTAAGGACACACGTAGGCTGAAAGTGAAAGGAGAGAAAAAGATATTTCATGCAAATGGGAACCTAAAGCAAACAGTGTGGCCATAATTACATCAGACAGAATAGATTTTATGCGAAAACTGTCATACAAGACAAAGGTCATTATATAGTGATGAAAAGGTTAATTCCCCAGGAAGATATAGCATTTATAAATATATATGCACCTAAGAGTACAGCTCCCAAATATATGGAGCAAACCATTCATAGAACTGAGAAATAGCAACATAATAGTAGGAGAATTCTATGCCCCTCTTTCACTTATGCGTAAAAAAAACATATGAAAATCAATAAAGTAACAGAGGACTTAAGCAACATCTTAGACCAATTGGACCTCATAGACATGTACAAAATACGCCATCTAACGCCAACAGAATAAATATTCTTAGCAAGTGCACAAGGAACATTTTCCAAAATAGACCACATATTAGCCACAAAACAAGTCTTAACAAATTCAAGAAGTCTGAAATCATATAAAGTATCTTCTCTAACCACAATGGAAGGAAACTAGAAATTGATAGCAGAAGGAAAACAGGAAAATACACAAATATATGGAAATCAAAAACCTCATTTTTAAATATCCAATGAGTCAAAGAAGAAATTACAAGGGAATTTAGAAAATATCTTGAGAAAATGAAACCAAAACCAAACAAAATGTATGGGATGCAGCAAAAGCAGTACTGTGAGGGAAGTTCACAGGTGTAAATGCTTACAAAAAAGAGAAAGAAAGAAAGAAAGAAAGAGAAAAGAGAGAGAAAGGAAGGGAGGAAGGAAGAAAAAGAAAAAAGGAAAGAAAGAAAAGAGAAAGGAAGGAAGGAAGAAAGGAAGGAAGGAAAGAAGAAAAGAAAAAAGAAAGAGAGAGAAAGGGAGGAAGGAAGGAAGGAAGGAAGGAAGGAAGGAAGGAAGGAAGGAAGGAAGGAAGGAAGGAAGAAAAGGAAAGGAAAGAAGAGAGAGAAAGGAAGGAAAAAAGAAAAGAAGAAAGAAAAAGATCTCAAATCAACAACCCAACTTTACACCTCAAGAAACTAGAAGAAGGTGAACAAACTAAATCAAAAATTACCAGAAAAAAGGAAGTAATAAAGATTAGAGCAGAGATAAGCAAAACAGAGAAAATAAATACAATAGAAAAACTAAAGAAAGCCAAGAGTTGTTTTTTTCCTCCAAAGATCAACAAAACTGACTCTTAGCATAACAAAGAAAAAAAGAGAAAAACACAAATAACTAAAATTAAGAATTAAAAAGGGGACATTATAACTGATATCACAGAAATATGAAGAATTAGAAGAGTATGAAAAATTATATGCCAAAAAATTAGATAACCTAAAAGAAATGGGCAAATTCCTAGAAACATACAACCTACCAAGCCTGAATCATGAAAAAATTAAGTTGGAACAGATCTACAAATACTAAGGAAATTGAGCCAGTAATCAAAATACTTAATAAAGAAAAGCTCAGGGCCATATGGTTTCATTGGAGAATTCCAGCAAATATTTAAGGAAGAATTAAGACTAATCCTTCTCAAACTCCTCTAAAAAATTAAAGAGAAGAGGATACTCCTAAACTAATTCTATGAGGCTAGGATTACCCTGATACCAAAACCGGACAAACACAATAAGAAAAGAAAACTGAAGACCAATACCCTTGATGAATACTGATGTAAAAATCTTCAAGAGAAGAAGAAAAAACCTACCAAACCAAATTTAACAGCATAGTAAGGGTCATACACCACGATCAAGTGGGATTTATACCTGAGATGCAAAGACAGTTCAATGTATGAAACGTTAAACACCACACCACATTAACAGAATAAAGAAAAAAATATGATCATCTCAATTGATGCAGCAAAAGCATTTGACAAAATTCAACTCCCTTTCATGATGAAAACTCTCAACAAGATAGGAAGAGAAGGAAACTATCTCAAAGTAATAAAAGCCATATATGGAAAGCATGCAGCTACCATCATACTCAATGATGAAAGACTGAAATCTTTTACTCTAGATCAGAAAAAAGGCAGGGATACTCACTTTCACCACATCTATTCATCATAGTACTTGATGTCCTAGCCAGAGCAA
The DNA here is from genome assembly GCF_017311325.1 of Ursus maritimus. NCBI lineage: Eukaryota > Metazoa > Chordata > Mammalia > Carnivora > Ursidae > Ursus > Ursus maritimus. The sequence goes on along the minus strand of NW_024423319.1, from coordinate 102,812,116 downwards.
TTATACAAGAAAAAGAAATAAAAAGCATCTAACTTGGAAAAGAAGTAAAATTATCTCTGTTCACAGATGACATAATCTTATACCTGGAAGGTCCTAAAGATACTACCAAAAAAAAAAAAAAGTTAAAACTAATACATTTCAGCAAAGTTTCATGACAAAAAGTCAGCATACAAAATTGGTTACAACCTATACACTAACAATGAAATTAAGAAAATAAGAGAACAATCCAAAAAATAAATTTAAAAAATTTCTATTTACAATAGTGTCAAAAAGAATAAAATTCTTAGGAATAAATTTAACCAAGGAGGCAAAAGATTTGTACACTGAAAACTATAAAACTTTGATAAAAGAAATCAAAGAACATAAAAATAAATAAGCAGATACTCCATATTTGTCAGTTATAAGACTTAATATTGTTAAAATCCATATTATCCATATTACCAAAAGGAATTTACATATTCAATGCAATCTGTATCAAAATGCCAATGGCATTTTTTTTGCAAAAATTGTAAAAAAAAATCCCGAAATTCATATGGAATTTCAAAGGTCTCTGAAAAGTCAAAATAATCCTGAGAAAGAAAGACAAAGTTGGAAGCCTCACACCTCTTGATTTCAAAACATATTACAAAGCTCCAATAATCAAATAAATGTTACACAAGCATATAGACATTTAGACCCATGGAACAGAATGGAGACAAGAAATAAATCCTTGCATATATGATCAAAAGATCTACTAGGTTGCCAGTACTACACAATAGGGAAAAGATAGTTTTTTCAATAAATGGTGGTGGAAAAACCAGATTTCCACATTCCAAAAAAATGAAGTTAGACCCTTAACTTACATCATATACAAAAATTAACTCAAAATGGGTAAAAGACCTTAATGGAAGACCTAAAACTACAAAGTTCTTAGAAGAAAATACAGGGGAACAACTTTTGGATATTGAATTTGGCAATAATTTCTTGGATATAACACCAAAAGAACAGGCTACAAAAGCAAAACTAGAAATGGCACTAAAATCAAACTTAAAAACTTTTGTGAATCAGAGGAAACAATCAGGAGAGTGGAAAAGCAACCTACAGAATGGGAGAAAAGACTCGCTAATCATAGATCTGATCAGTGGTTTATATCCAGGATATATAAGGAACTCCCACAACTCAACAACAGCAAGAAAAACATAATTAAAAAATGGGTAAAGAGTTTGAATAAACAATTCTCAAATGAAGATATATACAAATAGCCAACAAACATATGAAAAGATGCTCAATATCATTAATCACAAGAGAAATGCAAATCAAAATCACAGTTAGGATGGCCACTATAAAAAGAACAGGAAATAAATGTTGACAAGGATGCAGAGAAACTGGAATCCCTGCACCTTGCTGGTGGGAATGGAAAATGGCACAACCATTACGGGAAGACAGTATGGAGACTCCTCAAAATATTAAAAATAGAATTACCATACCATCTAGCGATTCCACTTTTTGTTGTATATATAAAAGAATTCAAAGCAGGATCTCAAGGAAATATTTGTACATCAATGTTCATTGCAGTATTATTCACAATAGCCAAGAGATGGAAGCAATACACATGTCCATCAAAAGATAAATGAAGAAAAACAATGAGATATATACATATGATAGAATAGTATGCAACCTTAAAAAAATAAGGAAATCCTACAACATCCAAAAATATGGATGACCCCCCAAGGACATTATGCCAAGTTAAGTAAGCCAGTCATAAAAGGACACTATATGATCCCACTTACATGAAATATCTAAAGTAGTCAAAATCAGAGGTGTCTGACTGGCTCAGTCTGCACTGCATGCAACTCTTGATCCCCAGTCATGAGTTCAAGCCCCACATTGGGCTTAGAGCCTACTTAAGAAAATAAAACAAAACAAAAAGGAAAAAGAAATGAAAAACAAAAAAGGTAGCCAAAATCATAGAAAGAGAAAATTAAAAAATCGTTGTCAAGAACTGGGGGAAAGGGAAATTAGTGTTTCATGGGGTTTAATGGGTATAGAGTTTCAGTTTTGCAAGACAAAGAGTTTTAGGAATCAGTTGCACACTTCAGATATACATTTTTTAAGTGGTACAGTCCACCTTGAAATGGGGAAGGGGCAAGAGTAATCACCCCAACCCCACCTATTGCATCCGACTGCTGCAAGACAGGTACCATCAAGTTTCAAGGCCTGAGGGAAAGGGGCCAGAAAGGACGCTCCTTATCAATCCCACAAGCTGTCATGTGGTGGGGTGGGAGTTTGGGGGAGCAGAGGTGGAGCCATACCCACCCTCCCTGCCCTCCCCTGCCAGGTGTTGCCTTCTACCAAGGGCCCATTGCCAATTTACTTAACACTACTGAAATGTACATTTGAAAATGGTTAAGATGGTAAATATAATACTTTTTTTTATACAATAATAAAAAAATGTCTGCAGCCTTTAAAAACAAGGTCAAATGGAGAAAAAGAAATAAATTTCTTTATAAAGAAATAAAATTTTAATCTAGAATGCATGATGAACTCTTGTAAAAACAATAAGACATATATCCCCTAGAAAGCTAGTAAAACTTTTCAGCAGACATTTCATAGACAAGAAACATGACCAGTAAGTATATGAAAATATGTTCAATTCTGTTAGTAATCAGGTAATGAAAACAAAAAAGACACACACACGATAAGATATAATTTTATAAGATCGTAAAGCCTTAATAAAAGTTGTGTAAGATCTTGCATTGCCAAAAATATTGTTCATCAGAAACTCTCATAAATTGGTAAACACACTTTTAAAACTGTTTGAATATCAGCTGTTCCAATTTTATACATCTATAATCTAGATAAATGTTTGCACATTTGCACAAATGAAAAAGTGAACATCTTGATAGCACCATAGTTTGTAACAGCAGGCAATCTACAGCAATCCAAACGATCATCACCAGAAGAATGGATAAATACACGGTGATACATGTACTGGGTTGATCACTATGTGAAAATGAATGAGAAAAAATAACAAAACAAAATCAACAACTATATTACTGAAATTAAAATAAAGCTACAGAGGGGCACCTGGGTGGTTCAGCAGTTGGACGCCCAACTCTTAATTTTGGGCTCAGGTCATGATCTCAAGAATCATGGGATCGAGCCCCTTGTTGCACTCCATGCTCAGCCTGGAATCTACTTCTTCCCATCTCCCTCTGCCCCTTCCCGGGCTTTCATGCTCTCTCTCTCTCTAGGGTAATAAATAAATCTTTTTTTTTTTTTAAAGATTTTACTTATTTATTCGACAGAGATAGAGACAGCCAGCGAGAGAGGGAACACAAGCAGGGGGAGTGGGAGAGGAAGAAGCAGGCTCATAGCGGAGGAGCCTAATGTGGGGCTCGATCCTAGCACTCTGGGATCATGACCTGAGCCAAAGGCAGATGCTTAACCGCTGTGCCACCCAGGTGCCCCAATAAATAAATCTTTAAAAGAAAGAAAGAAAGAAAGAAAGAAAGAAAGAAAGAAAGAAAGAAAG
>NW_024423319.1:102789474-102808592 GCF_017311325.1 Ursus maritimus | reverse complement strand
AAAGCAGGATCTCAAGGAAATATTTGTACATCAATGTTCATTGCAGTATTATTCACAATAGCCAAGAGATGGAAGCAATACACATGTCCATCAAAAGATAAATGAAGAAAAACAATGAGATATATACATATGATAGAATAGTATGCAACCTTAAAAAAATAAGGAAATCCTACAACATCCAAAAATATGGATGACCCCCCAAGGACATTATGCCAAGTTAAGTAAGCCAGTCATAAAAGGACACTATATGATCCCACTTACATGAAATATCTAAAGTAGTCAAAATCAGAGGTGTCTGACTGGCTCAGTCTGCACTGCATGCAACTCTTGATCCCCAGTCATGAGTTCAAGCCCCACATTGGGCTTAGAGCCTACTTAAGAAAATAAAACAAAACAAAAAGGAAAAAGAAATGAAAAACAAAAAAGGTAGCCAAAATCATAGAAAGAGAAAATTAAAAAATCGTTGTCAAGAACTGGGGGAAAGGGAAATTAGTGTTTCATGGGGTTTAATGGGTATAGAGTTTCAGTTTTGCAAGACAAAGAGTTTTAGGAATCAGTTGCACACTTCAGATATACATTTTTTAAGTGGTACAGTCCACCTTGAAATGGGGAAGGGGCAAGAGTAATCACCCCAACCCCACCTATTGCATCCGACTGCTGCAAGACAGGTACCATCAAGTTTCAAGGCCTGAGGGAAAGGGGCCAGAAAGGACGCTCCTTATCAATCCCACAAGCTGTCATGTGGTGGGGTGGGAGTTTGGGGGAGCAGAGGTGGAGCCATACCCACCCTCCCTGCCCTCCCCTGCCAGGTGTTGCCTTCTACCAAGGGCCCATTGCCAATTTACTTAACACTACTGAAATGTACATTTGAAAATGGTTAAGATGGTAAATATAATACTTTTTTTTATACAATAATAAAAAAATGTCTGCAGCCTTTAAAAACAAGGTCAAATGGAGAAAAAGAAATAAATTTCTTTATAAAGAAATAAAATTTTAATCTAGAATGCATGATGAACTCTTGTAAAAACAATAAGACATATATCCCCTAGAAAGCTAGTAAAACTTTTCAGCAGACATTTCATAGACAAGAAACATGACCAGTAAGTATATGAAAATATGTTCAATTCTGTTAGTAATCAGGTAATGAAAACAAAAAAGACACACACACGATAAGATATAATTTTATAAGATCGTAAAGCCTTAATAAAAGTTGTGTAAGATCTTGCATTGCCAAAAATATTGTTCATCAGAAACTCTCATAAATTGGTAAACACACTTTTAAAACTGTTTGAATATCAGCTGTTCCAATTTTATACATCTATAATCTAGATAAATGTTTGCACATTTGCACAAATGAAAAAGTGAACATCTTGATAGCACCATAGTTTGTAACAGCAGGCAATCTACAGCAATCCAAACGATCATCACCAGAAGAATGGATAAATACACGGTGATACATGTACTGGGTTGATCACTATGTGAAAATGAATGAGAAAAAATAACAAAACAAAATCAACAACTATATTACTGAAATTAAAATAAAGCTACAGAGGGGCACCTGGGTGGTTCAGCAGTTGGACGCCCAACTCTTAATTTTGGGCTCAGGTCATGATCTCAAGAATCATGGGATCGAGCCCCTTGTTGCACTCCATGCTCAGCCTGGAATCTACTTCTTCCCATCTCCCTCTGCCCCTTCCCGGGCTTTCATGCTCTCTCTCTCTCTAGGGTAATAAATAAATCTTTTTTTTTTTTTAAAGATTTTACTTATTTATTCGACAGAGATAGAGACAGCCAGAGAGAGGGAACACAAGCAGGGGGGGAGTGGAGGAAGAAGCAGGCTCATAGCGGAGGAGCCTAATGTGGGCTCGATCCTAGCACTCTGGGATCATGACCTGAGCCAAAGGCAGATGCTTAACCGCTGTGCCACCCAGGTGCCCCAATAAATAAATCTTTAAAAGAAAGAAAGAAAGAAAGAAAGAAAGAAAGAAAGAAAGAAAGAAAGAAAGAAAGAAAGCTATAGAAAAAGAATTATGAGACTCCATTTATATAAAGATTAAAAACTTGCAAAATCTGGGTGTTTACCCCAAAGATACAGATGTAGTGAAGAGAAGGGCCATATGCACCCCAATGTTCATAGCAGCAATGTCCACAATAGCCAAATCGTGGAAGGAGCCGAGATGCCCTTCAACAGATGACTGGATTAAGAAGTTGTGGTCCATATATACAATGGAATATTACTCAGCTATCAGAAAGAACGAGTTCTCAACATTTGCTACAACATAGACGGCACTGGAGGAGATAATGCTAAGTGAAATAAGTCAAGCAGAGAAAGACAATTATCATATGATTTCTCTCATCTATGGAACATAAGAACTAGGAAGATCGGTAGGGGAAGAAAGGGATAAAGAAAGGGGGGTTAATCAGAAGGGGGAATGAAACATGAGAGACTATGGACTCAGAGAAACAAACTGAGGACCTCAGAGGGGAGGGGGGTGGGGGAATGGGATAGACCGGTGATGGGTAGTAAGGAGGGCACGTATTGCATGGTGCACTGGGTGTTATACACAACTAATGAATCATCGAGCCTTACATTGGAAACCGGGGATGTACTGTATGGTGACTAACATAATATAATAAAAAATCATTAAAAAAAAAAAAACTTGCAAAATCAATGACACATACAAAACTGTGAAATAAAACAAATAACCCCTGGACAGTTTTGGATAGTAGTTATCTCCAGAGAATAGGAAAGATTCACAGCAGGATTTAAAAAATATCGATCATACTTACTGATATTGACCAGTGGGATTTCAAAAATATTTATCATATTCACTTTCCTAAGCTGGTAGAGATCAATCAATGTATCTATCTGTGTGTGTACAACATTTTTCTAAAATTGATTAATTTAATATATAGATATTTAAAGATTTTGTTTTGATTTATTTGACAGAGAGAGACACAGCAAGAGAGGGAACACTAGCAGGGAGAGTGGGAGAGGGAGAAGCAGGCTTTCCGCTGAGCAGGGAGCCCAGTGTGGGGTTCGATCCCAGGACCCTGGGATCATGACCTGAGCCAAATGTAGACGCTTAATGACTGAGCCACCCAGGTGCCCCAATTTAATATATTTTCTTAATTGCATTATTATATAGTGCACTACCACTGAGCATTCAGTCAACACCTGAAGGAAAATTGCTGGCAGATGGGTACATTTTTGCTCTGGGGCTGGGGAACCTCCACATTAGAATCTGTCTTATTGCCCAGTATTAAAAGTCCTGTATAAATTCAGCTAGAATCTTTTCACCCTACAACTATGGTAGATTCCTCTTCCTCCTCTCTACTAGGCATGAGAATAGCTGTGGGTCTCCTTTTTGCTAAGAAGGGCTTTTTCACTCTGTGGAGCTTAGCTCATGTAAGTTTTTCTGTGTCTTCAGTTTCTGGTTCTTAGGGTGAGGGCAACACTCTCTTTTGACTTTCTACATCCAAACTTGAATCAAAATGAAAATCTTTTCATTTTTAAGTTTTAAGCATGTAAAACTTTATCCATTAACAATTAGATATATAAGAGGCAAGTACTTAAATATGCCCCTTTTATAACTTGCCCTTGAAATCTCCCATTATGTTAAAATTGTCTGGATTTTTACTTCTAGGTTGATATTATATACATCATTTTTATCCCTTTGAGGAATTAGCTTGTATTTATTTTTAAGACCACAAAAAGTCTACTAAAAGATTATACCATTCTTATATCTCTTACATAGTGAAATGTATTTCTGGGTTCCTTTCTCTTATAATTTTTCCAGGTGTACATGTAATTCTTTTTTTGGCAAACAGTCGGACACTATTTCTTTCTTTCTTTTTTTTTAAGATTTTATTTATGTATTTGAGAAAGAGAGAGAGCACAGAGGAAGAGGGAGAGGGAGAAGCAGATTCCCCGCTGGCAGAGAGCCCAATCCCAGGCTGGATCCCAGGACCCTGAGATCATGATCTGAGTGGAAGGCAGACACCTAACCGACTGAGCCACCCAGGTGCCCCATTCAGACACGATTTCTGAAAATTAGTTTTTGTTATGCTCTCATATTTGAATGAATTTGAGGTTCAATATTGCATTCTTGATTTAAACATATTTTCCTTTAATTATTTTATAACATTTCATTTTTGGGGGTTGAATTTTGCTGTTGATTATTCTGATAAAATGATTCAACCTTATTTTTCTGTAGATTATTTTCTTTCCACCTAGTATCACTTAAAATTTGTATCTGTCATTGGTGTTCCACATTATAATGGCATCTAGGTTGGATATATTTCCCCTTAGCTCTCTAGAAATACTGTAAATCTAGTTTTGATCCATTTTTCTTAAATTCTGGGGAATTTTTAGACACTAGTTCTTCAAACATTGGTTTTATATTTTGACTTCTTTTTAAAGTTACCATCCAGATTTCATCAACTTCATCTTTCAACTCATTAATTCTTCGTATATATCTATCTTACTACTTTTAAAAAAGATTTATTTATTTTAGAGAGAGTGAGAGAGCCAAAGAGAGTGGAAGCTGGGAGAGGGGCAGAGGAAGACAAAGAGGATCTCAAGCAGACTCCCTGATGAGTGTGGAATCCCACGCAGGTCTTGATCCCACGACCTGACCAGAAATCAAAAGTTGGCTGCTTAACCAACGGAGCCACGCAGGCGCCCCTCTATCTTACTATTTAACTAAATATTGTATTCTCATTTCAAATACTGAAGATTTTATATCAAATGTTCCCACTTGGTTCTTACAGAAATTTCATTGTTAATGATTTTTATTGCTTATATCATCTTCTAACTAAGCATGCTTAAATGTTTGGTGCTTCTGTTCTGTTTCATATGATGTCTTTTGTTTGTATTGGTGCCTTTTTTTTAAAGTGACTGTATTTTCAGTATCTAATATACTTGGTCTGTGAGCTCATGTTCCCTGGTAGTGTCAACTATTCTGCTTGGTTTTGGAATAAAGTCAAAGTCAAGGTCTTGGACAGCTCCTCAGGGTGAATTTTTTAAAAAGAGGCAGAATATCTGGAACCCCAGAAGCACCGTATGTCACTCCCAACAGCTGCCACTCAACGAAATAACCCCTCTGGCCAGTATTTCACTTTAAGCTCTTCAGAAAAAGCAGCATGGGTGGAGACAGTCTCCCTTGGTTATAATCCGCTGGCCTTTATGCTTGGACTGTGAGGGCATAGAGAAGTGAACTCCCGTAAGTGCCTGGTTAGTTCACATCTGTTATTTTGAACTCATCCTTGGAAGACTTTGTTCTATGCCATTATTTTCTACACCAGTGGTCTATTCTTTTGCTGCAGAATTCTTTGCTAAAGGGCTGATGGCTGTTGTTTCAAGGTAAAGGAGACCGGCAAAACAGAACTTAACATATTCCTTCCATCATTTTCTTTTATCTCTGTCTCAGGTTACTGTCTGCCCCAAGCTGCAGCACACCTGGTAAACACACACACCATTTAAGGAAGACTATGACTCCCCAGGCATTTCCCAACTTTTTGTTGTTGTTATTTTTGCTCAAATCAATGCTACCTTTTTATCTCTATAGTGTCCTCAGAGTTGATTTTGGAAATAAGATGTGTGGCAGACACATTCTAAGGTGACCTTCAATGAGTCACACCTTTATATGATCCTCTTCTCTTTAATGCAGGGAGAATCTGTGACTTAATTTTAACCAGTAGAATATGACAAAGATGATAGAGGGGCACCTGGGTGGCTCAGTGGGTTAAATGTCTGATCCTTGGTTTTGGCTCAGATCATGATCTCAGAATCGTGAGACTGAGCCCCACATCCAGCTCCAAGCTCAGCGCAGAGTCTGCTCGAGATTCTCTCTCCCTCTCCCTCCCCCAGCTTGCTCACTCTCTTTAAAATGAATAAATAAATGACAAAGATGTTACTCCCATGATGATGTTTTGTTATGTATGAATCTGATGAGATGAGAGAGAGAGAGAGAGATAGGCAGAGAGAGAGAAAAAAAAACAGAGACATTCTCCTGGTGGAACCTTTCTCCCTTGAAGGAACAAAGAGTCATGTTATGAACTGCCTATGAAAGGTTTGGGCCATGTGGCAGGGAACTGTGGTTGTCCACCAGCCAACAGCCAGTAGGCAGCCAGAGACCTCAGTCATACAGCCATAAGCAAATTAATTCTGTCAACAGCCTGAATAAGCTTGAAAGCAGATTCTTCTCTAGTCAAGCATCCAATAAGACGCCAGCCGGCCAATATCTTGATTGCAGCCTGAGTAGAGGACCCTGCCAAACCACGTCCAGATTCTTGGCCACAGAAACTGGGAGATAATAAATATGTGTTGCTTTAAGCCACTGTATCTGTGGTAATTTGTTATGCAATAGCAGAAAACTAATACAGTAAGGAATAGCCTGAGCTGGTTCTAGAATTTGATAGGAACCAGAAGCTAGGGATGGATGGAGAAGTAAAAGGTATATATACTTTTTAATCATTTCACAATGAGGAGTGAGAATCACTTAGAAGGTAGGATTGCCAGAGTTAAATAAAGATCATGTACTGCAAATTTTTAGGATTACAAATATTTTCAGATCTATTTTTTTAAATTCAAGTGAATAGCTATGGTCTATTATAGATTGTTAAGGAAGACTATCAATATTTCTTATGTTTCGCTGCTCTGTAGAACGTCAATAAAATGGATTAACTTCAATGTTATTCATCCTAATGTTCAATAAATTAATACTCATTCTTTCAACAGGAAATTTCCCCATCACATAAATTGATGATATGTGGAGAATCATAATTTTTACTGAAGTTTACTATCTTTAAAATAAAACTAATTTAGCATTCATGAAGAAGTAATGTATCAGCCTAATAGAATCCAGTCATAGTTTATCAGAACCGATTACAATGTTGGCATTGTAGTTATTTTGCCCATATTTTTCTCTTAAAAACTATCCTTGGAGAGGTTCACTTTAGTCTTTCAGGCTATACCTTACACATGGGTGCAAAATGAGTGAATTAAAGTATATATGATCTTCACATAGGTAATTTCCTGATAAATAGGTAACAAAAATGGAATTTGTTCTTCCTGATAATTATCAATTTCCTGGGAAGCTTCAAAAATGTTCATTGATTTTGTTTCATTAATACTCATTGATTATGTCAAAGAATTTGTACTGATCAGAATACAAGTATCTGCTGAAAGCACAACCTTCTCCTTCCTGACCAGACACAGTCTTCAATGACCATTTCATATTCACCAATTCTATCATTTTTGCCTGTATCTTTCTGTTTGATTAGCTAATTCTAAATACTGATGATGATGAAGTATAAGGCACTGTTTACAACAAAAACTCTTACAACACTCTGCTACTTTGTCCTTGGCTTCAAAGAATTGTTACAAACCAGCTTGTGCACAAACTAACTTGTACATGCAGACAATTTACTCATTTGGACAAACAGATCTCCACTGGGAAAAATAGATTGTTCAAATTAGCAAACAACACATTTATCGGACAAGAGTTGACTCATCAAGACTCAAAGACTTTTTTTTTTTTAAAGATTTTATTCATTTATTTGACGGAGAGAGAGACAACCAGCGAGAGAGGGAACACAAGCAGGGGGAGTGGGAGAGGAAGAAGCAGGCTCCCAGCGGAGGAGCCCGATGTGGGGCTCGATCCCAGGACTCTGGGATCACGCCGAAGGCAGATGCCCAACGACTGAGCCACCCAGGCGCCCCTTATTCAATGTATTTTAAAAGGTACTTAGCTAGACATATTTCTGCTCAGGGATACTTTCCAATGTATATGTCAAAACAGAGACACAAGGATGACAAGAAGGCAAAAACATTTAATATTACAATATTGGACTGCTGACTTCTGAAACTCTTCCTGAGAATAAGAAAAGCAAAACCCTAATGTGTTTAAATAAAAGTCATTTCTGGACCTTGTTACCAGTACCTGAATATAATCCCAACTGCTAGAGTTTTAAAAGTCTTTTTCGATTCAAAATAATTGTGCGTTAGAGGGAGTAACTGATTTAATGTCTCGAGACAGAAAAAAAAATGCATAATGGATTGGAAGGCCCTGTTGCCAGAAAGGAAAGAGGCCTTCAAAACAGATCTACAGCAGAGTTAAAAGACCAAAGCTGTGCCCTAAAACCACTCTCACTAGCCAAGTTGTGAAAAACTGAAAAATCAAAAAGAAAAAAATAATTACAATTATTTGGAACTTCTGAAAATCTTTGAGTGCATAACGATACTAGTAAATGTAAAAGTTATTTTAAAATGTACAAAAGTTAATTATAAGTACAAAAGAAGATGACTAACAGAATATGCTTAATACAATGGCAACCTGTTGGGAATTTGTAATTTTTTGGTTTTCTTTTCTTTTTGGTTATGGGTTGCTATACAGATTTGTATTTCTTTTAAATACAGGACACTGGCTACAAGGAACTACAGGAAAACCTACATAATTCCTGGAAGTTAGGCACTGTACAAAATCAGGGGGATTAATCAGCAGTGTTCACACACAATGACCTGACACATGAGAGTACAGCAATGAGATACAAGATGATAAATTAGTTAAGAATCCAGATTCAAGAACTGATCACAAAGACACAATGCACAGTTCTCTTGGAGTTTATATAGATGAACTAGTATCTAATAATAAACTTCTATAAAGTATTATTAAACAACTTTTAAGTTGAGGAAACTATGCCCAGATCAAAACTTGATGGAAATGTGAGTAGAGAGAAACACCATGACCTGAGATCAGTCATGGATTTGTAAATTCCATTTGAATTAGCAATGAATCTTAACTCTACAGTGGGACCCAGGCAGCAAATTTTGGCTAAGGCTTAAACCCCATTCAAAGATGAAATTGGAGCCTGTAAATCAGCAATCTGACTGTGCTTTTTCTTTGGGATCTGATAATATTTTCTGTACCCTCCGGTAGAATTGGACATGTATAAAGTTAAGAAATAGAACAGATCTTCAATGTTGATACTAATATTAGTTTAACTATATACGTAAAATAACTTTTATTATCATAGAAATAATCTGTATATTGTGAAGGTATTGGAAGGAATTGAGGACTTCTGACATATTGGACTTATCATACAGATACATTTAAGAGCATTTCACTAGGTTTGCAATCAACATTTAAATGTCTAGCAATACCTACTGTATTTTATTTTAATAACATTGGTAAAAGAGTATTTAAATATTTTTTAAATCGATTCATGGAATTATAACACTACTAAGTATCAGAAGTAGTAGTAAGGGCGCCTGGGTGGCTCAGTCATTAAGTGTCTGCCTTTGGCTCAGGTCATGGTCCCAGGGTCCTGGGATCAAGCCCTGCATCGGGCTCCCTGCTCAGCGGGAAGCCTGCTTCTCCCTCTCCCACTCCCCCTGCTTGTGTTCCCTCCCTTGCTGTGTCTCTCTCTGTCAAATAAATAAAATCTTAAAAAAAAAAAAAAGAGAGATTCTCTTAAAAAAAAAAAAAAGTAGTAGTAAATACTCTTCTCCATACACAAATCTCCTTCTGTCAGTAACATTTCCTACAATACTCTTGTAACATCGGTAATATTATTTAAAGGCTAAAATACATAACAAGAGATTACTTCCCAGACATTGTGCACAAGAAAATTTCAGTAGCCATTCACATTCAAATTTGAATAATTATGATGAAACCAGCATGAATTGTACAAATAACACACACACAAACACACTCAACATAGGATGTACCACAAAAGAAAAACTACACCATGAAAAAAAGCATTCCGACAAGTAATTTTTTATCACCTTAAAGAAATTAGTGACAAGGTTCTCCCCCCCACAAAAAACAACACGAAACTGTTTAATGTTCCATGTAAAGGTTTTCTAGAACATAATAGATGTCAGGAGAGAAAATGAAATAAATTGTGAGTTGTTAGAACTCCGGAAAGTCAAAGAAGAAAAAAATTTTCAGAGATTATAGACATATTAGAATTAACACAAATCAACAGGCATCTGAAAACATAACGAAGAATATGACTAACAGGATTGAGATTATCACCAAAACAAAACTGAAAGATCAGGCCTGAAAATTACCAGGGATTCTAGGAATGATAAATATGGAATAAAAAGAAAACATTTAAAGTATTTAAATGTAAAATAGAAGAAGCCATCATTGAAATAAAGATTTCAATGTGTACATCAAAAGGGCACATTGTTTCTAGAAACGCTGAAACAAAAGGCTGAATGCCAAAGCATATGGTGGCAAAATACTAAATATTAAATATATTAAAACTATATAAATGAACACTAATAGAGGCAAAACAAATCACGTACAAGGTCTCCTACAAATCAACATTCAATTCAAGAAGATTATGTACTAAAGGTATCCCACTGTGAGAGAAAGACTTTTTCAAGAATTTTATACCCCGCCAAGTCTTCATAGTGAAAAGACAATAGAAAATATTCTAAAGCATGTAATATCCAGAAAATAAAACTTCCTTCTTATAAATTAAACTTACGTACAAAAACTACTTGATTATAAAATATAACTAGCTGGTTGTGTGACTTAAAATAATGAAATCAAGAATGACACAAAGAGAGTAAACCTGGTGATGAAAAATAAATCAATCTGAAGTTAAGAATTGATGCTATTTTAAGTTTAGAGTTAGAGAAGAGTGTATAAATGTTACAAAACTTGACAATAACAAAAGTATTACAAATGAGAAAGCTCAGGATGGTGAAGGGAAGGTTGAATAAATAAGTCATTGAGGGCTCATTTCCTCAAATTTCCCAAAGGTGTCAAAATGTTTCACACAGCATTGACACATGAACATGTATTAAAACCAAAATGGTGCCAAATTCTTAATGTTTGTGAAAACCTAAATTTTTTAAAAGATTTTTATTTTTAAGTTATCTCTGTGCCCAACGTGGGGCTTGAACTCACAACCCCAAGATGAAGAATCACATGCTCCACCAACTGAGCCTGCCAGGTGCCCCCAAAATCTAATTTGTAATTAATCATATCATTTAGATTTTTATAATACTCATTTATCTGAAGCTGTTATTCCACGTTTCCATTCAATTTATTTTATTTTTTGTTTTCATAAAAATAAAAGCATTACCTTAAAATTTTAAAGAACACATATAGGGAGTACACTTACCGTAATGAGCACTGAGTAATGTATAGAATTGTTGAATCCCTGTATTGTACACCTGAAACTAAAATAACACTGTATGTTAATTATACTGTAATTAAAAATAAATATATAGTATGATTTTCTTTTTCTAAAATTGTCAGAATTTTTAAGTATAGTCGACCCTTGAACAATCCAGGTTTGAACTGCTTGGGTCCACTTGTATGTGGATTTTTTTCAATACTGTAGTTGTATTTTCTCTTATGATTTTCTTAATAACATTCTCTTTAGTTTATTGTAAGAATACAGTACATAGGGGCTCCTGGGTGGCTCAGCTGGTTAAGCGGCTGCCTTCGGCTTGGGCCATGATCCCAGGGTCCTGGGATCGAGCCCCATGTCGGGCTCCCTGCTCAGTGGAGAGCCTGCTTCTCCCTCTTCCCTCTGTCTGCTGTTCTGCCTACTTGTGTTCTCTATCTCTCTGTCAAATAAATAAATAAATAAATAAAATCTTAAAAAAGAATAAAGTATATAATACATATAACATATAAAATCTGTGTTAATCAAGGGTTTATGTTATCCGTAAGGTTTCCAGTGAACAGGCTATTAGCAGTTCTGTTTTGGGGGAGTCAATAGTGATACACAGATTTTTGACCATGCAGGTTATCAGTGCCCCTAACTTTTGTGTTGTTCAAGGGTCAACTGTAGTTGGATTTTTATAAATGAGCATGTTTCAGTTTCTAACAAACCATAATATCATCATCTTTTATTAACGGTAACTTAAAACATTTACATTTAGAGATGTCTTATAAGTACTACCAGATACCAACAACACACAAATAAAATGACAGGGTTGGACATGGCTAATCATTGTGTATCATTTGTAATTTAGAAGCCTGCATAAGAGATCACATTGCATTTGCAAAGACCTCTCCAATCTTCCTCATTCTTTCACGCTGTATTCACAGAGATCAGACCTAACTGATTCTTAAGGAACAAGTGAGCAGTTGTGCTCTGCAACTGACAAACTTCCAATTAAGGAAGTCCAATTAATAGCTCATTTCTGTAATTGAGCAGAGATGTAATCAAGCTTAAAGAGAAGCAAAAGAACAAGATACATGCAGTTTATTTAGGGGAATGGGCATAGCAATTCTGAACTTTAATAATTTTTAAATAATGTCTATCGTTTCACAAAGTACATTAAATCTCTCCTCTATTCTAGTCAAGATCAATAGCTAGAATAGACCTACCATGCCAGTATATTGAGAACAACTAAAATCCAAAGTATGAATGAGGTTTGGAAGCATGCAGGTTTACAGCCAAAAGCAATCCTTTAAGTTCCTTCTTATGAAAATGGTTATATAGCATGCATGCACAGGAAAGGTATATGTTATCTTCATGCTTCACAGATTAGGACATCCAAACCCTAAAGCAATTGTAGAGTTTTCTGGAACTCCTTAGTGAGAGTATATCTAAATGAAATCACCGTTATTGTTTAATTTCATTGAATTCTACCTCTATGACTAAACTTCCAATTTTTTCAAAAACTGGCCTGATGTTGACAGAAATTATAATATGCTTAATCCAGTATATTTATAACACTAAGTAATATTCTGTATATTATTCTACTTCTTATAAACTTTTCAATAAAAAAGCTCATATTGTCTTCCTAGTAAAGATTTGAAACATTTATCCAAACTAAAATAATCAACACATAGAATCTATCAAGCTTATTTTGTTTTACGATATTATTGTACTACCTTATACAACCAAGAATAAAAAATTAAAATGATATAACTTTCAAATGCAAACTGACTCTTTAAGGAAGTGTTTTAAACTATTGCATGTTAATTTACAAAAGGGCATTTTCAGACTGCTGACATTTATAAATAATCAAAATACTTCAATCGCTTTTTGTTGGGGGAAAGGAGTTCAAAATTTGTAGGAAAAAAAATGTATTCCTTCCTTTCCCTAAATTCTGAAAGTAGCTATCTGTATATTCAGTCCACTTAGAGAAATCAGCAGACAGTAATACTTCAGTAGTGCTGGTTTAGAACTTCATAAAAAGTCTCAAAATAAAAGTCACATTCTCTGTCATCTAACATCAGATCCTTATAATTAATTTTCACCTTCAACTCAGGGCATGAGATTATATAGACATTTGTCCTATTTTCTTTATCTACAGTGCTATAAAATATTTTTAAATTATATCTCTTATTTGTCATGTTTCCATTCTGAAACGCTTAATTAAATTTCCACAGATGAACTTAAATTACTTCAATGACACTACAAAATAATGAGAATTAGTAAAGTGCAAAATGAAATAGTTTCTCTGCTCTTTCACTAAAACCTTTAGGGCTCGGTATTGAAAGCTTTATGAATTTATGCTCTTGAAAAAAGAAAATTTCAAAAGGAGATTGTGGGATTCTAAATAACTTCTATTCTTAATTGCTTGTTACATAGTCAAATGGTAAAGATATACATCTTACCAGAAATGTCTGAGAAGCATAATTTTGTTACTATTTTTATAAATGTGAAAGCAACTAGGGGAGGAGAAAAGAACAGGTGACTTTAGATCAATTAAGTTCAAGAGTATAGTGAATAAATGGAAAATAATAAATATACTGGATTTTTTCACTGATTTCTCTATACATTTATTTGTAGAACAAAAAATTAAGGTTCAAAATTTCCATAACAGTTCACGATACAGTGGGCAAACAGCAAATATATATATAGCATGAAGTAATGAACACAAAGCAAGTGGAATTAAGGAATTTTAGTTGTATAAGAATATTCACACAGCATCTCTCTTGGGTAAAGTACACACTCGGTACATCATCACATATTTTCAGCCTAGATGATTATACTTAAGGAGGTTCTCCATTTGCCTTTTTAATATTCTCAACCCCTGTTCTACCTCCTTTCTTCCATACTCTTAAAGATCCTGGCCTTAAAATAACTGGCAATTCTTGGCTCAAGCTTCATCTCAATAAACAACTTGGTCTTTCTTAATTACACTATTGTTTCTCTTTAGCTCAATGTAAAATCTTTCCAAATTAACGTTTTAACATATACTGCCCTTAACAGTCTCTTCACAACACAGTTTGACCCACCTTTTGGGGGCACGCCAATTTTATATATAATGTAATGTAATATAATATAATATGTAATCAAAATGTCAACCAAAGATCATTTTTTAAAAAAACTGTTTTATTTATTTACTTGAGGGGGGGGGAAGGGTCAGAGGGAGAGAGAGATAGAGAGAATCTTAAGCAGACTTCTTGCTGAGCGTGGAGCCCAAAGTGGGGCTTGGAGCCCAACGTGGGGCTTGATCTCATGATCCTGAGATCACCACCTGAGCGGAAACCAAGAGTCAGAAGCTTAACTAACTGCACCACCCTGGTGCCCCCCAAAGATCATTTTTGAAAAATTCAGATGGTACTCCTCTCACTTTAATTATAAAAGCAAAGCAAAAGCACATATAGTACATTTTAGCAAGATATCATCAAATAAAAAAATTTAGCAATTTTCAATTTTACTAAAATGAAGAGTGGCACTCTAACAGAAAAACTTTTCCAGAGCTATTACACTTCATATTTTGTTTTTTAATTTCTGGTGTATTTTCTTGTTTCTAATGTATTCCTTCACAAAAATTCCTTGTAAGAGGATTATCTGCTTTACATGTTAGCTATTCTCATACATATCTGAATATCCGTTTAGTTCATAAAATAAAGGTCTCTCAATTCCTTGACTGTTGTTTAACTTCAAATGATATTTAAATTAAATAGCTAATGGATGTGTTTTTTATCCAGCTATCATGTTGTGATGAACAGAGAGAGGAGACACATAGCTTCTCTTCCAAAAAGGACTTGTTGCCCCAGTTACTTTCAGCCCTTTCAGGTACCTTGCCCAATGTCGTGCCTATCTCTGGCAGCCCAGATCCAATGACTGTTCAAGATGAGGTATAAAGACTTAGCTTTTCTATGAGGGACTATTCTAAAGGACCTGTCTAGTTCCAGAACATCCCTCCAAGGGATGGGCTGAGACTGTTGATGGGCTTGCCTCAAAAGTGGACTTCCTCCTCTTTCCACTCCTGCTTTCTACTCCCTTCCATATGTTTGATCCCAAGGGCACTCCTGCATAAAAACCTGCAAACTAAATGCTCAGAGTCAGCTTCCCAGGAAACCCAACCTATGATCCCTCTCTTTGCAATTTTCTATTGTAGGGGAGCAAATCTTGACACCCCAAGATATGGATCCCTGGCATATTGATTATTTTGGGTTGATTATTAAATATAGAACTTCAGACATAAGAGAAGCTCCAAAAAACAAGTAGGAGTTACCTTTATGTGAGACATTTACAAGTATAAGGGAAATCTTCATTTGTAAGAGTTCCTCCTTACATCCTCCAGGAAGAAGGGGATGACTCTAAATCTCTGGAAACTGTTCTCAATGGAGACGGTAAAGACTTAAATCTGCAATAATAACCTTACTCGTGTTTACTTGGTTTTTCCTAGTGACCTCCCATAACTGACTTCTTACCTTCAACATTCTCTTTTATCTTTAGTTGAAGACTATATTTAAGGTGATGGCCTCAGCCATTTCAAGAAGTTTACTCAGTTTTCTGAGTATGTCCCATGTATATACATGTTTTCCCGATTTTGTTTGATTTTCTCCTGTTAATCTGCCTCAGGTCAATTTAATTCTTAGACCAGCCACAAGAATCTTCAAGGTTAAAGAAAGATTTTTCCTCCTCAACACTGTACAAATAAATAACGTGTTTTTAAAATCCATCACATTTCAGTGGAGTACCTGTAAGTAATTGTACAGACATTTTTAAAAGTCATAGAACTTCTCTGCACTCAACAGGGCAGATATTTTCTAAAAATATCGTGAGCAAAGACTTCAACAAATGTATTATGTGAAAAATTGTCAAATTTCTCTGATTAGGATATTATGCAATAATGTAGTGGAAATGTTTTTAAAAACTAGTCCATTAACCTATAATAAATGGATAATTTAGGAAAATGTAGTCTGTAGTTCACACTAGTGACTCAGAGACAAAAAGTGAGGGATTGTAGGTAGTGTGAATTGAAATGAAAATTTTGAAATATGTGACCCAAGCAACTATCATATATTTAATTATGGTTGTGTTTACTCTTTACAAAGTTGGTTATTAAGAAATTATATATATTTATTTTTTCCAAGGCAAATTTCTTACCATAATATTTAGAACTCCTTGCTATAAAGCAGAAAACTTTTAAAGGAAGTAGACTTTCTTTTTTTTTTTTTTTAAGATTTTATTTATTTATTCGACAGAGATAGAGACAGCCAGTGAGAGAGGGAACACAAGCAGGGGGAGTGGGAGAGGAAGAAGCAGGCTCATAGCGGAAGAGCCTGATGTGGGGCTCGATCCCATAACGCCAGGATCACGCCCTGAGCCGAAGGCAGGCGCTTAACCGCTGTGCCACCCAGGCGCCCCAGGAAATAGACTTTCACAGTAAGCTCTTCCCATAAACTGTGGTAACTTCTGGTTACCAGTCTAACATATAAAGAGCTTGGAATTCAGAAACTCCTATCCTCACAAAAAGCTGAAAGACCAAAAATCAACAACATATCTGAGACCCATTAGAGAATTGAGGTCATAAGACAATGCACTGGTCCAAAAACTAGAGAGAGAGATGATACAGAGAATCAGCTCTTACCAGGAGCAGAAAGTACAGCTAGAGATTGATACAAACACTTAAGGTTAAATGATTAATTGTTGTAGACGGAGTGTACACTAATTTGATATAAAAAGTCCTGCATCCCATCCTTAGGGAGGGCTCTACAGTTTTACCACCAGGTATTAAAATTTACCACCAGGTTTTCTGGGCGAAAATCTGAAAAAATCTCATGCGTCCATCAGTGGGAAGGGAAAAGTAACCATTTTGAAATAAACCTAGAGGGTCTTTTTCAGTATCAAGACTGCTTCAAGGGAAATTACTTTACCAGAATCTAACCAATGTGGATATTAACAGAGGCTAACTGAGATGGGTGAAGAGAAACATCCAACTCCTTGAGCCTTCCATGTGAGGGAAGGGAAAAACCCAAATCCAGCCCATTCCGGGCATCTTGTATTGTATAATAATTCTGAGAAGCACTTGAGAAGGTCACAGTCCAGTACCTCCGACTCACTAAAATACTGAAACCTAATCATAGAAAATATAGAACACTTTCCCTCTGCTCCCTACTAAGCACCATATCAACAGGGTTCCTGAATAATAACAGGGCATTGCAGCTCAAAAGAATTCCATGGCTCAGATTCTATTTAAGGAGTCTCTAGGGAAACCTAAATCCAACAAGAGTGACAAAAACAAGAACACCAGGAAAAATTTTAGCCTCTGACACCGACGCTATAGCAAACAGTTAATACAGCCTAACGTGTAGTCAGATAAACCTAAAACCTCACACAAAAGATCTATTTACCTCCATTCCATTTACCTAACACACCATAAAAGGTACTAAGCATGGCAAAAGGCAAAAAACCCCCACATTCTGAAGAAACAAACCAAGCATTTGAACCAGACTCAGATATAGCAGAGACATTGGAATCATCAGACTGGGAATTTAAAATAACTAAGATAAATATACTAAGGGCTCTAATGAAAAAAATTGGATGATATATAAGATCAGATGGGTAGTGTAAACAGAGAGATGGAAACTCTTAAGAAAGAATCAAAAGGAAATACTAGAAATGCAACTGGACACAGGTGAAGAAAGAAACAATGAGTTTGAGGATAAGTCAATAATATCTTCCAAAACTGAAAAGCAAAGAGGAAAAAAAATAAAAACAGAAAAAAAAAAAAAAGAAGATATCCAAGAACTGTGGGACAGTTATAAAAATGTGTAACATATCTGGAATGGGAATACCCAAAGGAGGAGAAAGAGAAAGGAACAGAGTTTCTGTTTGGGATAATGAAAAAATTCTTGAAATAGATGAGTAATGCAATTAATGGCACCAAATTATATACTTAAAATGGTTAAAATGGCCAATTTTACATTCTTTATTTTCTTCCACAATTATGAAAAAGAGCGAAGGAAAAATAAAGGCTTTTACACACAAACATAAATTGAGAGATAATTTGTTGCCGGTAGACCTGCCTTGCAAGAAATATTTAAAGAAGTTTATCAGAGGGAAAGAAAATCGTATAGGTTAGAGACTTACAACTACATGATGAAGGGAAGAGCATCAGAGAGGGATTAAATGGAAATAAAGTAAAATTTTTTGCTTTTCTTATTCTTAATGGACCAAACAGATAACAGTTTACTCAAAATAAATAATGATAACAATGTATTCAATGACTATATGTTACAGATAAATAGAATGAATGATAGAAGTTTTATAAGGATGAGAAAGGAGATAGGAATATTTTGTTATGATAGTGATATAGTACCATAATAAACAGTACCCCCACTATCAGTGAAATACTATAGTTATTTGAAAATGGATTAGTAGTCATAAGTATAGTAGTCATAAATGTCTATTGCCAACTCCAGGGCAAACACTAAATTTTAAAAAATATGGTAAAGAGAGAAATCTAAATCATATAAAATGTTCAATTAAAGCCAGAGAAGGCAATAAAAGAGAGGAAAGCAAATAAACAAAAAAACACCCCCCCCCCAAAAAAAACAAAGAAAAAAAGGCAACAAATACAAAACAGTTAAAATTTGGTCAATAAAAATCCAAGTATATCTGTAATTAGTTTAAAATAAGAATGGTCTAGGGGTGCCTGGGTGGCTCAGTTGTTGAGCGTCTGCCTTCGGCTCAGGGCGTGATCCCAGTATTCTGGGATCGAGGCCGCATCGGGCTCTTCTGCTGGGAGCCTGCTTCTTCCTCTCCCACTCCCCCTCCTTGTGTTCCCTCTCTCGCTGGCTGTCTCTCTGTCAATTAAATAAATAAAATCTTTAAAGATAATAAAATAAAATAAAATAAAATAAAATAAAATAAAATAAAATAAAATA
>NW_024423319.1:102785506-102789464 GCF_017311325.1 Ursus maritimus | reverse complement strand
AATAAAATAAAATAAAATAAAATAAAATAAAATAAAATAAAATAAAATATGAATGGTCTAAATACACCAATTAAGACACCAACCGTTTGAGTGGATAAAAATACAAGACTCAAGTATATGTTGTTCACAAGAAAACTAATTGTAAAGACAGAAATAGATTAAAAGCAAAGGGATGGAGAAATATATACCATGCTGACACTAATCAAAAGATAGCTGGAGTAGCTATGTTATTTTCAAATAAAGCAGACCTCAGAGCAAGGAAAATTATATGGAATAAAGAGGGGTATCACATAATAATAAAGAGGACAATTGTCTAAGACATAACAATTCCACAAACTCTCATTAAAAGACCAGTCTTATACCTCAGTGTTATCTCACATTAATTCTCAGAATCTGACTAATGATACACAGTGTGTCCTAGCAGTGGAGGCAGACTATATTAAAAATATCCTCTTTTAGGTATAGACATAAGATTATTAGTGATGAACATTCAGAACACTTATCTTCCATTTTAAAACATTAGTGCATTACTTTTTCTTAATTAAAAAAAATTTTTAAGTAATCTCTACCCCGAGATCGAGTCTCATGCTCCATCAACTGAGCCAGCCAGGAGCCCCTGGTGCACTATTTTCACTAATATTTTTGACCCACACCTCCATGACTGACAGAATACCTGATAATTAGCAACGAGGCAGGGAGCCAAGATTATGTTACCTCATTTGGCCTACTTCAGAAAATTCAGTTCATTTAAAGTCATTGCCATGGGGTTTGCTTTTGTACTTACATTTAGAATACATTGATTGCCATTATTCAAACTGCTTCAAATCTCTTTTCTTGTGTTAACATTTTCTTAATCTAAGAAAGGAAAATTAAATAGGTTCTGGTACGACCACTTCCAATTGGGGGAGGGCCCATACCAACAAGCAATTCTTGGGACACCAAAAATGGAATATAATTCAGTCATAAAAAAGAATAAGATGAAGTCTCTTTCTTTTTAAAAAAGATTTATTCATTTATTTTAGAGAGAAAGCGCGAACACGGAGAGGGGAAGAGGGAGAGAGAGAATCTCAAGCAGACTCGGACTTGGGGCTCAATCCCACGACCCAGATCATGACCTGAGCTGAAATCAAGAGTCAGACACTCAATCAACTGAGTCACCCAGGCACACCGAGATCAAGTTCTTTTTAATGCAAACTGAAAGTTCAACAAACAAGTATATGTCAGGCATTAGGCTGGGATGGAGAAAAAAATATGCGGTAGAGCTCGGCAAGTTGTTTAATAATACCTAACTTCTTTTTTTCCACAAATCCCTGCAGTTAAGCTTGGGTCACATGACGAAGTTCTGGCCTACAGGATGTGGGCAGAATTTATAAACGGCACTTCCAGTCCAGACTACTAAGCCCACTTGCCGACCCCCATGTCTATTACCCTTCCATTGTTTCTAGGCTTGCTGCAGAAGGCTCAGAGATCTCTGAGGCCCTAAAAGTGGTGGATTCACTGAATTAAAGAAGCATCTCATTATGAATCCTTCTTTAAAAAGCCTCCCACCAAATAGCCAAATTATCTGTAATAACATAAAAAGAGACACACCTCCATTTTGTTAAGCCACTAATATCTGGGGGTTGTTTATTATAGCCCAGTCTACTGTGAATAAAGACAAAAATAAGACATGGCCCCTTTGGGGCACCTGGGTGGCTCAGTTAAGTGTCTGCCTTCCGCTCAGGTCATGATCTTGGGATCCCAGGACTGAGGCCCGTGCAGGGCTCCCTGCTCAGCTAGGAGCCTGCTTCTCCCTCTCCCTCTGCCTGCTGCTCCCCCTGCTTGTTCTCTCTCTTTCTAATAAATAAAATCAATCTTAAAAAAAAAAAAAAAAGACATGGCCTCTATACTTGAAGTCCTTACTATTTTAATAGTAGAGAGCAATATGCATATATTTTATCATTACCTAGTATTGTCTTCTTCTACCATAAGAGAATTTCTTACTTCTGGAAGCAAACACTTCCGTTTGGCTTTTTAAAAATTAAATCATCTGGTGATTTCGTTCTCTGAATATTTTAAGAGATTTAAGCCATATCCTGTATTCCCAGTATCTAGTACAAGTCTTGGTGCCTAAGAGGCACCTAATAAATACTTGAATAAATGAATTCCATGTGGAATCTAAATCCATCAAACAAATAAGCACTTCATAAATCCTCTTTAGAATGACAGTGATGCAGTAACATTTAAGATATTTCACCTTGTGAAATTTCTAAATTCTTATGTGTTGTAAGTATCCTTATTTCCTTAAAAGTTAATATGCATAGAGGTGCCTGGTTGGCTCAGTTGGTTGAGCGTCCGACTCTTGGTTTTACTCAGGTTATGATCTCAGGGTCCTGGGATCGAGCCCTGCATCGGACTCCATGCTCAGCACAGAGTCTGCTTCTCCCTGTCCCTCTGCTCCTCACCCCATAAATAAATAAAATATTTTTAAAAAGCTAACATGCTCAACAATATATAATTCAGTATTTCCTGTTGCCACTGCTACTTTCATCTCATTAAAACATAACATTAAAAAATATGCTTTTAAAAATATGCTTTTTAAATTCTACACACAGGGGAAGCTAATAAAAAATAATAAATGAGTTATTTTATAAAGGACAAAATACATATTTAAATATAGAACATATAACTATTCCTTGATTATTCCTAGAGGTATAAATTAAATAACTGATTTTATATTCTAGGTATACATCCCAAAAAATTTATCAAAAGACAAAATAAATAGCTCAATACAAAATGATATTTCTAAATGTATTTGCCATTACATATTCTAAAACTTTATTTCAGTCATGAATACCAAATTATGTGGAATCACCTTTTTTAAAAAGTAACTAATTGTGGAATTATTTACTTAGGTATTCTAGAAATTTCCCCCTATTTCCCTCTAGTATTTACTAAATATTAACAAGCATAAAAGAAAAATATGTATACACTTGTATTCCTTCTAATTCCACTCATTTCTAGAAATCAGAAACAGAAATCTAAGAGAAAAACTTAACAGGATTTAATACCAAATGTAAAGTGTTGACCATACTGACTCCATATTTGGCCCTCAATTTTGTTCATGTCTGCAAGATGACCTCCCTTGGGGCTACATGTTCTAGGCCCATTGGAAGTTTATGCATGCCCTGACCTGAATAGGGAAAGACTTGTTCTGGTATTCCCTAAAGTTTAGATAACTAGTAGAGATAACTGTTTCCTCCCCACGTCTGGTGCACAGGTGGCACCACAAGGTCTGTTAAGTGTTAGAGCCTTACCACAATGCCCTCTACACATCCCCTCATTCTATAAAATCGGTGCACTAAGGTCTGGACTTTGTACAGAACAGCTGCACAGCTCTGGATCATCAGCTGCTCTACCCCTGCTATAAGTGACCCTGAACACAATGCTGCATAAACTGTACGGCGTCACTTGCTTTGTTTTCTGATCTTAAAGTACCTTCTCAGTTTGGAGGATACTTTACTGTCCCTCCCCCACCTTCCTACAATCAAGTATCTTATCTGTTCACATCATAAACCTGGTTATTCAATGAGTAACTAATAGAAGATGGATTTATGGGGTAAAATATAAAAAATGCCATTGCAAACCAAGGAGGACAGAAGTGATGGGTCATGATCACAACCCAAGGTCCAATGATGTTACCAATGCCTGAATATCTATAATGTATATAAAGGACTATTTTTCATTATAAATAGTTTCCTAAAATTCATATGAGGAATTAAAGTATGGATGAAGCTATTTTAGTTATCTTTTACTCTTGATTTCATATTGGCTTTGGGGTTGCATGGGTTTATTTAAAGAGAGCTTTTATGCAATTAATTTACTGTTTCTATATATTTTTACATTTTTGTTGAATTTAACTTTGTAATTTCTAAATAGTGTTCTTAAAGGTTATGTGTATGTACTCTTAATTTTTTTT
>NW_024423319.1:102770353-102785496 GCF_017311325.1 Ursus maritimus | reverse complement strand
GGTGCCTAAGAGGCACCTAATAAATACTTGAATAAATGAATTCCATGTGGAATCTAAATCCATCAAACAAATAAGCACTTCATAAATCCTCTTTAGAATGACAGTGATGCAGTAACATTTAAGATATTTCACCTTGTGAAATTTCTAAATTCTTATGTGTTGTAAGTATCCTTATTTCCTTAAAAGTTAATATGCATAGAGGTGCCTGGTTGGCTCAGTTGGTTGAGCGTCCGACTCTTGGTTTTACTCAGGTTATGATCTCAGGGTCCTGGGATCGAGCCCTGCATCGGACTCCATGCTCAGCACAGAGTCTGCTTCTCCCTGTCCCTCTGCTCCTCACCCCATAAATAAATAAAATATTTTTAAAAAGCTAACATGCTCAACAATATATAATTCAGTATTTCCTGTTGCCACTGCTACTTTCATCTCATTAAAACATAACATTAAAAAATATGCTTTTAAAAATATGCTTTTTAAATTCTACACACAGGGGAAGCTAATAAAAAATAATAAATGAGTTATTTTATAAAGGACAAAATACATATTTAAATATAGAACATATAACTATTCCTTGATTATTCCTAGAGGTATAAATTAAATAACTGATTTTATATTCTAGGTATACATCCCAAAAATTTATCAAAAGACAAAATAAATAGCTCAATACAAAATGATATTTCTAAATGTATGCTTCTGCCATTACATATTCTAAAACTTTATTTCAGTCATGAATACCAAATTATGTGGAATCACCTTTTTTAAAAAGTAAACTAATTGTGGAATTATTTACTTAGGTATTCTAGGAAATTTCCCCCTATTTCCCTCTAGTATTTACTAAATATTAACAAGCATAAAAGAAAAATATGTATACACTTGTATTCCTTCTAATTCCACTCATTTCTAGAAATCAGAAACAGAAATCTAAGAGAAAAACTTAACAGGATTTAATACCAAATGTAAAGTGTTGACCATACTGACTCCATATTTGGCCCTCAATTTTGTTCATGTCTGCAAGATGACCTCCCTTGGGGCTACATGTTCTAGGCCCATTGGAAGTTTATGCATGCCCTGACCTGAATAGGGAAAGACTTGTTCTGGTATTCCCTAAAGTTTAGATAACTAGTAGAGATAACTGTTTCCTCCCCACGTCTGGTGCACAGGTGGCACCACAAGGTCTGTTAAGTGTTAGAGCCTTACCACAATGCCCTCTACACATCCCCTCATTCTATAAAATCGGTGCACTAAGGTCTGGACTTTGTACAGAACAGCTGCACAGCTCTGGATCATCAGCTGCTCTACCCCTGCTATAAGTGACCCTGAACACAATGCTGCATAAACTGTACGGCGTCACTTGCTTTGTTTTCTGATCTTAAAGTACCTTCTCAGTTTGGAGGATACTTTACTGTCCCTCCCCCACCTTCCTACAATCAAGTATCTTATCTGTTCACATCATAAACCTGGTTATTCAATGAGTAACTAATAGAAGATGGATTTATGGGGTAAAATATAAAAAATGCCATTGCAAACCAAGGAGGACAGAAGTGATGGGTCATGATCACAACCCAAGGTCCAATGATGTTACCAATGCCTGAATATCTATAATGTATATAAAGGACTATTTTTCATTATAAATAGTTTCCTAAAATTCATATGAGGAATTAAAGTATGGATGAAGCTATTTTAGTTATCTTTTACTCTTGATTTCATATTGGCTTTGGGGTTGCATGGGTTTATTTAAAGAGAGCTTTTATGCAATTAATTTACTGTTTCTATATATTTTTACATTTTTGTTGAATTTAACTTTGTAATTTCTAAATAGTGTTCTTAAAGGTTATGTGTATGTACTCTTAATTTTTTTTTAAGATTTTATTTATTTATTTGAAAGAAAGAGAGACAGAGAGAGAAGGAGCAGGGGGAAGGGCAGAGGGAGAAGCAGACTCCCCACTGAGCAGGGAGCCTGGACCCGGGACTCAATCCCAGGACCCTGGGAGCATGACCTGAGCCTAAGCTAGACGCTTAACCAACTGAGCCACCCAGGCATCGTGTACTCTGAGTTTTAGCTTGTTTTAAATGTAGGAAATTGAATAAACACAATATGATAGATTTTCTTATAAATACATCTAAATGTCTGGAAGTCTTTATATGCCTCAGTTTCCTCATATGTAAAATGAGGACATTATTGAATCATAAATTGAGGGAAATAAAAAATGCATAAAAATTAACAATATCTGCCACATGTAAGTATTTAAAAAGTCTTAGTAGTTACAATTTTGTTTGGGTTCAACTACTAATTGAGGAAAACTGAGGTGAAGTACTGTAAGATTAAAACAGGAACAATGCTATGTAATGACGTAATGCAGATTCATACGCTAGATACTTAAAGATCCAAACTGTATCCATTTCTCATTCCTCAAGTACGGAGTATAGTTATCACTAGTTTCAAACTCATGACCATCAAAGTCTCGAATACCCGGCTCTCATGAGAATATAAATCTTTGACAAGTTTAATTGTGCTCTGTAACTTTAAGAACTTGATTTAAACTTAAGATGATACAAAGGAGGGGCTTTTCTTTTTCCTTTTTTTTTTTTAATGTTTTTTTATTATATTATGTTAGTCACCATACAGTACATCCCTGGTTTCCGATGTAAAGTTCGATGATTCATTAGTTGTGTATAACACCCAGTGCACCATGCAATATGTGCCCTCCTTACTACCCATCACCGGTCTATCCCATTCCCCCACCCCCCTCCCCTCTGAAGTCCTCAGTTTGTTTCTCATAGTCCATAGTCTCTCATGTTTCATTCCCCCTTCTGATTACCCCCCTTTCTTTATCCCTTTCTTCCCCTACCGATCTTCCTAGTTCTTATGTTCCATAGATGAGAGAAATCATATGATAATTGTCTTTCTTTGCTTGACTTATTTCACTTAGCATTATCTCCTCCAGTGCCATCCAAGTTGCTGCAAATGTTGTGAAATCGTTCTTTCTGATGGCTGAGTAATATTCCATTGTATATATAGACCACAACTTCTTAATCCAGTCATCTGTTGAAGGGCATCTCGGTTCCTTCCACGATTTAGCTGTTGTGGACAATGCTGCTATGAACATTGGGGTGCATTTGGCCCTTCTCTTCAGTACGTCTGTATCTTTGGGGTAAATACCCAGTATTGCAATGGCTGGGTCATAGGGTAGCTCAATTTTTAACTTTTTAAGGGACCTCCACACTGTTTTCCAGAGTGGCTGTACCAACTTGCATTCCCACCAATAATGTAGGAGGGATCCTCTTTCTCCACATCCTCTCCAGCAATTGTTGTTTCTTGCCTTGTCAGAGGAGGGGCTTTTCAAATGATGTCTAGGATTATTACACAAAATATTACTGTTAGAGTTTGTACAGAGTTTTAGAGAATATTCTCCCTGCAACAATATGAGAGAAGAGTAAAATGTTTGGAGCCAAGAAATGCTTCCCTCCACAGACACGTATTTCCCCCGGAAGGAACCTAAATAGCCCGAGTGAGGCTGCTCAGGTGCTGCGTCCTACGTGAGGAGGTGCTATCAAAGGGAATGTGAGACCCGATTTAGAGTTTGATTGTTTTTCCTTCTCCATTACATATTTACAAATACAGCACTCTGGGCCACAATTCAGAGTGCTAGGGTGTAGATCTTTTGCTGTTGATTTCTGGTGGTAGAATGGGAACTACCAACAATGCAATATGTATAAATCTATTCCACCATTAGTGTGGAGAAATAACTTTTTATCTCTACGTTAAAACCCTCTTGTGTTCGGTTTAATTGTGTTCTTCAGAGTTATGTCCTGCAGAAAGAGGCGAAGTTACAGAGGAAAAGTAGAAGTCAGTGTTACATAAAATCCTGAATTGTATCAAAGGACAAAGAGGTGAGCAGGGAGAAAAATGAATCTTCTAATCTAAAAAAGGATAACCAGGAGGTGAATATATGCTGGCATCGGAGGTAAATAAGTAGATCTGAACTTTCTCTTTTTGTTTTTGGCTATGATTTTTTTTTAAAAAGTAGGAGGAGAAAAAGGAGGAGAACTCTCAGCTGAATTTGAAGTCCATAAAAGATGAAATGTTAACCATTTCTGGTTTTTCTCCCGCACTCTGACCCATTACTCTCCCAGCTATACAAATAATTAAATAACATATATTCTTTCATGTCAAGTGCTAATTTGAGACAATCTACATGTTGACTTTGCCAAAGCAAAACTGTAAAAGGAAGCACATCTCCATTACCATGTTTTGAGTTCAATGAATCTCAAGAAAGTAGGTAGTATTGTGTAAAAAATTTACTTTTGGTTAACAGTTCTGAGATAGAGAAACTGAAGTGACTCTGTTTTTAGAAAGGCTCCATCTCCGCTGCTTTTCCTGCAAGGCCCCATTTACTCATGTGCTCTATTTTCTGTCTCAGTAAACCAACGAAGCTATGTTCCCACTGCAAAGGGGAAAGCAAGAAAGTTAATCATTCTCTGAGTTTCACCCTAGGCCCTCAAACACCTGATAACATCTAAGAAGAACTGGATCCCAAACATGTGCAAGGACATTAACTTCGAACAAACGTTTGCTGACGCTGCCATCAATATCCCCTACCTTCGCCAATTTATGAAACAACGACCTATTATTCACCTAACGCTCGCCTTTGATCGGACCCTACCCTGGATTTCTGAAGGAACACAAGCCCTGGACTCCTCTCCAATATAAACCTCTAATCCTGAATGACAGAGATACTCATTCTCCTTTCATTTCTGAGTCTCCCAGACACTCCATCTGTTACATGCTGTCACTTACGTTATCCAATAAAACTCTGTTTTCACTTCTTCCTGGTTCTCATTTGATTTCTATCCTGTGCAAAGCCAAGGACCCTCCTGTCTGGTCCTGTGGGATCACCTCTGGGTCCTTGTACCCAGCCTGCCTGCATCAATTTGTTCATCTCTAACAAAAGCAAGACAGCATACCCTACAACTCAGCATTTTTACTCCTAGGTGCAAAGGCACCAGAATATTTATAGCAACATTGTAGTACAAACTACAGGAAACAACTCAGAATAAATAAAGTGATTTAGAGATATAGATGGATCTCTAAAAACGAACATTACACAAAAGATGACAATTTGCTGATGGACAATTTTATAAAATGTCATTTGTATGAGGCTAAATGTGCATAAGAATAATCTGTAATGCTTAAAAAATACGTAGAAAACAGGTAGGACATTATTAAGAATAATAAACAGCATTACAGGATAGTGGTTTTTCACAAGAGGAGGGCTGTACCAGTGGTTGTTATTACCTTCTGTAATTTTCATTTCTTAAATCGGGTAATTAACAAAGGAGTTTTTGCTATTTTAATCTTTATAAATGTTCTGTATGTCTTAAAGTTAATTAAAGAAAAAAAAAACTCTCTATAGAATACTAACCCATTAAAAATATTTGTGCTTAGGAGCAAAAAGGTAGCTGCTAATATATATCCTCTAATTATTTTCGTTATCTATTGTTGCATCTCAAACTACACTAAAACTTAAAAGTTTAAACCACCATTTTATTTGCTCATGAAACCACAGGTCAGGCATTCAGAGCTCAGAGACGTGGTTCTGCTCTAGTAACTCAGCGGCGATCAGGTGGGGACTGGGCTAGGCCGGCAGCCTATACATGCTTCACTCACAGGTCTGATACCTTCGTGCACTTCCGTGGCCTTCCTCTCTCTCTTCATGGTGCTTATTTGAGCTTTTTCACAGCACAGTTGCCTTAGGGTAGTTGTATGTCTTCCCTGTTGATTTTTTTTCCCAGGAGGAAGTATTTCAAGTGGTATGGTTTGTAGTTACAGATTTCTTAATGTCTGATATTACGAGTGACCCTTTGTTTCTTATTCCACATACTCTTGCAGAGTCCAGATTCAAGAGGAAGGGAAATAGACTCCACCTCTAGATGGGACCTGGCAAAGTCATATTGCAGAAGAGCATAATGTGGTTTCTAACCTTCTAAACAATAAAATACAAAAATCAAAACACACAAACATTCAAACAAAACCTCTCTTTTGTTGCGTTATCCTCTCCAACTATTGTGTCCCTCCACTTCTTTTTCTAGCTTTTAAAGACACTCTTCTAAAATTATTGGGTAATCATTGTATTTCCATTCTCTACCTTTCATTCAAGCTCTAACCCATTCCAACTGCTTTTCACATCATCGCTATATAAAATTGCCCTGTTTAAAGGTCACCAAACATTTAAGAAAAGCCAATAACGTGAATGACAGAATAGCAACTCAAGAAATAGAAATTAAACATAGAGAAAAATTGTTAATGTAACTACAAGAGCAGGAAATTAAAATAAGTTTACTTAATATCAATATTACATGCATGGAGCAGGAAAAGGAAGTTACTTTAAAAGACTGCATTATTATGTATAAGAAATAACTAGAGATGATGACTAAATCAAATGGCGGAATGGACAAGGGACAGATGAAAGAACTAAATATTATACCCAATTAATGACTTCTTTCCCCAAATGGCAAAATAAAGCAAAAGAAAAAATTTTTTTCAAAGAGAACTTGAAAGGTAAAGAAGATTAATTTAAAAGTCCCAACATCTACTTAAAAGATGTTTCAGAAGGAGGAAATAGTGAGACTAGAAGAAAAACATTAGCTTAATTCACCATGTTCAAAAGGTCATCAGTCATCAATGTCGCTTTACATATTTTATACATTTATACCAAGTGTATAAATATATATACATACATATATATATATATTTCATGCATTTATAAATTATACAAATATATTTATATGTAGGGGGCAAAGGTCAGGCCACTCCAACATAGGCCACTTTGGCATGAACATTATTTTGAGTTAAAAGCAATCAATACCCAGCAGATTCAGGAAAAGCTCTTTACTTCTTCCTCAATGGTTGCCTTTACTAGGAAGAGAGCTACTAACAGAGATTAACCTAAGAAACTTAATCTGCACAACAGGGCAACTTTTGTTTTCCAAACATCTCCTCTCACCTTCTCGCTAATGGTCTTCCTCACCTTTCTAACCTCAGACCCTGGACTCCCACTTTGGTCCATTTAAATTTGCAAGGCTGCCAAAAAGAATCTATCAGGCTCTCAGCCTTTTTTTTTTTTCAGGTTATACTTTTTGTCTGTTTGGTTTTTTTTTCATTTAAATGCAATTAATTAACGTATAAAGTATGATTAGTTTCAGAGGTAGACGTCAGTGATTCATCAGTCTTCTATAATCTTTTTGATTGGCATATACTCGAAGTGCAACAGGGAGCCTTGGTACTAGTTGCATCTCTCAATGTCTCCATCCTTTCCCAGGTCTTAATTTTTCACTATTGTTAGCTCTTCGATCCCTTTAAGATAAAAATTTAAAAGCAATCCAACTTGTCTTAGGTTGAATAATCAAATATGAATTACCTAGTCTGTCATAGGTGTGTGAAACAGATTTGAGTGGGATGTGGTGGTATGGCTATACAACTGTAACCCTTGATATCATGAACTCCCACTAATTTTGTCCAGAGAGTTTATTCATCCGACATAAGGCAAAGAGTTAGTAATAACATCAAGGCTAAAACTCAGGTCTCCTAACTGCCTCTCCGAATGTTTCTTCCATAACTGTCAGATTAGTGTTTATCATATTTTAGCTGTTCAATATTTATTGAAGTAAAGAATCAATATATTTATATAATGTACATTCATATAAAATGCCATAATGTGAACAATGCTAACCCACATTTGTTGTTACCATTTATATACTTCTTAAAAAAGTAATGTGAAATCCTCCTGTGAGTGGCATTCACTAGTGTCATAGTTAAGGAAAACAGTCAGCAGGCTTGATTTATGTAACTTCAAAGAGCTTCATATCCTAATCTGCTTTCATTTACTCTGCCAAAAATGCTATAATTATCCCTTGGCTTCTTAATTTTAAGCCTAGAGGGAGAGTTTCCTTAAATGCAAATATAATTACTATCCCAGACCTAGGTTCTAACATTGGACTAGATGCTATACAGAATAAATCTTTAAATTTACCTTGCCTATGCTGAACCTGAGCCCAAACTGGCACCATGACTACATTTTACCCTTCAAAAAAAAAGTTATGTTTAAAGTTCTCTGGGGAAAGGACATTCCTGGATCATATTATTGTTAGAGGTAAGTAAATTTTTTTCAACAAAAGGACTACCATCTTCTGCCTAGAATTTGGAGAGCTGGAAAGGCTGTCATGCCCACACTAACAATGAGTAAAAAGCAGTGCAAACCATAATATCATACATTTTGTTGAACCCATCACAGATGTGAAAGTTACAAAATAACCAACAAGGCTGAAATCTTTAGAAAAGATAGACACTTCAAGATGAGTTGTGGCACAACCATTGACTCTTGTATGGCAGAGCACAGGAGGAAGACAGGGCTAGCGTAGAAGTGGCTAAAAAGGTTTCAACTAAAATATTTGACAATTTGCTAAAGGCTGAGTATTGGGTAACATGAGATTATAGAGCTCCTGAGAGCTACAAACACCAAGTGAGACTCCATACACTTGAGGGCTCTTCTCCAGAGATTTCACCAGGTGCTGAAGAGAAAGACCGTGAGCAGGAATATTGGAGAAAGCATTTCTTGGTGGTTTAAAATAATCAATGTGATGCACCATGTCAACAGACTAAAGAAACAAACAATGTAGTTGTCTCAATAAATGCAAAAAAATCTCACACAAAATTCAATATCCATTTATGATAAAAACTCTCAGAAAACGAGACAAAGGAACTTCCTCTTTCTGATAAAGGGTATCGAAGAAGACAAACCTCTGCAAACAGTGTAGTACTTTTTGATGAAAAACAGAATACTTTCCTTATAGTTACAGGGAAAAGGCAAGGATGTCTATTCTCATTAGTCATATTGAATATGATATTTTAGGTCCTAGCCAATGCAATGAGACAATACATAGAGATA
The DNA here is from genome assembly GCF_017311325.1 of Ursus maritimus. Taxonomy (NCBI): domain Eukaryota; kingdom Metazoa; phylum Chordata; class Mammalia; order Carnivora; family Ursidae; genus Ursus; species Ursus maritimus. The sequence continues at coordinate 102,776,551 of NW_024423319.1, read as the reverse complement.
TACATACATAGATACAAATGTTCATGCATATATAAATGGCATACAGATCAGATATGAAAAAATAAAACAGCCATCTATTTGCAGATGACGTGATCTTTTAGATTGGATGTCCAATATAATCAACAAAAAGCTAAAAGAACTAACAAGTGAGTTTAGCAAGATCACAGGATAAAAGGTCAATATATTTCTATATACTGTATTTCTATGCACTCGCAGTGAAAATCGGGAAACTTAATTTTAAATACCACTTAAAAAGCAGCTTTGCAGTGGAGAAATGTGGCAAACTTAACTCTGCCAGGTGTCAAGGTTAACATCAACATTCATAAGTCATGTCAACAGTATGTACTCCTGATATGATGTGATGAGAACGGTACTTTATCTCTATGATCTTCCTCCCAAACTCCCAACTCAAATCTAATCATGAGAAAAAAATATCAGACGAATCCCAATTGAAATAAATTCTACAAAACATTTTACTAATACTCCTCAAAATTGTCAAGTTCACCAAAAACAAGGAAATTCTGAGAAACTGTTGCAGATCAGAAGGGCCTAAGGAGACAAGACAACTAAATGCAATGTATTTGGGATAGGATCTAGGAACAGACAAAGGACATTAACAAAATACTAACAAAGTGTGAAGTTTAATTAATAACAATGGAACACTGTTGGTTCCTTACTTGTTAACAGTGGGTGAGGGCTATACTGGAGCTCTGTACTTTGAAAATTTTGTTAATCTAACTATTCTAAAATTTTCAAAGATTTATGAAAAAATAGCATTTAAATTTGCACCCAAACATGAAACATTTAGATATGAATCTGACAAAATATATGCAAGATCTGTGTGCTGAAAGTATAAATTACTGATAATGGTAATCAAAAAAGAACTTAAGGAGAGCAAAATATATTGTGTTCATGCATTGGAAGACTCAATAGCATTAACATGGCAAGTCTAACAAAACTCATGTATAGTTTCAACTAATCCAGCAAGAATCAAAATCCCAGCAAGAATTTTCCCCAAAATCAACAAGTTGACTTTTAAAATTTATATGAAAATACAAAGAATTAGAAGAGCAAAAAGGCATTTTTTTGGAAAAAGAATAAAATTAGAAGATACAATTCTCCTGATGTTAGTAATTGCTATAAAGTTAGACTAGTTAAGAAAATGTGGTATTAGAGAAAGGATAGAATCATAGATCCATGGCACAAAACAGAGTCTTAACATAGACCTACAAATATTTGGTTAGTTAATATGTTTTTAAAGATTTAATTATTTAGAGAAGTTTTCAATTCACAAAACAGAAGAAAACAGAGAGATTTCCCATATATTCCTGTCCCCATCATCATCTCTCACTGGAATGGTACATTTATTACCAAAGATGAACCTATATTGACACATCATAATCACCCAAAACTCACAGTTCACCTTAGGGTTCACACTTGGTGTTATACATTCCACAGGTCTGGACAAATATCTAATGATGTCCATCATTAGGGTATTATACAGAGTATATTCACTATCTTGAAAATCCTCTATGCTCTGCTTATTCATCCTTTTCTGAATAAACTTCAGGAATAAGAGAGTAGTTAATACTTTCCAGTAACCGGAAGACAAGGAAGTGTCAAGGGTACATGTTACTGAGTCAGAACCAGGATTAAGGTGATGGGAGTGGGGAACAAAATATTAAAGTTTTAAAGAGACAGGATGTGACCCTGTACTTGCATGACTGCAACAGTCTGTGCCTCACTTGTCTAACCCTATTTTCAGCCCATGGATGGTGTCTTTATTTAAAAGTGTGATATTTTCTCATCATGGATTTTTGGCATTAATTTCATTTTTAAAAAATATTGAATGAAAGCATAATTTATCTTGATTACTGAGATTGTCTGGTCTACCCCTCACCTTAAATTTTGAGCTCAAGGTGAATGCCTCACTTGCCTCACCCTAACCCCATTCCTGGTCAGTCTTCAGTGTTTAATACTGATCCTTTTCCTTCTCCCTCCACCCCTGGCAATCACTGATCTTTTTATTATCTCCGTAGTTCTATTTTTTCCAGAATATCATATAGATGCAATTAGATGATAGTAGCTTTTCACTTATTAATACACGTTGAAGTTTCCTCCATGTCTTTTTATGGCTTGCTATTTCATTTCTTTTCAGTGCCAAATAATATTCCACTATCTGGATGTACCACCATTTATTTATTCATTCACTTACTGAAGGACACCTTGGTTGTTTCCAAGTTTTATCAATTATGAATGCAGCTGTTATAAACATCTGTGCACAGGGTTTTGTGTGAATGTAAGTTTTTACCTCCTTTGGGTGAATACCAGGGAGCATAATTGCTGGATTGTATGGTAAAAGTATGTTTAGTTTGTAAGAAATTATTGCCAAACTGTCTTCAGAAGTGTAACATTTTTCATTTTAAAGAGAAGGATCTGACCCTGCACTTGCATGATCCCAACAGTCTATGCCTCTCTTGACTATTTTCAGCCCATGGATGGGAGAGAGAAATGCAAGCAGACACTGCATTGAGCAAGGAGCCGGATACAGAACTCTATCTCATGACCCTGAGATCACACCTAAGCTGAAACCAAGAGTTGGATGCTTAACTGAGCCACACAGGTACCCCTTGATCACTGTAGCTTCATAATAAGTCTTGAAGTAGAATGGGGGTCAGTCTTCTGACTCTTTTCTCCTGCAATACTGTGTCACCTATTCTATGTTTTTTGCCTCCATATAAACATTAGAATCAGTTTGTGTATATCCATGAAATAACTTCATGAAATTTGACCAGTGTTGTGTTGAATCAATAGATCAAGTTAGGAAGAACTGACATCTAGACAATATTAATATACATTTCCTCATATAGATCCTGTATATATTTTGTTAGATTTATACCTGAGTGTTTCATTTTGGGCAATGCTAATATAAATCGTATTATGTTTTTAATTTCAATTGCAATGGACTTGAAAGCAATGGACTTTTTTGTCAATTCTTTCAGATTTTCTGCATAGACTATCATGCCATCCACAAAGACAGTTTTATTCGTCCCTTCCACTCTGTACACCTTTTATGTCCTTTTCTTGTCTTATTGCATTAGAAAGGACTTCTAGGACCATGTTGAAAAGGAGTGGTGAAAGTGGTCAATTGATACTAAGAAAAGTGCAAAGGTAATGCAATGGAAGAAGAACAGTATTTTCAACAAAGGTTCCTGCAACTGTTAGATATCCATAAGGAAAGATACTTCAAGTGCAGGTAAGTATTTATTAGATTATCTTTCAGTGCTGAGCAGTATTCTGCCATATGATATGATGATATGATTATCAAGGATTACCCATTCTCCCATTGAAGGCCATTTGGTTTACTTCTAGTTTTTGGCAATTATGAATAAAGCCATCATAAATATTCATATACATACACACTCATGTACAGGTTTCTTGTGTGAAGTTACGTTTCTCCCCCATCAGGTAAAATAAATATTTAACTTTAGCAAAAGGGCCAGATTGTTTTCCAAAGTTGCTATAATATTTTGCATTTCAAGCACCAGCAATGCATGAGCATTCCAGTTACTCAACATCTTTTCTAGCCCTTGAGATTGTCAGGCTACTTTGTTTTTTATTTGTGCTTTGGTGTTTTTAACTGGTGTGTGGTGGTATCTCATAGTGGCATAATGATGTTGAGTATCTCTTTTTTTGTGCTTAATAATGTCAGACATATCTTTTCCTCATTGAAGTGTTTGTTTAAATCTTTTATCCATTTGTACTTGGGATGTTTGTTTTCTTACTAGGAATTGAATTTTGAGATTCCTCTATATATCCTAGACACAAGTCCTTTACCAGCTATGTTTGTAAACATTTACCAGTCTGTGGCTTTTCCTTTCATTCTGTTAACAACGTCTTTAGAAGAGCAGCAATTTTACACTATATAACATCTAATATAAATTTATTATCAATAAGTTTTGACATTGTATTTAAGAAATGCTACTACCTCAAATTTACGAAGATGTTTTCTTATGTTTTTTCAATGAGTTTTATGGTTTCAGTCTTAAATTTAAGTCTATGATTCAAGTTGATTTCATCTTTTTCATATTATATGAGTCATCCATTTTTAAGGCAAATGCTCAATGTCACTCTATTCTCTGTTCAACCTTGATTAAAGATTAGTTTTTGTCTTGAAAATAAGAGCACAAAATATTTTCTGTCTAAGGCTGAGGTTTGCTTCAATTCTACCTGCTACTATATTCTTGATCTCCTCTTTACCATCAAATGACCCATTTTTCCAATCCTGCTGCCCAGGCTGTTACATGACATAACTATCCTTCTGCCCAAATTGCTGCTCTGAATTCCTGAACTGTTTGCAGCTGAACTTTTGTTTTGGTTTCTATGCCCTCGCTTAGTATTATTAGTTTCTGATTCCTCTGCGTTATTTAGGCACTATAATAAGCAGTTTAAAAAAGCTGAATGAACAGCCTCTTTTCTTCACCCTTCAATTTTGATTTAAATCAGTAGGTGCATTTACTGTATGAAACAGGCACTGTGCTAGGAATTAGGCATATAATAATAAACAAGAGGGATATTGGTACTGGAAGATCTCCTGCCTTTTGAGAACTTAAGAGGCTTATGGTAGAGAGCATACCTTGAATTACAATCCAATGTGATAAACTCTAGGTTGAGATATAAGAACATGGAAAGGATACATAACATAATTTTGGTGAAATCAGCCAAGCCTTTGCCAAGTGATTTCCATGTTGGGTTATACAGGGTGAATAAGAATCACCCAAGGAAGTGAGAATGGGTCAGGAGAGAAGTATTCCAGACAGCAAGAGCACAATCTGAAAAGATCCAAAATGAGAGACAACAAGGAAGTTTAATAATCTGAATGGAGTTACTTTTTATAGAAACATACAGTGATGTGGTTGCTGAGACATTAAACTAGAAACAGGGATTAAGTCACGTAGAGCCTAATACACTATATTAAAGTCTTTTTGCCCTTTCCATTTCTGCACAGATACAATTATATTACAAATTTTTATTAATATACACTAATTTTGTGTGCATGATAATTTGGAAAAATTTACACAGCTTTCAGTCTGGCTAGACCTTGAAAATTAATTATTTAGGAGCTCCCAAAGGCCTGGTGCTTTTATACTTTCTGTTCTGCTCTTCTAAACATGCCTGATATTTTACAGAATTAATTATTCCTCCTCCCCATCCTTTATTCACACCATACTGTCCCACAAATAAGTGGCTAATCATAGAATTCATATTGGTTGGTGAAGGCTCATACTTTAATCCTAGATGCCATTGTCATTTATCCTATTGTGACAATTGTTTTGATTCTTTCTTTCTTTCCCATTGAGAAGATGAGTTACTGTTACAATTGTGTTTAACTTCTGAAGTTCAGAGAATAAAATAAATTGCTATAAAGTTAGAATACTGCAGAGCTCAAAATAAAAACTCATTTTTAGGCAGTAATTTTTTTTTTTATTTTAAAGTATTCCAAGTGCTACATTTTTTTTGATAAAGCTTTTCTCTGAGAGTCATAATCATCAGAGACCTTGACATTTTAGCCAATATAATAAAAAAAAGCTTTGGTGATATTTTTGCAAAAAAGAATCAGATGATAGACAACAGACAGAGAAGGTCAGTTTTAATTATGATGCCTGGATTTCCTATCATGATTTACGTAAGTTTTGCTTCACAACCAATATTGAGTCAGAGAAAAGTTAAATTAGGTGGATGGCTGGGATTTTCAAAGCAATGGCTTTTACTCTGCTATTTATTTATATTCCAATATTCCAACTGAGCAGATACGAATGCTGGTGCTTTTCTTAACTACTAAGAACAACAGGAAACTTATTAAAAGTGTTATTATTATGATTCACAGTGAAATGAATGAGCTAGCAGTATTCATAAAATAATTTATTTATTCATTATTATCATCACACAGTAGACATTTATTTAGTGCATACTATTTGCCATGTGCTAAGTACTGAGGGTTTAAAAGAAAGCAAGACAAAATTCATTTATTCATAGTCTCAATCCATGACAAGGTTAAGAGACTATTATAGTAGCGAAAAAATAAAAGTGAAAAAATTGACTTTGATAAAAAATAAGTTCTTTCAAAAGTTATCAGGAAGTGAGCCGATTAGCATCAGGACTGTTTGCTGCTACACATTCTGGTAGTCGGTCTAGAGC
>NW_024423319.1:102690209-102770343 GCF_017311325.1 Ursus maritimus | reverse complement strand
TATGTTTTTTCAATGAGTTTTATGGTTTCAGTCTTAAATTTAAGTCTATGATTCAAGTTGATTTCATCTTTTTCATATTATATGAGTCATCCATTTTTAAGGCAAATGCTCAATGTCACTCTATTCTCTGTTCAACCTTGATTAAAGATTAGTTTTTGTCTTGAAAATAAGAGCACAAAATATTTTCTGTCTAAGGCTGAGGTTTGCTTCAATTCTACCTGCTACTATATTCTTGATCTCCTCTTTACCATCAAATGACCCATTTTTCCAATCCTGCTGCCCAGGCTGTTACATGACATAACTATCCTTCTGCCCAAATTGCTGCTCTGAATTCCTGAACTGTTTGCAGCTGAACTTTTGTTTTGGTTTCTATGCCCTCGCTTAGTATTATTAGTTTCTGATTCCTCTGCGTTATTTAGGCACTATAATAAGCAGTTTAAAAAAGCTGAATGAACAGCCTCTTTTCTTCACCCTTCAATTTTGATTTAAATCAGTAGGTGCATTTACTGTATGAAACAGGCACTGTGCTAGGAATTAGGCATATAATAATAAACAAGAGGGATATTGGTACTGGAAGATCTCCTGCCTTTTGAGAACTTAAGAGGCTTATGGTAGAGAGCATACCTTGAATTACAATCCAATGTGATAAACTCTAGGTTGAGATATAAGAACATGGAAAGGATACATAACATAATTTTGGTGAAATCAGCCAAGCCTTTGCCAAGTGATTTCCATGTTGGGTTATACAGGGTGAATAAGAATCACCCAAGGAAGTGAGAATGGGTCAGGAGAGAAGTATTCCAGACAGCAAGAGCACAATCTGAAAAGATCCAAAATGAGAGACAACAAGGAAGTTTAATAATCTGAATGGAGTTACTTTTTATAGAAACATACAGTGATGTGGTTGCTGAGACATTAAACTAGAAACAGGGATTAAGTCACGTAGAGCCTAATACACTATATTAAAGTCTTTTTGCCCTTTCCATTTCTGCACAGATACAATTATATTACAAATTTTTATTAATATACACTAATTTTGTGTGCATGATAATTTGGAAAAATTTACACAGCTTTCAGTCTGGCTAGACCTTGAAAATTAATTATTTAGGAGCTCCCAAAGGCCTGGTGCTTTTATACTTTCTGTTCTGCTCTTCTAAACATGCCTGATATTTTACAGAATTAATTATTCCTCCTCCCCATCCTTTATTCACACCATACTGTCCCACAAATAAGTGGCTAATCATAGAATTCATATTGGTTGGTGAAGGCTCATACTTTAATCCTAGATGCCATTGTCATTTATCCTATTGTGACAATTGTTTTGATTCTTTCTTTCTTTCCCATTGAGAAGATGAGTTACTGTTACAATTGTGTTTAACTTCTGAAGTCTAGAGAATAAAATAAATTGCTATAAAGTTAGAATACTGCAGAGCTCAAAATAAAAACTCATTTTAGGCAGTAATTTTTTTTTATTTTAAAGTATTCCAAGTGCTACATTTTTTGATAAAGCTTTTCTCTGAGAGTCATAATCATCAGAGACCTGAAGACATTTTAGCCAATATAATAAAAAAAAGCTTTGGTGATATTTTTGCAAAAAAGAATCAGATGATAGACAACAGACAGAGAAGGTCAGTTTTAATTATGATGCCTGGATTTCCTATCATGATTTACGTAAGTTTTGCTTCACAACCAATATTGAGTCAGAGAAAAGTTAAATTAGGTGGATGGCTGGGATTTTCAAAGCAATGGCTTTTACTCTGCTATTTATTTATATTCCAATATTCCAACTGAGCAGATACGAATGCTGGTGCTTTTCTTAACTACTAAGAACAACAGGAAACTTATTAAAAGTGTTATTATTATGATTCACAGTGAAATGAATGAGCTAGCAGTATTCATAAAATAATTTATTTATTCATTATTATCATCACACAGTAGACATTTATTTAGTGCATACTATTTGCCATGTGCTAAGTACTGAGGGTTTAAAAGAAAGCAAGACAAAATTCATTTATTCATAGTCTCAATCCATGACAAGGTTAAGAGACTATTATAGTAGCGAAAAAATAAAAGTGAAAAAATTGACTTTGATAAAAAATAAGTTCTTTCAAAAGTTATCAGGAAGTGAGCCGATTAGCATCAGGACTGTTTGCTGCTACACATTCTGGTAGTCGGTCTAGAGCAGAAACAAAGATAATACACGTACAATGATCACTATCTACCTTGTGAGTCATCTAAACTACCACTGGCATCTTCTTGAACCAATGAGAGCATTTCAATTCTGCTAAACACACAGCACATTTTGGACATTTAACAGATACTATTGTTACAAAATAGAATTTTTAGTTTTATGGCAGAAGGCAGAAAAATTATTTCCCAAATCAGTAAGATTTTATGAGTTCTAGAGGCTTAAAATGCTGCTAAAGTGGACAGCCAGAACGGGATTCTGGAATGACCCTGTGTTATCAACAAACTTCTCAATCCTTTTCTCTTGTGCCACCTGTAGAGATATTGACCAAACTAATTCCAAGAGAGCATCCTTGCCAAAAGTTGGCATTTGTGACTTTTAATAAGTGCCTTACATGAAAAGGGAATATTCTACCTATTCAATTCTGATAATAAACACTTTGCTCTTGTAAAATGTATACGATTTACATAAATTAAGATATTTTTATTTTTAAGCACTTACCCACATCATAAATATTTTCTGTGATTTTGTAAATTATTTAGACCAGTATCATTTTCTATAATTTTGGTTAAATCATTAATGTCACAGAATGATTCAGTCGTGTGTATATTTGCCTTATAGACCCACCATATTAAACGGTACCAAAAAGGGTTCTAATTCTACAAAGGAAAAAGCATTTAATTGCAATGCAGCTGTACATTGCATTTGTCATCTGTTATACAAATGGGAGGGGGTGAGAACTACAAAATATCCGGGACCTATCATTTATTCCTAATCATCATAATCAACATTAATCATTATTCATCAGCTCCTCACACATATTCTCCATCCCTTTGGACATATGATTTGGCATCACTAAATATGTCATGTTTGTTCTTGAGTACTGGTTAAAACTGCATTGGTTTACAAAAAAACAAAGAACAAAAAACAAACAAACAAAAACTTGAAGGGAATTAGATCAGAGGGCACATGCATACATTTATGTTCTTTAGTATAATTATTTATGTTCAGATTTGTACATATGGAAAGTCATTATCCTCAAAAATGCAAATATTTTTTTCCCTGAAGAAAAACTATGTTCTGCTTTGATACAATATGAAAATAAAAGTTATATAACAATCATAATATAGTGATAGCACAGAAGAGTAAGGTGGGGAGAGAGATTATACTATGTTGTATTTTTATCTCCCTCTTTTTTCTGGAAAAGTGATAACATAGTGCAAAATTTTAGAATTTCATATACATGGAATTCTGAAAAGAGCATAGGTAATTTGTGACTGTTGGAAATGAACATTCTTGTCACACAGTATAACCCACAGAATTCATATACTCCCAGGAGACTTTTTTCATAAACTACAGAGTGAACAGTAAAGCTCAAAATTCTTCCCAAAGAATATTAGGTGAGACAACTAAGCGAATAAACCGTGTCTGACAGAAGATACATTTCATCATTGCTTGGTTTACTTTCAGTGCCTAGTATCAATTAGAACTGATTGTCCTTTACCTTTCCTCTTGATAGGATTGATGACATCACACTGCAACTACTTGAAGGACTAGTGCGATGAGAATTAGAGGAAAGAGCACTAGTCGTCCAAACTGACCCAAAATACACCTGCAAGTAATTGGATCCACGCTTAACTCTTTGATAGATAATTTGAGAAAGGTCTTTTTTTTCTCCACAGTGCTAAATTATTCCCTAAAGAAGTCTTCGGACTCTTCTTAGCTTTGGTAGGCCATAATTTAATCTTTTGAATCAGATCAGCGAATCAGATCATCACTAAAGACTCTGGCAGCTCTAAACTGTTATGATTTCACATGGAAGGAGAGATTTCTCCCTGGAGCTTTTCCCTCTATTTTATAACAACGACGTATTTTAGCTGGTATTAAATATGGTGTCTCCCACAGGCAGCTCAGAGCATTTCCACATATATAGTGTCCAACGTTAGAACTGACACAAACAATGCTTGCAAGGATAGAAAGAAACACTCAACAATTAAAGCATTTGGGGCCTCTAATAACTTTAGAGTATATTTTGTAGCTGAAAGAAAAGAGGAAGGAGGCTAAATTAGCTCTATGTGTTATGAACAGGTTTAATATCAAATTAGAGCGGGTGAATTGGAATAACAGAACTGGTCCTCAGTCATTATCTCAGATGGACAAACTTGGCTCTCTCCTGTTCTCTGACTCTCTAGCTCCATAGTTTCCACTGTATTCCTTAATGCCTGCTGCTCTCCATGTGCCTTAAAGGGACTAGAAGTAAAACAAACAAACAAACAAAAAACAGGTAATGTCTTACCATTATTATAAAGATATTTTTGCCTTTGTAAACACTTGAAAGGGTCTCAGTGATGCCAAGCATTTCCTGGAACACATTTTTAAAACTACTGTAATCAAATCTTATCATTTAGTAATTCATTATTCACTAATCATTTACTCAGTGTCTTCTGTGTGATGGAGACCCTGATAGTTACTAGGAATGTAATGCTTGAAGATAAAATCCTTGGCTGGTAAAGCTAGGTAGATGAGTGGAAAATACTGAGGAGTAAATAGGTGACCACAACGCTCTATAGCTCGTTGTGCCTGCAGCATGTCTATAATGTATACATTATAGACATTATAGACATTATGGAATGTCTACATGTATAGAATATAAACCTAAAACCAAAATCATGAGAAATCAGAAAATAATAAAAAACTTAGGGATGGGTGGGTAACTTAGATATCATCTTATCCAAACCTCTAACCATTAGATGAACTAAATGGCTCTTTAAGAAGAGTAAGAAAAGTTTTGTTGATTAGGTTCTTGTACACAGATCTTCTGAATTCTGGAGAAATAGTCTAATATATCTATTCTTCGGGTTCCTGCAATATACAAATTAATGGTGAGGGGAAAAAAGATGTCTTTACCTCTATAAGTAGCTATAGTAAGTTTTTCAACCACTTTTATTCCATGATCCAAGAATCTCTTGACCCACTGTTTATGTGGTGCCTGTCTGGCAATATTCCAAACCTAGCTAAGCTCAACCAATAACTTTCTTGGCACCTGCCGTATAGAATCTGCTGTGGAAACACATACAACTGGGTTTTAGTCCATGGTCACGCTAAGAAAGGACATACATTGGGCGCCTGGGTGGCTCAGTCGATTAAGTGTCTGCCTTTGGCTCAGGTCATCAGCTCAGCGTCCTGGGATTGAGTTCCACATGGTGGGGGCGGGTCTCTGCTCAGCGGGGAGTCTTCTTCCTCCCACTCTCCCTCTGTGCTCTCTCTCTCTCAAATAAACAAGTAAAATCTTTTTTTTTTTTTTTTAAAGAAAGGACATACATTTACTGATTGTTGAGTGCAGGATTCTACACAGAAATTGATGAGATCACTTATTATGGTGTACAAATATTCTATATTCTTGGTGTTTATCTGTTCAACATATAAATTTCTAAGAGATATGTTAAAATCCTTCAATATGATTATGGAATTGACCATTTCATTCATTCATTCATTCATTCATTCATTCGTTCATTCATTCATTTATTCAGCTTTTATATGTTTTGATTCCATGTTATTAGGCACATAGAGTTTCAGGATTGTTTTCTGGAATTAAACAGGAAATAAATGAAATAAATTTTTGTGTGTTTTCACTCTATTTGTTTAGTCACAATTTTAAAAATGACTTTACTTTCAGTTTTAGTGATCAATGCGATCTTTCTTACTAAGTCTTTTATGTTCTCTCATTAATTAAATTTTGCATTAATACCTTTTCATGCCTCTTGAAATGGAAACTTTATTTTCAATCTTGTTTTTTAATCCATGCATTTAGAACCATAGCCTTTGCAATTTAACAGTAAGTGCATCTTATTTCTTTGCTTATTATGACTATATCGTCCCATTTTTGCCTCCTTTTTCTTCCTTCTTCTTGGAGTAAATTCTCTAATAAGTCTTTCAGAATGGATCTGTGAGAGAGACACTTTCTGAGACCTTCTATAGCTGAAATTGTTTTTATCTTTCTTGCTTGGTGATGGTTTACCTAAGTGTAAGATTATAAGGCCAAAGTTACTCTCTTTCAGACTTTGAAAACCAATCCATGTTATTTTAACATTCAGTATTCCTGAGATATTTTGCTGGTTACTTGACATATACCCCTTCGTGAATATAAGCTACTTGTTTCCCTTTCTAGAAGTTTTTTAGGAATCCTCTCTTTATTCTCACTTTTCTGAATATATGTTATGTCTAGGTTTGAGGAATAGTTGTTATTTTTCATATATTTATTATAGTTACTCAGTCTATTCTGCATTCAGGGGATCTTTTCAATATGAAGATACCTACCAATTTTTTTTTCCTGCTAATTTGAGACCTCTGCTATTATTGCTTGATCATTTCTCTTTTTAAAATCTGCTTTGATTTATAATTTTTCTTAAAATCTTATCCTTTCTGCTTTATGCAATCATGTGAAACATATTCAGTTTATCACTTATAATCAATAATTCTACTATCTGAATAACCCAGAGCTCTAATTCTGCTTTCTCCTAATTCTGTTGATGTTGGCCTATAGTGATGGATTCCTACTGTGTTTTCTAATTTTAGATTGTGAGCTTCTGTTCAGCAGGGGTTTAATAGGGAGAATCCTTTGAGGTTTGGTTTGAAAGTACATTTTCCTGAGGATTGTTATATTTGCTACTCTTAGATGCACCCAAGTTTATTAACAGTCCTGTACCAGGTTTTGTTACATTTTCAGCTTCCGGTATTTAGCCAATGCAAGCAGTCTAAATTAAAGTTCCAAAACTTCATCAAGGCAAGAATGTGGTTCAAATATCAATGTATGCTTTCTTACCCAAAGTCCAGGTTACTAAGTGCAAATTTTGGTTCATCTCCCTTTGTTTGCCAGCAGTTTATCTCCTCTTCTCCCCCTTATATTCTTTTTTTTTTTTTTAAAGATTTTATTTATTTACTTGACAGAGAGAGACAGCCAGTGAGAGAGGGAACACAAGCAGGGGGAGCGGGAGAGGAAGAAGCAGGCTCACAGTGGAGGAGCCTGATGTGGGGCTTGAACCCAGAATGCCGGGATCACGCCCTGAGCCGAAGGCAGACGCTTAACGACTGCGCTACCCAGGCGCCCCTCCCCCTTATATTCTGTTGAAGGTGGAGTCTTTTCTTGGACAACCTTTTCAGGGGCTTCATGTATGACTTTATTTTGAATTCTATTCCTTTATAGCCATTATGGCCTGAGCATTTTGGTTCATGAAGCCGAAAATTATTTTAGGAGAATCAAATATTCTGCACCCATTTACCACTGTGAAAGTATTTAATCAAGGACTCCATTAGACTGAGTGGCCCTAGTGTCTTGGTAGCCTAAGTGAGCAAACCAAAACCTAGGCCAGAGTCAATACATTCGAATCTTAGAAAATGAAACTTAAGAACAACCAATCACAAACAGCCAGCTAGGCTTTCCCAAATAAGGCAACTGCTTAAGCTACAGTCAGTCAAGCAATTTCCTTGTTTTGCTTACATGTCTTCTCTATTAAAAACCTCTCCTCTAGGGGCGCCTGGGTGGCTCAGTCATTAAGCGTCTGCCTTCGGCTCAGGGCGTGATCCTGGAGTCCTGGGATCGAGCCCCACATCAGGCTCCTCCGCTGGGAGCCTGCTTCTTCCACTCCCACTCCCCCTGCCTGTGTTCCCTCTCTTGCTGGCTGTCTCTCTCTCTGTCAAATGAATAAATAAAGTCTTTTAAAAAACAAAAACAAAAAACCTCTCCTCTAGTTCTTGTTGGTGGAGTGCTCCTAACCACTTTCGATTTGGTGCTGTTCCACTTCAATCAATGAATGTTCAAATAAACTCATAAAATTTAAAGTGCCTCAGTCTACCTTTAACACCACTCATTTCCTATGCCTCTTTTTTTTTTTTTTTTCATCTGTGGGGATTCCCTCTTAATTTATTGTAAATTTTGTTCTGCACTTAAGACTTTGTTGAATATTTTACTCAAAATTTCTAGATACTTTTCAGCAGAAGTTCCTTCAGGTTAATCTATTCCTTCATGGTATGTGAAATATTCCTTTCTGCTTTTCATCTTTCAGGGTTTCCTCATTGTTTCCTTTTCATAGTGTGTCTTGGTTATGATTAATAAAATTTCTGTTTTTTCTATGCTTTTGAAGTAGGAGAGAGCAGTATATTCTTACATGACATCTTAAATTAGAACCTCTAATTAATACTTTATACTGGAGCTAGAATTATATTTTATTGTAAGGCAAAATCAATCATGGCATGCCGATATTTTAAATTCTTCAAAGACTACCTATTGGGGTTGTAGAACAAGATCTGAAACCTTCAAAGTGCCTATCAGCCCTTTCAAAATTTGAGACCCAGCCAGAGGGATCATTAGTTAAAACTGTCCTCAATGTAATGATGATCAAGGGCCTTTCTTTGCCATAACTTTCTCCCCCAACCACTTCAAGACCTTTGCTAGGTAATTACATTCTTGGAGGGAGCTGTAAACTTCGGTGGTGGGAGGAGACCCATGTGTTTTGGAATGGGAAAATTTCCCGGAGTTCAAATTCAGAGCAGTGGGAATGTCTCCCAGGGAGTATAGCCCATACTTATCTAGCTTTTTTGGTATAGGGAAGACTTTACCGCATCTAGCAGCCCCTGAGTACCAGAGTAGGCACAACTTGAGTACTTGATGCTGCTTGACCCCTCTCCATGCAGACATGCTAACCTGTGGTGGGCAGGAGTGGAAGTGTGCTCCAGTGAACCAAGAGTGCTTTCCTATAAAGAGAGGTCATGGTGGGACCTGAATGTATCTGAAGCTCCTCCCATTCAGTAGCCAACTCAGGCACCAATGTTTTGTCAGTGAAAATGTCACTGTGCAAGGCCTTCATGCAGACCTGATGTAATATGTAATCTGCTTTGGCTTAGCGTTGTCACTCTCTCTTCAGCCTTACCTCGGTCACCTTGTCTCTATCAGGCAATCTCTTTGATACCTCCATTTGACATCTTTGCCACAAATACTGTACAGCAGCTTCAATTGGTCTTAGTTTTCCCAGGCTCTTCCACAGGTTGAAGTGAGCTCCTCCTGGAAAATAGTCTTCCAGTGTGTGCTCTTCATGTACTTACTCTATGATCAAGTTTCAATGAATACACTTATACAGTAATTGTGTACACACACACACACACACACACGTCAGCAAGGTCTATGAAGACATTGGTCATTTTTTCTTGTTGATGTAAGTAAGCTCAAAGCCAACACAAGCCCTAGCCATAGGATAACTGAATTAAAATTTTTAACTGCTATCCATTTTCCTATGTGAGTATAGTATATTCCCATGTGATCATATTTAATTTTTAAAATATTTCTTTGTTCTCATGCATATCATATGTTGGCTCTTAAAATATTTGAATACCTTTAGAGCAAGACTATTGGTATATTTTTTCTTATATAGACCCCAGCATGACCATAATAATGAGATATGGTTTGTTATCAAAAATATTTGTTGAATAGAATAGATACAATTAACAAATTAAGTACACAATTTAAGTTATGAATATAATTTTATGAATTCTGAAGTGTTACGAATTGGAAACTACATGAAAAAAATATCACTCTGAAAAATTTATTCTGATGCCTCAGGAAATCATGCAAAATCTCCTAAGAATATTATGCTTGTGTAGAATAATAACGTACAACATCCTGAGTCATAGATATTAAAGGAACATCTAAAAGTATAATGTACAATTAATGAAGGAAAATTAAACATGCAATTGAGTTACTCTTTCTGCTGGAAGGAGAAATCAAATATACAGGAAGCATTAGTTTCCATTTATCTTCAAATTCTAATCTGTATTCACATACATGTATTTGCATTCACAAGTTCAGATTTAATAAGCAGAAATGATTATTTTAGGCTGTAATTGATTATAGAAAGCCTGTGAGGATCAGACTTAAAATGTAACTCTCACAATTCCGTGAAGTCAATCAAAACACAAATCACTGGGCTTGTGATTTAGCACTTCTCTGTCTTCATTAATTGTACTATTGCCCTGGGCAAATCCCAACTTCAGCCGAAGCTACTTATAAGATGCCAACCTTTCCCAAATAAATACCATTTACTAACACCCTCTAAGGCTGTGTGCCTAAATGAAGATACAGAATTACGTTTTAATAGGTGAACCTTCTGTTTCATTTCTGTTCTACATTTAAAATAACTTTTTTCGAAAAGGAAAAGAAAAAGCGATATTTCTGCTTACTTTGCATGCCACAGTTTTCAGAGATATAGTAGCTTTGATGAAAGAATTCTCGACTCCTGTTATGAGGGCAAACCATGTGACTTCCTTTATATTAGTGCTTCTCAAACTTGCTGCACATTGTAATCAACCTGGGAAGCTTTTATAAGGACTGATGCCTGGGTCGCACCCCCAGAGATTCTGAGGTAATTGGTTTGGAGTTCAGCTTCCTGGGCATGAGATTTTTAAAAGCTCCCCAAGTGATTCTAATGTGCAACCAAGGTTAAAAATCACTACACTAATTAATAGAATAATAATGAATTGCCTAATCACAGAGAAGACCACACCAATACAACTATGGTTATAATTGGGAACTTACTATTTTTTCAATCTTGAAAGATTGAAAAAACAATAAATTGGAGGTTTCTGTAATTGTACGCAGTCTTTATTTCATAAAAGACCTGATAAATATCATGGTGAATTATAATCAGGTGACTCACTACTGATTTTGTGTTTATTTTCTTATATAAGCAAAAAGTGAATTGATCAAGATTCATCTACTGATTAATTAAACAAATATGTATTTAGCCCTTAGAATATGTTACTCTTTCTGATCTGTTGGGTCTTCCTATAAAATAATTAGGAGAAACTTTGCTGTTTATTTCCAACATGTATCAACCTTAAATTGAGGAGAAGGGAAAAAGTCTTAACATCTTTTTAAACATTGAGCTCACCATCACCTTCCACAAACCAGACAGGAGCACTGAATTATTCTTTCTGTCAAAGGCATTATATTACTTGCTACACATAAAAATTAAGTGAATAAATAAGATGCTATATGTGAAAGTCAAGCACAGGAGTTAGTGGGAGCTCAATGAATGTTAATCTGCCTTTATCTTCCTCTGAAGCTTGGTCTATTATTGCAGTAATAACAATTTGAATATGTAACTAAAATATCCTTTCTATTCTGTTACTTACATACTGCCAGATTAGGTTACAAAATTACACTTCTGCAAATAATACAGAGATATATAAAATTAAAAAAGTTATAAATGTTACTTCCATAATCAAATCTCGCTTTTCTTTCTAGGAGTAACTATTATGAAAATATGGTATGTAACTCCCAGAAATTTCATGCACAAATGCATAAGGCCTTAAATGCGTGTACAAACAGAAGTATATATGTATGTGTATGTGTGTGTGTGTGTGAGAATTTCTTGGGAACATTCTATATTAGCACTCACAGAACTATTTCATTTTTAAAAATACCTTACAAGTAAGTCATATTATGTATAAATTTATTTCACTTTTTCATTTTAAAAACTGAAGTTGTTTTACATTTTTAGCTAATTAAGAAATGTTTCTTTGAGAAGAATAGATTTGTATGCTCATGGGAATGACCCAGTAGAGCGAGATAAATTGATGATACAAGAGAGAGAATATGATAACTTAGAAATTAAGTCTTTGAGATGCTGAGAGAGGGCAGGACCTAGGGGAACTGGCTTTGATGCATACAATTTATTTCATTTACAACATGAGAAGAGGCGGTGAATACAAAAAAATACAGATGATTTGGTAATATTGTTGGTGAGACATGAGGAAATTACTGGCTTATTTTTCTTCCATAATTTTTTTCTTTCAGTACAGTTTTAGAGGGAAGACATACACAGGGTTTGAAACATAAGTACTCTATGAAATAATCTGGAAGACTGAAAATGTGAGTATATATACCGAAGAAACGTTGAGGAAATTCTGACCAGCAGAGGGCGCCTTTTTAATATTAATAGTTACTAATTTAATGGTGAATAGATTCACTATAATGCGCACTCTTCTCCAATCAGCCTTAATCTGTTTAGGGAAAACCAATGAGAAGAAAAATACCTCGTTATGGTGAGATTGAACCTTTGCCAGTTGTGTACTATGGAGGGAGAGAAGGATGGACTTGAAATGAGTCACTACAGTTTTGGAACACAACATCCAAGCTGGATTATGAAGGAAGGAAATATGTGTAAAGCCATGAGGTTAATATGTAATAAAAATACATGATATACCAAACTGGAGGTCTCAGTGAGCTTGAAAAATTACAGAAGATAAAATTGCAGACTAGATAAACGGAAAAGGTAGGGAATCTTGGTTAGAGCGTGGGAAGGCTGCGGCAGAGACTGCGCAGCAGTGCGACCATTCGGAATACTAAGGGCATGGGAGGCAGAGATTGAGCTTGATGGAGGGAGTGAGAGTTGCAGCAGGTTGTTCAGGAACTGTGAAGACAAAGTAAGGGAGAGATCATCCTTACAGATCCTGAGCTGTTCAAGTACATTATGACATGAGAAGTGGTAGAAAGGAATAGAATAAGCTATCTGCTGCACACAATGGTAAATGAGACGTGACATTGCTAGCTGGTAGATCAGAGCACTGAGAGGAGCATCAGCTCAGGAAGACTCAAGAGCACAAATTTCAGAAGATCTGGGGTTTTGAGGGAGGAGGAAGAAAAACAGTTTAAGAACCAGCAATGAGAGCAAAGAAGACACTTCTCCTCCAATCCTTCAATATTTGTGTGGTTTAAACAGTTTCCATATATTTACAGGCCATTGGGGTTTTGCCTTCTGTGAAACGCCTGTTCCAATCCTGTATCCAATTTTCTATTGAATTGTTTGCCTCTGTCTTATTGGCAACAGTTTGTTATATATCCGGAGCTCTGGTACTGTGTTTGATGTATGTTCAAATAACTTTCCCCAGGCTATCTTTGTCTTTTAACTTTTTATGTCATTTTTTTCTTTAACAGAATATTTAATTTTGAGGTAGTTACGTTTGTCGATTTTCCCATTATAGTTTTTTTTTCCCTCCCTTTTCACAAGCAAGCTACTAGCTGCTGGAATTCACAGCACCGGCCCTGGATTCAGGCAGGGAAAGTGGCTTCGTTCCACACCACAGTTCAGTCTTTTGGATCCCAGTTCACTGAAAGTAGTTTAATACCAATCCTCACTGACAATTTCTGGTCTTAAAAAGCGTGGGCCTCAAGAGTTTAGCTTCCATTCATCTTGTAAATCTGAAACTCTATACTGATTAAACAATAACTCCTCATTCTCCCTCCCCATCCCTGGCAACCACCATTATACTTTCTGTCTTTATGACTGTGACCGCTTTGTATCTCATATAAGCGGAATCATATGTTGTCTTTTTGTGACTGGCTTCTTTCACTTTGAATTTTCTTCCTTTTTAAGGTTAAATAATATCCCATTGTATGTATATACTACAATTTGCTTATCCATTCATCTGTCAATGACATTTGAGTTGTTTCCATGTTTTAGGTATTCTGAGTAATGCTACTATGAGCAAGGGTGTACAAATAACTCTGAGTCCCTGCTTTCAATTCTTGTTGGTATATACTCAGAAGTAGAATTGTTAGATCATATGATAATTCTATTTTTAATTTTTTGAAGAAGTGCCATACTGTTTTCCATACTGGCTTTACCACTTTACATTCCCACCAACAGTGCACAAGGGTTCCGATTTCTTCACATCCTCACCTTTTCTGTTTTTTGTTTTGAGTTTTGGCTTTTGTTTTTGATTGATAGTGGCCGTTCTAAGGGGTGTGAGGTAGTATCTCACTGCGGTTTTGATTTGCCTTTCCCTAATGCTAAGTGATTTTGAACATCTTTGCATGTGTGTACTGGCCATTCATATATCTTCGGAGAAACATCTATTCACGTCCTTTGCCCATTTTTGAACTGGGTACTTTGCAGATTTGTTGTTGAGTTTTAAGAATTCTCTACATTTTCTGGAGACTAATCTCTTATCAGATATTTGATTCACATATATTTTCTCCCATTCCGTGGGTTGTCTTTTTAGTCTGTGGGTAGTATCTTTTGATTTGGAGAACAGGGTCCTTTTTTCCTACCCTGACTACTACAAGCTCCATGAACACGTGCATAGCTGCCTGCCACATGGCTAGGGGCTGGGGCTGGGTAGCTGCCAAGGAACTAAAGGCTGAAATTGACCAAAATTAGCTATTTATCATCCAAGTCTTCCCCTGGAAGTTGCAAGCCTTCAACAGACTCTAGAGTTCCAAAATAGTTTTATCAAGCAGATTCTGCTGTACAGTTGTTGACTAGGTGGGGAGATGGATTCCTCACGCACCCTACTCTGCCATCTTCCCAGAACCCTCTTTGGGTTGATTCTTAATAGCTTTGTTATTCTTAATGGTCAACTCATTACAGTTAGGGCTTATTTCTAATTTGTTCAACTATATTACTTTCTTAGTAAATCTAATTTAGAAAACACTAAAAAAATATTTTGCAATTATAGTGAACAAAAGGATTTCTAATCCATTTACTCAGAACAATATTTTTATTTTCTTATAAAAGTTATTGGTCTGTTGCATTTTGGAGTTAAGTATAAAATTTTAACAACCTGAAACTAAATAGTTCCCTTCCGTGTCCCAAAATTAAATGCAAAATCTTGGGAGTTTCTTGCCCAGTGAAATAGCAAATGTTACATGGAAGATTTTACAACGTCTACATGGAAGTCAAGATTATACAAAAGTTCACACATTACAAAGGGCAGTGAGAAGGAAAATATAAAATTTACTATAGTTTAAAACTTGTGTTGTAGACCAACACACACACACACACACACACACACACACACACTCACTCATAAAGAGTAATTGCTAGACTGTTTTAAATGCTTAAATATCTACCTTAAATATATGAATATCTAAAATGAATTTAGTATTACTCTACTCTGTCACATGAGGAGATAAACTCAAATATATTCCTTAGGAAGTCCTCATACAGCGTTATCCAGGTATTGATGTTGACTTCTTTTTAACCCATACTAGTGTCCACTCAGGATCAAAGGAAAATCAGCAGAAGGTACAAACAACTTTGTACTGCTTCTGAAATTTTTCTCTGTAAGGAGTTAGGAAACAATGAGGAGAAATGCCTAACCTTTTTCTGTCCTTCATGTGGAATATGGATCAAATAAACCCAGGCTTCCCTGAAGAAATTTTACATAGAGTTTGGAAGAATTTGCAAGAATTATACAGGCCTATATTATGAGTACAATAGACAATTGACTTTTACTAATTTTAAACATTACATCCAAGGGAAATGATAGCCATAAAGTTATGGAAAGAAAGTAAGGTTATAAGAACTAGAGTCTTTTCTTCAGAATTCTAGTAAACAACAGTTGGACTGTGTGATTTTTATTGGCTGCTTTGCTTATATGAGTATTAAAGGGTGGTAAGACTTCCGGTTTCCACTTTGGCATGTAAGAAGCTTCAAAGTCACCACTTCACCCAAACAACAAGTTTGGTAGTGTCTTACAAAGCTAAACATACTGTCACCACATGATCCCCAGTAATCACCTTCTTTGGTATTTACCGGAAGGATTTGAAAACTGTGTCCACATGCAGGTGTATATAGTAGCTTAATTTATTTTTTTGGTTTCATTTTTAAGTAATCTCTACACCCAATGTGGGGCTCAAACTCACAACCCTGAGATCAAGAGTCACATGCTCTACCAATTGAACCAGCCAGGTGCCCCTATAGTGGCTTAATTTATAATTGCCAAAACTTGGAAGCAATCAAGATGTCCTTCAGTAAGTAAATGGATAAATAAACTATGGCATATTCACATGATGAAATATTATGCAGTGTTAACAAGAAATGAGCTAGCAAGCCAAAGGAAACTTAAATGCATATTACTAAGTGAAAGAGGCCAATCTGAAAAGGATATATAGTGTATGATTCCAACTCTATGACATTCTGGGAAAGGCAAAACTACAGAGACAATAATAAGATGAGTTGTTGACATGTGTGGCTGGCAGAGGGATGAATAAGTGGAGCACAGTTGATTTTTAAGACAGTGAAAATGCTGTATAGCATTATAATGATGGACACATGTCATTATACATTTGTCCAAACCTATAGAATGTATAACACCAAGAGTGAACCCTAAGGTAAACCAAGGACTTCGGGATTATGATGTGTTCACGTAGGTTTGTCAACAACAATAAAATTTTAAAGAAATGATAACAGCCTTTTAAATCAATTTACAAAAAGGAGTATATTTCACATATATATGGAAAATAGTATGATTCCCCCCTCCAAAAATCAACTATCTTAATTACACTTAACTTCCTTAACTTGTGGGTATGCTTTTTTATCTATAGTTACATAAACAAACATAAACACATACACACACAGACACACACACACACACATAAGCACATGAGTTTACCCTAAGTGAGACCACACTGCCTTGCAGCCTTCTTCTTTGTCCCCCACCCCTTAATAGTGCAATTGTTTTACAATATCATTAAGCACCATTTTCTACATCTTAGTTTTAATGGTCATATATTATTGCATCAGATTGCCAGTTACCTTTTGATTATTAACATTTTCCCAACACTTACCATTTTAAATACCACAGCCATAAAAAAATACCTCAGCCATGAAATTCCTTATATATCAATCTTTGCACACAAGTATGATAATTACCTTCAAATAAATTATTAATAGTCAAGGGGTCTGTACACTTTAAGATTTCTGAATATTTGTCTCAAGCAAATTTGTATCAATGTGCTCTCTTATCGGTTGTATCAAAAAGGGCCCATTTGCCAATAAACTGGACTCCTGGGGATAATAGTATTAATTTTGATGACCAGTTTCATAGTTGACATACTGTATTTCCTTCTTAATTCAGTATGCATTGATTGGATGATTAGTATTTTATCACAGTTTATGTACGATTATTGGTCATTTAGTAATTTTGAATAGTCTGTGAATGGTAACTTTTTTTTCTCTATTGGTCTGTTCAGTTAATTGGACTATTAAGTCAAGTGTACTTATATGGAAATTTTAGGTGCATCTATTTAGGGAGAGAGTCTGGGATCTACAAAGGTTGAGGTATTTTTCTTTGGACTGAAAATTCTTAAATACTTATCATTATAGAACAGCTATACTTGTATACATTCTGATCTAAACACGTAGAAATTATTAAGAAAATACTTACATAAAAATGTGGGACACCTGGGTGGCTCAGTCAGTTAAGCATTTGCCTTCAGCTCAGGTCCCATCCCAGGGTCCTGGGATAGAGGCCAGCGTTGGGCTCCTTGCTCAGCAGGGACCCTGCTTCTCCCTCTGCCTGCAGCTCCCCCTGCCTGTGCTCTCTCTCTGAAAAATAAATAAATACAATCTTAAAAAAATTTTTTTTTAAATTACACATGAAAATAAGATGCTTTTTGAAGAATAATCCTGCATTATCTTCCTTTCTGCATTAAAAAAAAGACATTTATTTTCTCCTTTTTCTGTGGGTCAGTAATTTTGGCTGGAATCAGTTGTTAAGTCTGATTTCTGCTCTACTTGGCATCATTTGGGTTCACTCACATGAATGTACCTCAGTTGGGATGGCTGGGAGGATTGGGGTGGTGCGGATGGCTGGGATGCTTGTGGTGACTGGGATGGGGGGATGGCAGGGAAGGTTGGGCTTCTCTTTCCAGATGACCTTTCAATCCTCACATAGGTCGTCTTGGGGTTTCAAGAGAGCTAGAACAGAAGCTGCGAGGCCTTTTGAAACCTAGCCTAAGAACATGAACAATGTGAGAATGCAAGTCCCAAGGCCAATCCAGATTCTTTGAGTAGAGAAATATACTCTACCTCTTAATCAGAGGAGTTGTAAAGGATTTGTGGCCATTTGCAATCTATCACATTCCCGAATCCAGTGCTGTTTCCTCTCCAGTGGTTATGCTCACAGAAACTCTCTATACATCTATGTGCATCCAAATAGAAAAGCATAGTGATATTTTGCAATGTATTTGCATAAACTGTAGCATAATATACATGTTATTTTGCAGCTTGCTTTTTTATCTTAACTGCATATTGAACTGCATATTGGAGATCTTTCTAAATCAGCATGTATGCGTCTGTCATCAACTTTAATTGATGCGTAGCATTCAAAGTGAGGATGCATTATGAGTTAGTATCTTGTTTAATTTTCTTAGTGGTGAACATTAGATCATAACCATTTTCTTTTTTGCTACCACAGATTTTAGTGCAATGGAAAGACTTATCCCTGCTATCACATGCACATATTTAAGTTCCTCTAATGTTGATATAAAAAGGACCGACATAACAGTTGAGGAAAGTTGATTTAATATGCCTTATACTTTGTATTTTATCTCTTGACTGGTGGAGATCTTGGAAAAGAGCAGTGTGAATTACTGGATGACTCTTCCAGCTCCAGCAGGGGATAACAAGTTATAAAGAGTACTTTCAGGATGGGAGTTAACTAGATTATCTTTGAATGCAGACAGAAATGATGTAGTCTTTACCACATGTTGCTTTCTAAAAGCATACTGAAGATATAGGACAGGGAAGAGATCATCCTAAGACCAGAGTCCTGGAGAGGCAAGGGTCACAGGGGACAAATGGAGGGGTTTATCTTTCTCCCATATAGATACATATTTTCCATTAAAAGATGAAGGAAAGTGAGTCCAATGGGTAAGGATGCAAGTAGGTTTGTAGATTTTGTGATGGAAAGATGACATTATTTGGGCTCATATAAAGTAGATTTACGGAATTATCCTCATACAATAGACCATTAGGGCTTATAATAAGCTATCAAAGTGAAGTACTGGTTGAGGTATATTACAGAAAGAGATATGAGATCCCTGATACTGAAGGCACAAAATTGTTGGAAGTAGGTGATCAGGAAAGACTTCTTTGAAGAGAGCAATTGTGCGCTATAACAGAGTATTGTGTCGTCCAAAAAAGGGCTTGTTGGTGCTTTCTCCTCAGTCTCAAGTCACGAGAGAGGAAATTTATTTCTTTTCTTTTTAAAAAGTCGGTTCCATGCCCAGCATGGAGCCCAACATGGGGCTTGAACTCATAACCTTGAGATTAAGACCTGAGCTGAGATCAAGAGTTGAAGTCTTAACTGATTGAGCCGCCAGGCACCCCAAGTGATAGGAACTTTTAAAGAGTCCACTTAGAGGATTGAGTATGTGTCACCTGCAGGTGTTCTTCTTTTAGTTTAAGGATGGTAGAGGGAACGCAATCTGGGGATCTGACCCATTGTACAGAAACATATAAAAGACAAGAAGCAGCCTGAAGTGGTCTTCAGTACTAGAACTGAGGATTGTGTGTTAGTATCTAACTGCACTTCTCACAGTGCTTCTAAGACATTTGAATGTGTGAATGTTTTCTTTGGGGCTATGTGTGAAAGAACACTCATGGACTTGTCAAACATCCCATCTAAAGGTTCTCTTACTGAAGCAAATAAGACTCCATTAATTAATGAGCTAGAAAGTACCAGATACTTAGGATATAAAGAAGTGGTAATATTTAGCTGGACTAGAAAATAATTTTTCTTTGTCAAGGAAAAGATAGGCAAGGAAACTCTGGGACCATTCCCAGGTTGGGAATGAAGGAAAGAATCTGAAGAACATATAGAAGCACTCCCTGAAACGAATGGCCAACTCTAAACACTTTTCAGCTTCAGAGCACTGAAGTGCCACCACAGTACCAATGAAATAAGAATTTGACTGCTCTCTTTATATCATCTCACCTCTTCTAATACTTATCACTTCATCTGTTCCACCTAGAAAGGGGCATAAATCATAATAGGAAAGATGTAGAAGGACAGGTAGAAGTGAAAGGCCAGGGGGAAAAAAAAAGACCTTACATTCTCATTGTAGGACTGCGTTAAAAAACATTTTGGTCATTACATTGGAATAAATATCTTAATGACTAGCGAGATTAAACCACAGCATTATGATATTTCCCATAAATTACATCCGAGGCATGGGAAATCCAGTCCTATGAAGGGGCATTTAAGGGGCAGTAGGAAACAAAATAAAATTTCCTTTCGGATTAAATCACTTAAGATCTGGGACGCCAGGGTGGCTCAGTTGGTTGAGTATCTGCCTTCGGCTCATGATCCCAGGGTCCTGGGATTGAGCCCCACACCTGCTTCTCCCTCTCCCTCTGCAGCTCCCCCTGCTTATGCTCTCTCTCTCACTCGTGTTCTTTATGTCAAATAAATAAATAAATAAAATCTTTAAAAAAAATCACTTAAAATCCGTATGTTCAGAATAATATTAGTTACATGAAGGATGTTTTTAAAAATGAGCCATTTACTTTTTAACCTATTGTTGAATTGCTATTGAAGATATACATTTATCATGCAAAGCTAACTCTATCTGTACCTATGATAATGCATTTGCTATGAACTTCTCTTTAGGAAGATTTATACATTTACTAAAATAGATTTTTAAATTGTTATTGTTTTGAACCTGATAAACACTGCACGCCTTGATTCTTCTCTAGATCATTCCTTCATTTTAGAAGCTGGGGTTGTATAACTGATGTCTCAGAGGAAAATAAATGTCATGCTCAGGATAGAAAATTTTAGAGTCTAATGAAGGGACTATTTGCAAAGATGTAAGCAGCCTGTAAGGAAGCCGTTAGGGATGGCACAGGGATCCTGTGATTGTAACAGCAAGGATTTTACCAATTGCAGGCCTGAAGTTATGAGGAATAACGTGATGATCAGAACTCGAAATCTATTGTATACAGAGGGGAAGGCTTCCTTCAAAGAAACAGTGATTTACCTTTGAAGAACATAACCAGGCTGAGGTGATTGCACAGGTAAGAGCAAAAGAAATTAATACCCTGACCTCATTCTCTTGCTTCTCTACACTCTCCTACTGAGTATACCCATTGTGGAATTCAAGGAAACCAGAGGGCTAGGAAGCTTGCAGAAGAAGTCCACGGAAGAGGTAGAGCTCGAGTATAAAAGGATACAGAATTGCACTGCAGGACTGAATGAAACATACAAGCAAAGTATTCTCAGCAACAAATTTGGAATCCTCCATAAAGTCTATGGTCATCTACATTTATATATTTCTTAGTGGGTTAATTTTACTTTTGACTCTATTCTTTCTCTGTTATTTTCCTTTGGCTTGGTATCTGAAATATATATATTTTAAACTTTTTTCAGTACAGGTATTTTTATCAAGTACCTCTTTTTGGAACAAAGCAGAATATAAATAAATATTTGAAGCTATAAAGAAATTATCATTTTATCAATTACTTGATGCATTTATTGTATATTTAATTTGTTCTTCACATCAACTAAAAGCACTCAGTACCGTCCTAACAAATTTATTTATCGAAAAATTTTACAAAAAGCATTATTACATAAAGTGGATATTGAGCAAACTATTTGAAGAGAAGGAATATAAAAACCTATCTTCTATACTAAACAACAGACAAATATCAGTTTTCAGGTATACTTCAAGTGGTTTAAGATACAGTTACCTGCAATTTCTACAAATGATCAAAGGCTCATTTCAATACCAGAAAG
Organism: Ursus maritimus; assembly: GCF_017311325.1. Classification (NCBI taxonomy): domain Eukaryota; kingdom Metazoa; phylum Chordata; class Mammalia; order Carnivora; family Ursidae; genus Ursus; species Ursus maritimus. Next base: position 102,748,580 of record NW_024423319.1, on the reverse strand, counting down.
ATACATTAAAAAGCTGTATTTTCTGTCCCTGAAGAGTATATCTCAAATCTGCTTTTACTACTAACCCAAAATTTGTGGCAGTAAAAGTTGCACTAAGTCCTTTTCTTTTATTCTGGTAATTTCTGTATAGTCTGACATGCCAAAGATTGATTAAAGAAAGTTAGTTATATGCTTGCGATTGTCATTAGTACTATTCTAAATAATAACCTAGTAATGTACATGTTTATCATTCCCTTATGTATGCTTTTGATTGTAAGAATTAGGTCTTGAAATTTGAAATCTTAAGTTTTTACTCTGCATGGCAATGTTCTACATAAGGATTCAGACATCAAGTTACTTATATGGCTAAATAAATATGGCTTGTCCAGGAATAATGGCCAGGGGTGCCTGGGTGGCGCAGTTGTTAAGCGTCTGCCTTCAGCTCAGGGCGTGATCCTGGCGTTCTGGGATCGAGTACCACATCTGGCTCCTCCGCTAGGATCCTGCTTCTTCCTCTCCCACTCCCCCTGCTTGTGTTCCCTCTCTCGCTGGCTGTCTCTCTCTGTCAAATGAATAAATACAATCTTAAAAAAAAAAAAAAAAAGAATAATGGCCAGATTCTTGCCTTTTGGTACTTAAGATTAATGTTTCAATTTCAATAATGTAGCTGAGAAATTATTTCTCAGATAATTAGAAATGCTTTCATATGACATATTTGTTCCCTTGGGATCAACTGGCTGACTGGCAAGAGGCTATCATGATTTTATAGAAATATCAGTGGTCTTGGATCAAAAAAAAAAAAAAAAAAAAACCCTGTATTTTACCTATGGTTTTGGTGGTAAAATTTAATGGCCTTTGTTTCTTTCACCTGAAGGGGTTAAATAAAAGACATCATACAGATTGACTAGCACTCAAGAGTCAAAAATTTTTCAGGAAGCATGTGTATTTTGGAGTGTGGACATAATAGGTTGGCTATTTCCTAGAGCAAACCCTGACACAAGGATTTAAATGCAAGCAGTTTATTTAAAAGGTGACTCTGGAAACATCTGTTCCAGAAGGGAGACATGGCACAGGTAAGGCAAAGAAGCCAACAAAGGGTGTGTTATTGATTGTTACTCCTGTGGGCAACCAAGGCACAATCCCACAGAGGAACTCTGGGATACTGTGCAAAATGTGCCTCAGAGATGCACCTGAGGGCTAAGGAAGCTTAGATGTTTATCTTCAAATCCCATCTGTGATTGGTTGAGGGTTGAACTTAGGGGCATCATTTCACCAGGAATTCTGGCCTGTCTCACACACCTGAGGGGTTGCAAATACTTCCAGTTGCATGCTGTAGACTTTTACTGGAATTGTGAGTAACAAGAGAATGCAGGCAGAGCATCAACACATCTGCTAGAGGAGGAAAAAAAAAAGCTAATGAATGTGACCTAAGTATTCAGTGTTTGCCCAGGCTCCCTGTGCTCGTGTGGTGTACAGCCTTACCACTTAGAGTTTCCCTCTTCATAAGACTTATTTCACTTTATTTTTTGCCTGTTAAATTTTATATCTCCTCCACTAGATGTATGAAGGTATACATCATGTCCATCATATAATGCATTGGTGACTAGCACAATACCTTAGCATAGTGCGTTCTTAATAAATATTGGTTGAATGAGCTAAGGCATGAATGAATGAAGCCTTGCTGATGTGGGAATGGACTAAATATTAGAAAATAGAACCTCACATTCACTCATATCCTATTGGAAACAAATCAAAGGAGCAAAACTGCACTTAACTACACATGTTTTTTGGTAGTTTTTAGAGAGACTGTTTCTTCAATTGAATTGGAAAAAGACTGTTTAGATCCCATTATGGCATTACCTAGGAATGATGAGTAACAGTAAATGAAATGCTGAGCTTATTTTGTTATATATCTATAGAGTACAGATGTTTGATAACTTATGTAGAAAAAAATATAGGATAGGGTAATATTTGGTGGGGTATTTGTTAATCACAAATGGAAAAATCTAAAATTTTGTTTAGAAATGTCAATTTCTAATTATGCAAAAATCTCATAATTTTACAAATTAATCAGCATATGTGTCCTTATTGCTACACAAACGGGTATGACTCTAATGATTATGAAACTTAGCTCATGAAAAGTGATATAAATATTGGAGCCTTTTCTGAATTAAAATCAAACTTTAGGAGTCTTCCCGTAATCTGTGATTCTTCTTCCTTTATTTTGGACAACATCATTATACAGCACTCCATTCTTTAAGAACTTTCATTAACTGAGCCAAATTATATCACTTCAATATCGATCTGTTGAAAAAGATCCATTTTTTTTCATGTGATAATGGCAGAAATGAACCCTTTCTTTGATATTTCAGGGGGCCAAAACCAGAATTAATATCTCCTGTCTATTTAAATACCAAATTAAAAAAAAAACTGATTAGGTCACATTGATATGATTAAAGCACTAAACAAATGATCTCAGCTGCAAAATGGAGATAGAGATAACATTATCATGTAGTATTATTGTAAGATCTGAATACTGACAAAAATAAAACCTTTCACACAGGGCTTTTCATCATCACCTGTAATGAAGAATTAATTTTAAAAGGAAATTTTCCTTCAGTAGTTCATAATCATTAAGTAAATATAAGATTAGGATGTAAAAGTAGTTACCATTCTTTACCATAATTCTGGATGTATAAGAAAGAAAATAAGTCCACATAAAGAAGAATAAAAGGGAAATGTGCTAAATTAGCCAAATACAGATATCCATACGGACTTAAATGGCAGTGAGAAATTAGTACAGATTTCTTTAAAAAAAAAAAAGGGTTTCAGAAAACAGTATGCATGCCTGTGTTGAGATATGATTTTGAATGTCATAATTGTATTAGTAATGCAGAGGGAACAGCAGTGCCCCTGTTCCACACCAAACTCTCCAGATGCATTGGTCAAGTAATACCCTAAAGAGGAGAAAAGCAGCACACTGGAATTCACCAGCTGAGATTCAGTTACTTTTCAGACAGCTAAACAAATATCCAGGATACCTATGTCTGGAAGCAGTATGGAAAAAATAATGACAAAGAACGAGGGAAGTATAAATTTTTAAATAAGGTTCAGCCATACTTTAAAAATGAAGAGGAAAAGGATATATTTACCTTCTCCTTTGATTGCTCCTTGCCCCCTGCCCCGAGGGTTTTACCCTCCCCTCTCCGTTGTCGGGGACTCAGAATGCACGGGCTCTAACCCTGTGTTAGTTGGGGCTCTGCGGTTTCCTAGAGATGCCCCAAGGGCACCACTGCTAGACTGGAAAGGAGTTTGGGATCCAAGAAGCTCCTCCACTCTCAGTTCTGCCAGGGCAGCTCCTCTTTTATCTATTTTTTTTATATACAGTTTTGTGTAAGATCTCATTTGAAAAAATTCACTCCTTTAAAGTTTAAAAATATGATTCTAGCTCTCTTAAAATCCATCCTAAAGAAGGATATCTCTATAGATTTACCAATGCAGTTTCTATATCACATTAGTACCCCCTCATTCGTCTATACAAAAGGAGGAGGATTTAAAAGTATTTTTGCTTTTTAAAGTTTCAACTCCAGAAAGCAAATGTATGAGGAATCTCTTATAAAGAAAGGACAATCTTAGTTTCTCTTCTTTTTCTTTCTTTCTTTCTTTTTTTTTTAAGATTTATTTATTTGAGAGAGAGTGCATGTGCACGAGGAGGGGCAGGGGAGGGGAGGGGCAGAGGGAGAGGGAGACAAAATCTTAAGCAGGCTCCATGCGGAGTGTGGAGCCAGACCCGGACTCAGTCTCAGGACTCTGGGCTCACGACTTGAGCCGAAACCAAGAGTCCCATGCCCAACCGACTGCCCCACCCACATGCCCCAGGAGGATCTTAGCTTCAAGGTTAATATTTCCATGGAAACACCATGAAATTTGCTCTTGACATGCTTAAAACTATTTCCACAGAACTCTTAAGACTACGAGCCTTGGTTTCCTCATCTGCAAAACACAAATAACACCTATTTTGAGGAGTTTTGGAGAAGGTTAAATTATATTAGAAAGTCCTAATGCAAAAGGCCTAGTCCATGACCTCAAAACTGTTATTTACCATCGGGAAATCAAACCACACTGAAAGCTCCCAACTTTATCAATATTTTCCAAATTGACCTACATTTCTTCGAACATCTTTATACTTTTCATTTCTTAAAAGAATACATTTAAATAGCAAACTGTAAAAAGGTACAAAATATGAAAAGCATGGGAGAACAAACAGGAAAATAGTCATTTAAAAATGTAGTCTGTTGAAATTAGCAAGTCCTACTCTCAAGCAGGCTGCCATGATCATGGGTGAGAAAGCAGAGCCAGAAGCCATTATCTGGGAGTATCATAATAACCCTGCTCTTTGAGGGATTCTGACTAATAAATAGTTCCTGCTCTTAGAATTTACTTTGATGTCTGCATCAGTTTCTCTAGCGCTGACCTTCTTTTGGCCACTAACCTCATTCGATCTTCATGCCTGGGTCCCATATTTCCTGTAACAATATTTCCATACTCCCAGTTCTGCATTTTTCCAGTACTGGTGGTATAGTCCCCTCATGGTTTGTCCCTCTTGGGACTTTGGATATGTGTCCAGCTCTCTTACTGGGACGATTAATAGGTCAAAGGCTGTCTATCTCAGCTTTATGTCCCTAATAATCTCAAGAGTGTCTAAAAAAATAGAACTTATTTCCTTTCTTCCATTACTCCTTCTTTCATTTTTCCTAACTTTAAACAAAAGTAAACTGAGAGTCTACTATGTGTCTGGCAAGTTTGGAGGGTCCTGGAGCTATAATGAAGCATAAAATCAGATGTGACCTCTGCTCGCATGCAGTATGTATCTGGTGCAGGAACGGAGCAATAAACATTCAACAAACATCCACACAAAGAATTTCAAAATGTTAGCTCTGCATGTGCTATAGGAGTAGACAGTGTTGTGAGATTCAATAGAAATATTTGTCTTTGTGAGGAATCACTAAAAAGGGGACATGAAAATTGAGAATGGAAAGAAATGTTAGAGTTGCTTCCATGAAGAGTAGAAGTAAAATACATTGCCTGGGAGACATATCATGCATAAAGACCTTATGGTCGGCAGGAGTAAGTAATTGAATAAATACTCTGAAAAGGACATTCTGGCTGTGATGGAGATAATGGGGAAGGAACTAAAAGAACATTTAGGAAGTTACTGAGGATCCAGATGAGACAAATTTTTTACATGTTGCAGGATCAAAGCTCACACACTATTCAAAAACAGATGCACACAAAGGTGAGGGTAATAACTGATTTTGTTTCAAGTTATTTGTAAGGGTTTTAGAAACCTTGAGTAAGGTTCAGGGTTTTTGACACTCTCAAATGCAGGGACAGCAGAACCAGAAGTTGTAGAGTCACACAAAATGAGGGCTGGCTCCTGATTTTATTAAGGGAAGTTCGTTACCTAGGAAAAGCATAGATATGTCAATCTAAAGAGCAGGGAACTGGTGTCTGAAGAAGTTAAGAAATTTATACCAGATGTACATGTTCGAGAAACAAGGGAAATCAAGCTGCCTATATTCTGTCCAAATAATTTTATTTATTAACAATTGATGTATACTTATTATGCAGCAGTCATAATTTTAAATAATTGTAAATACTGGAGATTCAATATGGGGCAAAGTAAAAATGATCACTTTGCTCGTAGAACTCACAGTATTGTAAAGAACCCTGAAAAATGCAATGTGAAAAGTTTGTAACATGAGAAGTACAGTTTATAATGCACATGCATTTATGAAATCGACACCAAAAATAATCTTCTTGAGTTCAGAGGAAGTGGCATCCACTTGGAGGCAGGACGGAGAGAGAAGCATAAGCCAGGCAAGAGGGGTTTGAGATGGGAACCCTTCAATCAGAAGAACAGGACATGCAAAAGTCAAGAGTTGAGATGAAGAGGTAAGTTGGTACTGAGAAACAAGAACAAAGAGATAAAGAGGTAAATCATTGAGGAGTTTGTTAGCCATGCAAGGAGTGTATATTTATCCTAAGAATGATGAGAACTCAGTACAGGAGCAATAAGAACAGGTTTGCGTTTTAGAAGGACTGCTCTGGCAGCAGCAATGGCGGGGATGGAAGGAGAGGGGCAGAACCTTGGGCAGGGACACGTGTTAAGAAGTTGCTTGAATCACACAGGCAAGTAATGGGGTGCCTGTATTAGGACAGGAACAGTGAAGAGGAGGAGATGTGGATCGATTCTAGAGATGCACAGGAAGTGGAATCAACCGGACTTGATGATTAAATGTAGCAGGCTAGCAGATGGGAAAATAGGGAGAGAGAAGGAGGTGTGAGAATAACACCAAGGTTTTACCAGACATCCTCCCTAAGGAGTATTTTTAAAAATGGTGAGTTGAAATGGTCATAAACTTTTGTTTCTTTCTTCTTTTTTCTTTTTCTTCTTCTTTTTTAATGAGAGCGAGAGAGGGAGGGAAGGGTAAAGGGAGAGGGAAAGAAAGAATCTCAAGTCGGCCCCACACCCAGCACAGAGCCAGATGCGGGGCTTGATCCCAAGACCCTGAGATCATGACCTGAGCCGAAGAGTGGGAGGTGCCCCATAAACTTTCGTTTCTTTATAGTAGCTGCCTCTATGCATGCATTCCTACACAATGCATTGTTGAAATGTACCAGTTTCTGAACTTTATACAAATGGAATATTCTTCTGTGACTTGCTTCTTTCTCTCAGGATTATATGTTTGATATTCAACTGTGTGGCTGTGTTTAGCAGTAGCTCATTCAACTGCTTGGCTGTATAGCGTGTTGAATGAATGTACCAAAATCAATTAATCTTTTAGATGAAGTGATATGCATTTGAGAGTTTCTAATTCTTTTCTATTATGAACAATGTGTCTAAGAACATCATTTTACATGTCTCCTGGAGCACATGTGCAACAGTTTCTCTAGGATAATTAATTATCCAGGAGTAGAACTTCCAGGTTGTATGTAGTTCAGTGTTTATGGCAATTTCAGTTTCACCGAGAGTTGTAAATTCCAGTTGTGTCACTTTCATGCTCATTCATGCCTGATATTGTCTGGCTTTTCTTTTCCCACCTCTATCGATTCCTTTCTTCCTCCCTCCCCTCACTTCCTCTCTCTCTCTCTTTTTTTTTTAAGATTTTATTTTTTTAAGTAATCTCCACACCAAACAAGGGGCTGGAACCCACAACCCTGAGATCAAGAGTCTCCTGCTTCACTGACTGAGCTGGTCAGGCACCCCTCCCTCATTTTCTTTTGAATTCGTTAGCTGTAAAACTATAATTCATTGTGTTTTCTAAATTCCATTTCCTTGACTTTTCGTGAAGCTAAACATTTTTTTTAATGTATCTGGTGTTCATTTATATTTCCCCACTGCAATGATCCGTTCATAATTTTCCCATATAGTTTTTCTACTGCATTGTTCACGTTTTTCTTATTTTAGTTTTGTTTTTATATTGTGAATACTAATGATTTATCAGTTATATGTGTTGCAATTTTTCTCATTTGAGACATATTTTCCTCTTTTTAAAAACAAAACAAATGAGCAAAGGTAGAAAAAAAGAGAGAGACAAACCAAGAAACAGACTCTTAAGTATAGAGAATAAACTGACGGTTACCAGGGTTGGGGCGGAGGCTGGATGAAACAGGTGTAGGAGATTAAGGAGTGCACTTGTCCTGGTGAAAAAAAAGGATGCTGAGATAAAAGGTAATTTTAAATTTTGAAGTATTAAACATTATCAATCCTTTTTAAAATCTCTTTTACGCTTTCTGTGCTTACTTTTAAAAGCCTTCGTCTTTCCCATGGTCATAAAGATGATCTCCTATATTGTTTTCTAAGACATTACAGATATGGCTTTCATATTTAAAACTGTAATCCAACAGAAAATGATTTTAGCCATTACAGTAGAGGTTTAGTTTCAACACTTTTCCCTGTGGAAAATATATTCTTCACACTTCATATATAGGCTGGGTTAATCTCAGCAGGACGAGCTTGACCACATACTTAATCCAGGCACCCCTGGGGCCTGGTACTGACTCTTAGCCAAAGCTAGGAAATGCAGTAACTAGAGAAAGATGATATTCTGTAACCATGAGTATGTGAACTGTTTCAGGGTAGGACATAACCAGTCAGTATTGTTTACTACTAATGACTGGATTTAAAATTTTTACCTGATTTCAGTGGAGCCTGGGGGGTTTTGATGGTTAAGGCTGGTCTACCTCTGCACGTGTGTCAGTGGTTTCAGATCTGGAGGCAAAGTGTGTCCCCTGAGCCCCAGTGGTGGGAGGACAAGAAAGCCTGCTCCTGATATCTCTGGGCCCTTCAGTGCCGCTGCTTCACCTGCTGTTGCAGTAATGTCACTCTTATCTCTAATAAAGCTGTAAATGTAACTGAGTCCTGCGAGTTCTTTCCCAATTGAAAAGTTAAAGCAATCAATGGCTAATTAGGGCACTCCATTTCATTTATTAAAGTTTCTCAGTTCTAACGTAAATTAAGTTTTCACTATATGGTGGTTCTCATTCTGAGGCATTTTTTTTTTCCTTCCATTTGCTTATCTCTGCAGGAACATCCTGTTATCCTAATTAATGATTGCTTTAAAATAATAACTAACATTTGATAAAATAACCCCCTACCAAGTTCTTCTTAAGGGACATCTTCTGTATTCTTAGAAGTTGGCTCTTCTACATAAATTTGAGAGCCAGTTTTGCAAGTTTATTAAAAACCACAACAAAAATAGTATAGAACTACCTGGGTCAGTGGTTTCCTTGTAGGAACGCTTTTAAATGGCAGATTGATCACCTGGTTTTGAAATTATTCATGTAAATAGTATATTCTCAGGTCTGTTTGCTGACCTCATGAAATGATTTTGGAAGTGTTCCTTTTTTTTCTTCTTCAATTTTTTGGAAGAGTTTGGGAAGTAGTGATGTTAATTTTTCTTAAACTATTTGGTGGCATTCACCAGTGACACTATCTAATCTTGGGCTTTTCTGTGTTGGAAGGTATTTGATTACTCGTTCTATCTTCTTACTAGTTATAGATCTGTTCAGGTTTTTCATTTCTTCATGATTCAGTCTTGGTAGATTGTGTGTGTCTAGGAATTTATCCATTTCTTCTCGGTTACCCAATTTATTGACATGTAATTATTTACAGTATTGTCCTAGAATCCTTTTTACTTCTATGGCATTGGTTGTAATGTCTCTTCTTTCATTTTTGATATTAGTTATTTGAGTCTTCATTTTTCTTAGTTAATCTAGGTAGAGATTTATTAATTTTGTTGGTCTTTAAAAAAAACCCTAGTTTATACTTTTCTATTGTTTCTGTATTCTCTATTTCATTAATCTCTGCTCTCATCTTTATTTTTTCCTTCCTTCTGCTGGCTTTTGCTTTAGTTTGCTCTTTTTCCAGTTCTTTGAGATGTAAAGTTAGTTTGTTCATTTGAGATCTTTTAAAATGTACACATTTTCAGCTATAAACTTTCCTCTTAGCGTCACTTTTATTGCATCCCATAAATTTTGGTATGTTGTATTTTTGTTTTCATTTGTGTCGAGATAGTTCTGAGAATTTCCATTGTGACTTATTCTTTGACTCAGTAGTTGTTGATGAGTGTGTTGTTTAATTTCCACGTATATGTGGATTTTCCAGCCTTTGGTTTTCTAGTTTCATGCCATTGTGATCAGAAAAGATACTTTGTATAACTTCAATCTCTTTAAATTTGTTGAGACTAGTTTCATTGTCTAACACATGGTCTATCCTGTAGACGGTCCCTTGTGCTCTTAAGAAGTAGGTATATTCGACTGTTGTTGGAGGGAGTATCTTATTTAGTTTGTATGTCCAATTAGTCTATAGTGTTAAGTCCTCAGTTACCTTATTGATCTTCTGTCTGGCTGTTCTATCCATTATTGAAAGTGGGGTACTGAGGTCTCCTATTATTACTGGGTTGCTGTCTATTTCTCTTTTCAATTCTGTCAAATTTTGCCTCATTTAGGAACTCTTATGTTTGGTGTATCATATTTATAATTGTTAAATTTCCTTGGTCAATTAACTCTTTTATCCTTATATAATGTCCTTTTGTTGTCTCTTGCAATAGGTTTTTGTCTTAAAGTCTAATTTGTCTGATATTAGTATAGCCATACCTGCCTTTTGCTGTTTACTATTTGCATGGAATATTTTTTCCCATCCTTTCACTTTTAGCCTACGTATTTGATCTGCAATTTCCTTTCTTATAATGTATTGATACGTTTTGGCATCTAAATTGCGCTCACTTGAAATTTTTGCGTTTTTTAGAAGAATTTGCCTTTATGTACACTAAATTTTTGATGAGATTCACGGCAAAGACACTGGGGCCTAAAGTTTTCTTGGTGGGAAGAACTGCAAATTACAGATTTAAATGGTGTAATTATCTGCTGGCTTTGTTATTTTTTTCCTGTGTAAAGTCAGTTATATTATTATTCTTATAGGGTAGTTTTTTTTCCTCTGGTGTTCTAGAATTTTCTCTTCATGATTGACTTTCAGTAGTTTTACATGCTGTGCAAGGTGTGGATTCTTGTATTTATTTTCTGGAATTGTTAGAGCTTTGTGACTTGATGTCTTTTATGACATCTGAAAATTTCTCATCTGTTTCCCTTTTAAAATACTGTTTCCCATTCTCTTCCCACTTTACGGGACTTCAATTAGAAGTATATTTAACTTTTCAATTGTACCCAAATGACCATTATTTAGACCCTTGTATTTTCACTCTCTTTATCAACATACTTCTTTTTGAATATTCTCCTATGATTTCTTTAGCTCTAATCTGGTGTTAACCACATACATTACTTTTTAAAATTTTCAATTATTGTTTCCTTTGGTTCAAGGATATTTATCTTGCTCTCTTTATAATTTTCATTTCACTTCCCAAGTTATTATTCTCATCTTTACTTCCATAACATATGGAGCACGGTCATCAAAAAACATAACTTCCAGGGCGCCCAGGTGGCTCAGTCGTTAGGTGTCTGCCTTTAGCTCAGGTCATGATCCCAGGGTCCTGGGATCGAGCTCCGTGTCGGGCTCCCAGCTCAGTGGGAAGCCTGCTTCTCCCTCTGCCACTCCCCCTGCTTGTGTTCCCTCTCTTGCTGTGTCTCTCTCTGTTAAATAAATAAAATCTTTAAAAAAACAAAAACAAAAAAAACATAACTTACACAATGTTATATGTCAATTATATCTCAATAAAGCTGAGGAAAATAATAATAAAATAAAAATAAATAAATGTCAAGTATTCCATTATCTGTGTTTCCCTCTGAACTATTTCTGTTTTTTTTGTTGTGTCTTCTGATTTCAGTAATATTTCTCTTGCCTACTTGTATGCTTGATACTTTTTAATTGGCAGACATCATATATAAAAAGCCATATAAATAATTTTAAGTCTGGTTTGATACATTTTTCAACAAGAGAGAACTTATTTTTGCCTCTTTCAGACAGGCAGAGCATTTCCTTATGGCATGTTGTCCACGTGTTATTCGCAACACAAAGGTTATAGAATTTGATAGGAAAACTAAACCTGAATGTTTGTTTCCCCTGCCCTGTGGATCTATCAGAAGCATTGTCCAGCTTCGTAGCCTCATCACCAACTCTTTTATATTTGTCAGATGTTCCTTGGAAGAAAAATCCCAAATTCTCAACTTGATCTTTCTGGGTTTCCCTTATTTCTTGCCTTGTTCTTCAGAGCCTTCGAATAACAATTTTTTTAAAAAAAATTTGTACAGATTTTTGCTATTCTATGTGAGAAAGTTGATCCAAACTAACTAGTCTACCACTACTGGAAACAGAACTTATTGGGCTTTTATAAAACATGTTTTATAATGTTTATTAACTCTCTTCTGACTTATTTTCAGCCTTTCCTTTGATTTCTCTAGAGTTATTAAGATATAATTCTAATGTTTATTGTATTGGTTGGTCTCATTTTGCCATTGTTTGTTTTGACTCATACTTATGGTGGTTACTTTCTTTGTGAATTGAGATTTCTTTTTTAAGGTGAGTTCATATTCCTTAAAACTTTATAAGTAGAGCAGATCCTGGGTGGCTCAGTTGGTGAACGTCCAACTCCTGGTTTCAGCTCAGGTCATGATCTCAGGGTTGTGAGATCAAGCCCTGCATGGGGCTCCGTGCTCACTGTAGAGTCTGCTTGAAATTCTCTGTCTCCCTCTCCCTCTGCCCTTCCCTTATGCTCTCTCTTGCTCTCTAAAAAATAAATGAATAAATAAAATCTTTAAAAATCTTTTTAAGTAGAAAGTATTTGAGATCTGGCTTGAAAGTAGGACTCTATTGTCATTCTCTTTGGGCATATGTGAGGCTCCTTAGTCTTTAATTAACACTGTACTCAAGATTCTTTAACCTTGTTCACTGCCTCATCCCAAAGTCACATACTTGACATTTTGTTACAGAAGCACTGCAATTCCAGGTTAAAACAGAAATCTATTCCATTTATTTATTGCTGCACAGTAAACTACCCTATGTTAAATGTTAAAACGACAATATTTATCTTACATTCGAATCTACAGTTTTGGCAAGAAATCCAATAGCAAGACTGAACCTACAAACAAAAAGGGATGGAAACTCACTGGTGTCGGCCATCAAGGCTCAGAACCAACTGGGGACAGAGAACTGTGGTAAGAGTATTGAAGAGCTTGCTTCCCATAGTTGTTCGGAGTCTAGTTTGATAAAAAACCTGAACTGAGTCTGGCAAATTTCATTGTGATTCTTAACATGAATCCAAGTTCAAACCAGTTTGCCAAGCACAAGGAGGTACACTCTATTATTATAGAAGCCCTCTTTTATGTCTTTAAAGTCTGAAACCTCCCCTCCTACTCACTAGCTACCTACCCCCCTACACAGAAGAATAAATGTTTCAAGGCCCTCTCACATGAATATTACATTTTACTGAAGCAATATAATCATGAGACTTCGCTGCCATCTACATAATATTCCTCTATTTTCATTGACTGCTGGAGAAAATACACAATGGGAAAAGCAAGGAGCCAAGGCAAGAATCAATCACGTAGTTATCTTACCTAAGACCACCAAGCTGAATAAGAAGAGAAAGAGAATCATGGACTGACATGCTGATTATCCCATGGTCCAGTCCAAAAAGCCAATGAGCACTAGAATACACGGAGTCAGATTATCTTTGGAATGTGGTGCTTCACTAAATTAGTATCTTTCATGGTTTGAGAAGCCCATAGATATTTTCATAGTCAAAAAGTTAATGAAAATTATCCACAATCTAACTTTCCCTCTTAGATCAGCAGACCTTAATAAAAATTCTAAATTTCAAACACATTGTTGATGTATTTTCCTTATTTTCATTAGAAACTGAAGATGATTTTTTTTTAAAAGATTTTATTTATTTATTTGACAGAGACAGCCAGCGAAAGAGGGAACACAAGCAGGGGGAGTGGGAGAGGAAGAAGCAGGCTCCCAGCAGAGCAGGGAGCCCGATGGGGGGCTCGATCCCAGAACGCCGGGATCACGCCCTGAGCTGAAGGCAGAAGCTTAATGACTGAGCCACCCAGGTGCCCCTGAAGATGACCTTTTTTTTTTAACATTTCACTTTGGGCTATTTATCCTATTTTAATACACAAACTGGATAAATTCACATATTTCACATTTATGCATTCAAGTCTCTTGGAAAAATTCAACAAAATATTTTTTGACTTAAAATCATTACTTTAATTTTCCTGTGTAGTTTATGTTAACCTGTTATGTGATTTCATTGTCACATGATATTTACCCTTTATATTCATTCTGTGTTTGTGTATGCATTTTCAGAGACCTAATGATAAAAAAAAGTTGGCAGTCACTAATAAGGGGAGGCAGGAATCTAGAGACACCAGTAGGTTCTAAGGATATCTGTAAACTTTAACGTTCTGTTAACATACTAGTAATCTTTTCATAGATAGTAAGTAAAAAGACCGAGAAAACCTCCAACTCTCAAGCTTGCAGCTCAAAGCAGTTTACTAGAATTCTGTCTAAACATTAGAAATCCCAAATAGTCTCCTGGCCCTTCCTCCCATGGGAGGATGAGAACGCCAATAATACTGGTTACATCCTGAGATTCTGCATTGCTCTTTCCTCTTTTCAAGAATGTTGCCGTTAATTGTCACGATAAGCCTACAAAGCTAGCACTTTGAATACTCCAGTACCCCACAAGAGCTACTCAAGGCTATATGACATAAAGTCATATTACTCAAGTAACTTGTTTACTGAAGAATTTTCTCTGAGGGGAATGTAAGCGATTACTGCCGGCAATTAAGATGTTATTCATAGCTTATTCCCTTCATGACATTTTAGGCACCTTCAGTTCAAACTCTATCTTCTCTTCTCCCCCAGTGTGTGTTTGATCTGGGACTTTGCTTATAGTGGCTGAGTGAAGCAAGATCAGCTTGTAGACATCTCCTATCCCTACCTCCAAATCTCTTCAAAGGCCAGAGCTTTGGCTTAAGGAGGAAGAAGAGAGAAAGCAAAAAGGTCTTTTTATTTAGCTGGTGCTGGTTATAATCCCTTCCCCTTTCTTTCTTATGACTGCCTCTCTGGCTAGTGCTGACTGACACGCGCGCGGCAGGCATTTAAAGGCGGTCTTTTTGTAGGCTACATCATTAGGGAATTCCCTGATCCACTGTTCCCTGGCTTCCTAGTCCTGTTGGTTTGGTTTCGATTACTGTTTAGAGCTGTACTGGAATTTGTCAGACCCAATTTAGGTCTTTTTATGAGACTAGCCTCCAAACAACTAAGGGAAGCAAGATCTGAACTCATAACATTAGGACTAGTTCTCCTGGAAATTCACCACAGTATTCCTGTCCCCATTTAGTCTTTAGCCTTGAAACCCTATACCAGTTACTTTTTATTTTTTCTACTTGTAACTTTAGTATTGCTTTTTGGTTTCCTGCATTTGTTTCTGTGCTATCATGGACTTTGTTCAGACATATGCTCTTCCATTCATTTTGAATAGACAACCTGCATTAATTGGCTGCAGTCCCTCTCTTGGGCTTGTATCTGAATAGTTCCGATGAGTATCCCCTAATGGTCTGGCTCAGGCTCTACTCTTCAATCACCTATACTTATTCCAAACTCAAATCCCAGCTCCTGCCATAAGGGCATTTCCCAAAGCTGCTAAAATAACCTTGACTAGTAGCCTGGCAACTATCTTGGGAAAGATACCAACAACATGGCTCAAGCCCAATTACCAGATGTGGTGTTTAAATACCAACCAAAACAGGGAATGCAGTCTGATCCGTTGCCTCTTACCTTCTATGCCTTGACAACTCTGTTTACTTGGATAAACACAAGCAGATTATTGAATTTGATCCATCAGCAGATATCAGAATGGTTAACAGAAAGCCAGTGTCCTCTTCTTTATACTTTCCTCTCTACGAGTAATTCTCTTTGATTTTCTTCCCTTTACATGGCCTCAAGTCTGGGGAATAGCCTTTCACCATACATCGTTTTTACTCTTGCTATAGAGAAAGCACTCCAAACCTGAGTGGCATAAAACAGCAATTTTATTGTGTTTACAGATTCTATGGGTTGGGAATTTGAACCTAGTACAGTGGGGACAGCTTTTGTCCAGGTAAGGAAAACACTGTGCCAGGGAGCTGGAATCTTCTGGAGGCATCTTTACTTACATGTCTAGCAGCTGATTCTGGTCATAGCTTGGGATCTAAGCTGGGACTGTGAGCCAGAGCACCTACATGTGGATTCTCCATATGGCCTGAGCTTTCTCACAGCATAGAGCCCTCAGAATTTTTACATAGTGGCCCAGGGATACAAAGGCAAGTAGCCAAGGAAAGCTAGGCTGAAGCCCCACGGCTTTTTTTTTCTGACTTAGTCATGGAAGTTCTACTGTGTCACTTCTGCTGCATTCTACCGATTGCAAGCAAGTCACTAAGTCAGCTCAGATTCAAGAAAATTGACCATTCAATGGGAGGAGTGTCAAAGAATCTGCAGATATCTTTTAAAACTATCACAGTCAACAATTCTGACAACTGCCTCTACTGTTTATCTCTACTTTTAAGATCTATTTATATAGACCAGAAAAGGGAGGACAGTTTGGGCGGTGCCTACAGGGTGCAAGATCAGTACCTCAGGGGAACTGCTGGCCCCACATTGAGGCAGCTCTCTGTAGAATTCAGGATAATTATTTCTTCTTATATTTTTCTTTAATACTTTCATTGAGATATTATTCATATACCATACAATTAATTCATTTAACATGTACAGTTCAGTGGTTCTTATCATTTTCATAGAATTATAGAACTATCACCACAATTGATCTTACAAAATTTTATCATCCCCCAAAGAAACCATATATCCATTAGTAGTCGCTCCCCCTGAACCCCAACCTCAGCTCCCGGCAACCACTAATCTACTGTTTCTACAGATCTGCCTGTTCTGGCCATTTGATATACATGGCATCATATGCTATGTTGTATTTTGTGGCTGGCTTCTTTCACTTAGCATAAGCTTTTCAAGGCTCCCTCATGTTGTAGCATGTATCAGTGCTTTATTACTTTCTATGATTGAATAATATCCTATTATATGGATATGTGACACTATATAGTTAAAGAAAATATGGATTGTTTACAGTTTTTAGTTATGATGCATAATGCTATGAACATTCATGTACAAGTTTTTTGTGGACATATGGTTTTACTTCTCCTGAGCATATATGTAGGAGTAGAATTGGTGGGTAATATGGAAACTCTATGTTTAACATTTTGAGGAACTGCCAGACTGTTTTCTACAGCAGTTTCATCATTTTACATTCCCACGAGCAGTTTATGAGGGTCCAATTTTTCCAAATTCTCACCAACTCTTGTTATTATCTGTCTTTTTTATTACAGCCATTCTAGTGGGCGTGAAGTGGTATTTCATCGTCATCTTGATTTGTTTTTCTCTGATGGCTAACGATTTTGAGCATCTTTGCATGTGTTTATTTGCCATCTTCTTTGGAGAAATGTCTGTTTGGATCCTCTACTCATTTTTAAAGTAGTTTATTTGTTGTGTTCTGTTTTTAATTATTGAGTTTGGAGTTCTGCATGAATTTTAGAAACCAATTCCTTCTCAAATACATGACTAGTAAACATTTTTTTCCCCATTCTGTAGGTTGTCTTTTCACTTTCTTCATGATGTCCCTTCAAGTACAAAAGTTTTAATTCTGATGATATGCAATTTATCTGTTTTTTCCTTTTGCCACTGATTTTTGGTGCCCTCTATAAGAAGTCATTTCCTAACTCAATGTTACAAAGACTTATTCCTATATTTTCTTCTAAGAGTTTCATAGTTTTAGATTTTACATTTAGGTGTATGATTCATTTCACATTTACATCAGGATGTTCAGTTTTCTCAGAACTATTTGTTCAGAAAATTCTTTTTTCCCTCCATTGAATTGTCATGGCACCCTGGTCAATTAACTATAATGTAATTATAGTTACAATGCATTGATAACTCTCAGTTCTCTTCCAATGATCTATATGTACTTATTTCTTCTTTGTGTCAGCTGCAGAGCCTATTCACCAATTCCAAGAAAGAGGACAATGCAAACTTACCATATCTAATCATAACACCTCACCATGTTGATGTACTCATGGATGAGAGGCAAGCTAACCCATGGCCTGAAAGGAGATTCAAATCTCCAAGTGACACTGCATTCTACGTCAATAACATGAATTTCTTAGATTTCAAGGCTCCTAGGCATAGAAAGAACCAGGCTGTGTCTGTGGGAAAGTCTGAATTAAATTTGCCCACGTTTTTTAAAGTGACAAAGCCTTACATTAATGGAAGCACTGATGAGGTGTCTTGGTGTTAATTAGTTGCCTAAAGATACAGCAGTGGCTTAGCCTGAGTCACTTCTTTTAGCAACTAGTTTCCTATTTGTTGTCCAGCGAGCCTGACCTCTGGTTAAAATTTTTCTACCTTTCATCTCAATGTTCGTGACTAAGGTGTACAATATATTCAATTCTTAAAACCTGGTTTCAACCTCAAACTGGACTAAACCAGCTCTTCCTGAAATATGCCATTCATCTACAAACACTTTGAGCCTGGCAGCCCAGCCCTGACGTGTAATTCTACACAGAAAATCCCTGTGTTAAAGCAATTCAGCAGACTTCTTTGCTGACCAATCAAGTTCTTTTGTCAAAGGCCAAGTCTCATTTCATCATTGAAGATGAATGGCTGAAACTGCAATACCCCGGTAGGAGTGGCACACCAAAACTCATTTAAAAAGGGGTTGCACAATGAAATTCACTTTTAAAAAAAGTGTAATTAATTGAACAAATAAAGATGAGGTTTTGGTGAGAGGATGAGTAAGCTCAGTAAAATAGGAGGAAGTTGCAATAATCTCAAATAAAAGAAAAAAAAAACTAGAAATGGAACCTAAGGGTGGTTAAAAGAAAGTCTTAACTGATGACAGTTTTAAAAAAGATGTTTAGCAATGTATATTATAAATATCCAGACAATGATGTCTACAAGCTATTTTGCACTGCACATCTATATTCATGTGGAGTACAATACGCACATAAATGATCCATGCCCTAATTTAAGAATATTTCTTAAAGATAACCAATATTTTAATAAAGGAGTTTCACTCCCAAAGTGTATGTTAATCACAGGATAAGTCTATTCACGTGTGGGTGTCTGTACCGTCGACAACTGTAAATTTACCCAGTAGCAGCTGTGATCAAATACTTCCAAAATTCCTAATGACCTCATGGTCCAAATCAACCTACAGACAATGATTTGTATAATTTAGTCAATGATCTATGGCTTGGGATAGGGAAATTACACAAACTTCAACCCAAATAAGAATCTGTTTATTCTTATTTAGTATTACCTTTAAAACTTATCAAAGAAAAAAATTATCGAGGCATAATGCATACCCAATACATCCTAATAGGCTCAATAGCAAGTCCTGGACAAATCAGAAATTGCTTGGCACCTAAATTTCTAAATACCCTCTCACAAATTAGTTTAGTATATCCTAAGTCTCTCAAACTTAGGACATGTGTATATACATGGGGAATATTAATATGATGGATTACATTTCACTCTTTCTTTCTCTTATTTGCCTATGCAGGTTACCCAGGCCTCCCAAAGTCTTACCCAGTTTTTGGGTCCCTAGTGGTATGTCATGTGGTTCATGTTCTGCTCTGGACTGTTTTGTTGATGATGACGACAAGAGAAGCCACCTGGAGATGGTGACTCATCACTGCCAAGATATGTAAAAAAACGTGACTACATCTTGGTCTCAATCAGGTCACATAGAAGTTAATATAACCCCAAATAGTTACACAATGACTGAGATTGGCCACTATTATCTCCTCCTTCCTGCTTGGCCTCAAATTCCCCTTTAAATACTGAAACACAAGTTTTTCTTCATTCTCCTTTAGTCTGGAACTCTTAAAACACAAATCATCTCTTGATGATGATGAATCTGCCATCTTTCCAGACCTATCTAGGCATGACTTTCCATTCGGGGTTAAGGACAGCCCCTCCTATATTAATATAAATTTGAACTAAAATGAGCGTAGGCATAAAATCCCAGATTGGTATATTTGCAAATAAGGACTCTTGCACATACATATACTTCCTTTCTATCTATGGACAGAAAAGAGGGAGCCAAGGAACAGAGGGAAGGAGGAAGGGAAGGAAATAGTGGGGATAAAGAGACTGAAAAAGAGTGAGGGAAAGAAAGTGTTCTCAAAAATCATCAATACTGAACTCCTCACTTCAGAATTATTGGATAGAGGAGAAATTTTGTAAAGGTAGTTTTTAAGAAAGATGTCAACTAGGAAACCTCGAGCCACTTATTAGTTTTTAGAGTGAAAACTTTTGAACCAAAAATAGGCAAGTAAACATTATTTTGTATTCCTTTCAGCACACTGATGATATTTTGCAGTGTGATGGATTGAAGTTGTTTCAGATATTCTACAATTTCAGTGATTTTCACCCACTGAGACTCTATTCAGATAAAAGGATCAATCTAAATTCTGATGGTTAAGAATTGCGTGTGCCACTTTTCAATCATATTTCAAGAAATCAGCTGAATATACCAAATAATTCCAAAGCATTTTTGTCCTATCTCAGCCTTTTGGGTCTGGGTTTCACAGGGAGTAAGTTTTAATTGCTCTTTAGCAGAAAGTAGAAAGCAAGTTATAAACAGAAGCCTTAAGACAAACATTGGAGGGGTTGTCATATTATATCCTGGATTTTCATGTTTTTGAAACAACCATAAAGAAGCATTTTCATATTTTTTTCATATTTTTCCATACACTCAAAATTACAGAATCTAAAGTATTCCAGGGGCTTTTGTTTAATTTTTCTATTTATCAGTAGATCTAAATAAAATTAAGATTCTTCTTAATTCTACCCATTAGTTGTTGTAGCTCACGTTACATACTTTTCACACTCTAGTTCTGATCAGTCCATTTTGTTGAGAACGGGAAGAGAAATAGGTACGTTTGAAAATGAATGGGTTTTATAAAGCCTCATGAGGGGCTCCTGGGTGGCTCAGTCGTTAAGCGTCTGCCTTCGGCTCGGGTCATGATCCCGGCGTTCTGGGATCGAGCCCGCATCGGGCTCCCTGCTCGGCGGGAGGCCTGCTTCTCCCTCTCCCACTCCCCCTGCTTGTGTTCCCTCTCTCTCTGGCTGTCTCTCTCTGTCAAATAAATAAATAAAATCTTAAAAAAAAAATAAAGCCTCATGAGAGGTGATTCACTAAGATATCAGAAACAAACTCTCCCATCCTGCATACTATCTGGCAATGGGACTCTCCCAATAACCCCATTAAGAGGCAGTGCCTATTTGCTTTCTCCTTGAATCTGGGCTGGCCCCATGTCTTTCAAATGGAATGTGGCAAAAGAGATATTGTGCAAATTTTATGGCGTTAAGAGGCCTTACCACTTCATTTTTTACCCTCCTGTGTTCTGAGGCCCCATGGCGACCCTGCTAGAGAGAAACGTGAGCTAGAGGTCTTTTTTAGATGGTACCAGTCACTAGACATGAGCAAAGCCATTCTGAATGATTTGACCCCAGCTGAGTTTCTAGCAATTACTACCATATGAATCATCCCAGCCAACATATATGAAGCAGAACTAGCCAAAAGAGCTCTACAGAACTATGATTATAAAATCTTTGTTGATTTTGGAGGGAGTGTGATATGCCGGGGTAGATAATGAATGCAAGCCTCAAATGCCACTGCTGTCTCCTTCTCTGTAATTATGATGAAGATGATGTTCCTTTTCCTCTCCGAGAACACATTTCCATCTTTGCTCATTGTCTTGCATTTTTAGGAGACCTTCCTTATTTCAACTATGCCTTCTTTAATCATGTATATCGTGCATCTTCTACTACTACCCCTCTATTAGTTCGTTCCTATTCATATTTAAACATCGCTTGTTCTGTCTTATCTTAAAAATACACTTTTCAGTATCCATCTTATCAATTCCAGTTAGCAACAAATCGCTTCTCTCTTCTCTTCTCTTCTCTTCTCTTCTCTTCTCTTCTCTTCTCTTTACAACTCAACAGTTTTAAAGAGTTCTTTACACTGGGTGATTTTACTCTCACTTCATTTTTTAACTCACTGACACGTGACTTCTGGAGCACCATGGAAATGGAGTATTACCAATGATCTTGCTCTCCCTAAATCCAATAGAAATTTCTTAGTATTTTTCTTACTGAACTCTCCTGTATCCCCTGATTTTATCAGTCATTCCCTTGTCCTTTAAACACTATCTTCTCTTGACTTGATAACACTTCATATTTCTCATTTTACTCTAACAACTATCCTGTCCTTCTCAGAATCCTTTGATAATTCCTCTTATTCTGTTCACTCTGGTTTCCTTTAGACCAGCAGTCAGTGAATTATGGCCTATAGGCCAAATTCTGACCTCTATCTGTTTTTGTAAATAAAGTTATATTAGAACCTAGCCTCACTCATTCATTCATGTATTGGCTATAGCTATGATCAATGACAAATGAACAAGTTGAGTAGTTGTAACACAGACCATACAACCCACAAAGCCTAAAATGTTTTCTATCTGGCCCTTTACAGAAAAAACTTGCTAACCTCTGATACATAGCTCTGATATGTGTTCTATTTTATTTTTACTATAAAACTTTTCTGAATAAGCTTACCCTTCTCTATCATAAACACACAATGAAAGTAATAGCTATACAGTGGATAGCTTCTACAAATCCTGTCTCTAACCCAGGTGACAGATTCAGATCTTCTGTTGGCTATTCCCCCCGCCCCTTTATTGGTCTGTGTGCTTATCCATTTATTCTCTGCCTTACTCTGTGACTGGAGAAGCTGAGCTCCATGGACTGGGC
Organism: Ursus maritimus; assembly: GCF_017311325.1. NCBI lineage: Eukaryota > Metazoa > Chordata > Mammalia > Carnivora > Ursidae > Ursus > Ursus maritimus. Next base: position 102,726,214 of record NW_024423319.1, on the reverse strand, counting down.
TCCCTTGCCCTTTGCTTTTAATTGGTTTAGCTCAAGTGGAGGCCTTAGTGGGAAATGGGAGGGCAAAGAAAGAGAAAGGTGAAGGTATATACTCTACTGCTTCCCTCACTTACAGAACATGGTTTTGCAGTGGTTTTGTTGTTTTACTGAAGGCAACATCTCTTGTCCTATGATGCTCTTTTTTTTTTTAATTTTTAAAAAAATTTTAAGTTTTAATTTAAATTCTAGTGAACATATAGTATAATATTGGTTTCAGGAGTAGAACTTAGTGATTCATCAGTTGCATATAACACCCAGTGCTCATCACAAGTGCCCTCCTTAATACCCATCACCCGTCTAGCCCTTCCCCCACACACCTCCCCTCCAGCAACCCTTGGTTTGTTCTCTATAGTTAAGAGTCTTTTATGGTTCACCTCCCTTTTTTTCCCTTCTCCTATATTCATCTGTTTTGTTTCTTAAATTCCACATATGAGTAAACTCATATGGTACATGTCTTTCTCTATTTTGCTTGGCATAATACAATCTAGCTCCATATACATCATTGCAAATGGCAAGATTTCATTCTTTTTGATGGCTGAGTAATATTACAGTGTGTGTACACACACATATCCCACATGTTGTTTATCCATTCACTACGATGCTCTTCTATAGCTATATGTCTTCTGAATCTTGGTAACCGCTCATTCCCCTTTCTCCCTTAGGTCTAAGGAAGGGCTCCCTACTGTTGTTAGCCTCAAGTGCCTCCTCAGTTTTTTGGTTTCCTTAAACTCTACCTACATTTTATAAGACTTTCCTTAAAATCTCCTTTATCATACATTTTGGATATATCTTTCAGTTTCTCCAGGATTTTGATGTAAGCAACTGTCCACTGGATATATAAACGTAGACATCTGATAGTTAAACATGAGGTATCCTTAGGGCACTTGGGTGGTTCAGTTGGTTAAGCATCTGACTCTTGATTTTGAGCTCAGGTCATGATCTCAGGATTGTGAGATGAAGCCCTGCTTCAGACTCGTGCTGGGCATGGAGCCTGCTTAGGATTCTCTCTCTCTCTCCCTCTCCCTCTGCCCCGCCCCCCACCATTCATGCTTGCTCTCTCTCTCTCTCTAAAAAAAAAGAAAAGAAAAAAGAAATGAAATCACTGCCACAAACCTGAGTATTTATCATGACCTCTTCTGAGTCTTTCACAGCTCAGCTAGACCAAAGTTCTGACCTAAATCGATGCTAAGCCCACTGACACCTCTGCCTAAGCCCTGTTCCTGCCTCCAGTGCCCATCCCGACATTCTATTTTTCATAATGCAACCAGATTCTGCTTTCTAAATTAAAGTCTGATCATAGCAGTCTCTTTCTTAAAACTCTTCAACTCTATCTCTAAAATAAAGGCCAAATCCTTTAACATGGCATACCTGATCCTCCATGACCTGAACCTGTTTACCTCCCAGTCTCATCTCTTCTCACTTCTTACACTGTGTTGCATGCTCTGAGCCAGATTTAAATTCCTTTTAGTCCTTTGAAAGTGCCACACTTTGTCTTGCTTCTGTGCCATTCTAGCTGCCATTCCTCACATGTGGAACACTTTTTCTCTCAAGTTCATTTGGATAATCTCTAGTTTTCTTTCATTTCACTACTCCCAGGAAGTCTTCCTTTACACACTCAGACTCAATTTAACCTTGCTGTGTTCTACATCTGTGCTGAATAATACTTCTGCAGTAGCAGTAATTGCATTATTTTGTAATGCGTTTTATGCCCTTCCACCAGGCTATAAATGAAGAAAGGGTAGGAATGCCATTGATGTCATTCACCATTATATCAACAGGAGGTATCATATGCCCATACTTACCACAGTCATATAGATTTAAAAAATTAAATTAATTTGATAATAAAATGATCTACTATTTTAAATTGTGAGCCTCCTAGATTAGATTAAATTTCATGGCAAATATGTTACGGCAGCTAACACAGCATGACATTTGCAAAGCTCCTGCTTTCAGCGTGCTTGGTAGAATACAGTTGTTTGAGGTAGGTCTTTGTGACTCTATGTAATCTCACAGCGGTCACAAGGGCAAGATAAATGGGAGATGTTGTGGCAACTTACAGGTATCACAAAGGAAAGTGAATTGGGACTTCTAGAGTTTAAACTGCTTGAATATCTTAAATGAATGAATAACTATCCATTTATGTGCCCTTCCACCATGACATGTCCAGAATTAAGGCTCCTGTACTCAGAACTCTTGCTTAAGATATTCACTTGAGCTAAAGAGACAAATGAAAGCTACAAATGTTGCTTTTCTGCTCGGCCACCAACGGAGGAGGGTGACTGAGGCACCATCAGCGTAGCGGGCCTGGTGGCAGCATCTATATATCAATCACTCGACTCTTCGAGGTACAACAGATCCTATGAGGTGAAGTTGAATGAAGGTTGTCTTGATGTTTTCCAGAAACCACTCAGAGGATGGCTGTGATAAAACCACTGGGAGCACAACTGCACATAATGCGCATATAGGTAGCTACAGATGACTATTCAAGTCCGTAACTACTGCGGTTAAAATTCTTCATTGCCTCAAGGGCATGCAATTGGAAGGAAAAATGAAGAATTGGTCAAGAAGACATGAATTGAAACCAATGATGAAAATTCCTATTTTATTCAACATTGATCACCTCACAAAGGTCATGTAGAAAAATACATGTTCAAATACTTTCAATTGCTGGGCAATAAAGTCTACTATTTTTAAAATATATCAAGTGTTTAAACAGCTCCATTCTCATAATCACTAGTCAGACTTGTTTTTAACATACTTTGAGGAAAGTATGTTCTTGTCAATAATTAGCTCATTTGTAGAACGATTCCCTTTGAGGGGGCAGTCAGCTGCGTAGACATTCTAGTACCTCCAGTTCTCCTGCCCTTTCTTACCTTAGGGGAGTTCAGCAAACTAGATAAACATGGAGGCCTCCCTTTCAGAACCTGATCTTATAGCTAAAAAGCAAATATTTGGTATCTCCTAAACACCTTAATGAATTATCCCTTACAAGTAAAGATTTCACCTGTGACCTACAGAATGTTTGTTTAAAATTAGAATCTTGTTTTATTCGTTGTTTTTACCTTTGAATAAAAAAGTAATCCTGGGGGGGGGGAGAAAGCAACAAATGTTAAATCTAGACCCTCATTTATAAAATGAAGAGAAAAACAAGTATCACCATACATTTGAGGAAAAACAAGTGCATGAAAGAGAGGTGCCAAACTTAGCAAAATGAAGAAACTCACAATGAAAGAGAGAGTGAGAACAGAAAACAGAACCTACTTAAAAGAAGTATAATGCAAAACAAAGTAAGTATAATGGATATCTTCAGAGTAATGCTAATACATATTATTTCTGAAAAGAAAGATTTTAAGGATGAAATAAATACAAATCAAAATTTAACCATGAATTCTGAAGTTAAAAATTCCAAATTATAGGCTAAATAATGGAAAGAATGACTTCAAAGAATAAAATTCATGAGCTGGGGAATATTTCAAAATTGAGAGGAAAAGAATAAAGGGACGAGGAATATGAGAAAAAAATTTAAGTAACATGAAGGATAAAACCAGATACACCAAAACTGATCCACCGAAATGTTGCACAGAGATAAGAAAGAGCAAAGGTAAGGGAAACAAACACTAAAAAATACAGAAAAAAGTTTTATGATCTGATAGGAGAATTTTGTATATACTTAGATTGGAAGAGGCCTTTAGTGAGGAGCAATAAAGAGGACAAACGATTTAATTCTAGACCTGCTTCTGGGGAAATTTCTGACACTTACATCAAAATATTTATCACTGTTATACCAGGAAGACATTCCAGGACAAATTTCAACGCTCCTTTTATATCCTTCCCACATGAACCTTCTGACAGGGAACCAGAATATTTTTATTATGTGGTATAATTGCACTTGAATTCTAATTGATATAATAAAAAGTGAGTCATATCTTTAATAACGATTTGAAGGCACTGGGGCCATAGTGTGTTACCGTCCTCATTTCTCCACTCTGATTTACTGTCCCATTTTTTCTCCCAGTGTCCTGGAAAATTACAGTGAGAAATCTATTATTTCAGCTTGCAGGGTTTTTTCCACCCTTCATTCTGACAGACTCTCTCTACATTAGAAAATGGGAGGGGTGTAAATTCCCCTATTCAGTTCCCATGTTAACACGCTGTTTTTGAAAAATCATCTTAAGAACCCCTAACCTATGTTCACCTCACTTTTGGTATATAGGTAAGTTATAAGCCTACTCCCCACTCTCAAAACAGAAGGTAGAGTATAAGTATTAGTTCACTCCTACAAGGAGTCCTCACAGCTTTAGCAATACTGGAAGATTCTGCCATGTATCAGTCTCTATGCCGGCACTGAGTAACATGGCCCATCAACCTGATGTCTACAAAGTATATTTAAGTGTAGCTGAATACTGATTGAGCTTCTCGGATATCTCACCACCTCCCTGTGCGTTCTTAAAAGGGAGATTAGTGGGCAGCCTACTTTCTTGCCAAAGATTATGAAATAAGAGACAGACAATGGTGTAAATCTTCATGGCATACACTAACAATTCGACTTATTGTCTACAAAGTTTCTTCTGTTCAGTGGCCATTCCATAAAAAAAAATTGGTGAAATTTGGTTCATTCTCTCTTATTGATTAATTTGTTGTGGGTTGTAAGGGGGAAATTCTGTCCTACATTGTAGAGAACTGTGTACTTTCCACAGAAAACTTAACTCTCAGAGTCTAACCCTTGATCAGATTGAGTTATATCATTGAAACTATATAGTGAATGGTAGTTCACCCAGAATGACACAGTGGTAGATACATTCTGGTTCCTGGTGAAATAAGCATGTGGATAGTTGTTGAACATCATGACAAATGTATTAAGTTCTAGTGAGATGAAATTCGTGCATTCTAATTGCAGGTACTTACAGCTCTGAGAAGTCTCCAGACTTTTGACCTGGATGTCTTTTGCTCTTATCAATTCAAACCACTGGGCCCAAATTAGCTCTAAAATTTCCTCCCTGAGCAAGTGACTGGAGTCATCAGATAACATTCTCCAACATGGAGAGTAGTACACTGGTGACAGTATCGATAATTTCAATTATATTAGCACTAGTCACTGAAGTACTTAGTAGAACTCACAGTAATGAATTTACATGTACTTATTACTTATGCAATAATAGTTTCAAGACATTTAGGGACATCTCTGAATCTTTTTTTTTAATGTTCAGTTAGCCACTGTATAGTACACCATTAGTATTTGATGTAGTGTTCAATGATTCATCAGTTATGTGTAACACTCAGTGCTCACCACAGCACGACATTTCTGAATCTTTTAGCAAAGACTATTGTCTCTTTCCCTTTTCAGCCTCTCTCAGCTAGCACCTAGTTTGATATTTATGTTTCGACTCCTCCAATCTGACTGAAGTAGTTGTGATTTCTCCAGTGGTATGTGTTTTATGGTTACCATGGATGTTGCCACAGAAGGATGACGCAAAAACTCATCTGTACCATATTTTTCCCTTTAGTGTCTTCCCTTTTAAGGAAATACAATGTTTTAATAGATTTTTGTGAGTTGCAAGTAGGAAAATGCATCTATATCTCTTTGATATTCGATCTGATATGTAATGAATACAGAAATTTCAAACAGTGTAGCTACCCATTGCTTCCACATGGTATTTTCTCTGTTGCTGGTAACATTTTATGTAAGTGGATTGTTGCCATTCTCTATTCCAAAAGGCACCTTCAAACTTGACAGTGATAGATCATTTTGGTTTAAGAATTCACCTTCCACAGTACAGAATTTCATTCTTAAATAATTTTGGCTAGTAACTTATGTAACTTCTCTTTGACTTGACAAGACACAGCCTCTGTGGCTAATGAAGGACTGAGTGTGGTCATGATAATTTATGACAGTGTTCCGTATCAGACGCATCTTATGTGCCACCTCAGATATCTCTTGATCCCACTTATCTCTATAGCCCTTGTCCACCGCTTCCAATAACCCGCTCCAGAATTATACCAGCCACTGCGAAGTTACCAACTTTGTGTGGCTACATGCAGCACAACACAACATGACCTCACTTCATTTTTTTACTGTGTGCCTCTAGCCTCCCACCTGGAACTTCCCTGTTACCACTGAGGTATGAGATCAAAGCATAATCCAAAACTGTGGGGGAATTGAAACCCATGGAAAAATAGCTTTAATGAATGGGATTGAAAGCCAGTGAATACAATTTCAACTACTTTTCCCTCCAACCAACTTCTCTGTGACTCATAAGACTTGTCAGAGTCCACTGAGATTGAATAATAAGTTACATCTGATGCCAAGTGGAGACCAGTTCGGCAACCCTTCCTTATATTGTCTCCTCCTCCTGATTCAGTCTTCATTTACTTCATTCTTGGTGCCTTAGAATTACATTCCCTAATAAACTAGCAGCACGTAAGATTTCCCTCACGCTTTACTTTTTTAGAGAATTCGGACTGATAGTCGGTATCAGAAGCGGCCCTAGAACAGAGACATATCCCATCTTTTTTTAATGGATTTTTGGAGTCGGATTACTCATCAGATTAATAACAATAGAGACACCACTTCTGGTGATAGGTGAGGTGGTGATGGCTCATGTCACGCAATGGCATTACAAGCAAAAAGGCTTTTTTAAAACATCTGGTTAATTGGGATAAAATCAGGTTGACGGTGAGACTATGGAATATATGGTTGCTATAGCAATTGACCTGTATGAGGCCAAAGCTACTTTAGACTGATGGTAGAGTAGGCTGGCTTCTGTTACTAGCATTGGAAGCCTAGCAAAAATGAAACAAAAATCTCAGAGAAGACAACTGACAATGATGGCATGCTATAAAAGCCAGAGGGCCTCTCATTCCCAACAGCTGCAAGCAGGCAGGCCCAGACACACACACACACACACACACACACACACACACACACAGAGTTATAAGATATTATGGAAAACACGGCAAACACTGACTAGATATTTGATAGTTTTAAGGAATTATTATTTCTTTTTGGTTTTATAAAAATACTTTGGTTGTATTAAAAGGAATCTTTTTGAAATACAGACATTTAAATATTTACAAATAAAATACTGATGTCGGAGATTTGCTACAAAATGACTGGGTCGTGGGAGTGAGTCAAGATATATTTAAAACAACATTTGTTATGCACTGATTATTGTTGAAGCTGGGTGATGGGTGCAAATGTCTTCATTTTACTATTATATCTACTTCTATACATATTTGAAAATGTCCATAGTATACATCCATAGTATATTATTGTTTAAGAAAATCAGGCCTAGGATTTGATTATAAATGTAGCAGAGCTACAAAAGAGCTGGGATATGCAGTCATGATAGCAAGCTGTGACAAAGTTAGGACTTCGATAGAAAAAGAATGGGTTCTTGAAATCTGGAAAGAGGTCACATGTTGATAAGCCTGAGAATATTATACTCACAAATTCCCCTAAATCCTCCAGGCCAACAGAAGCAATCTCCTCTACTTACAGGTATATACCCAAAATAATTGAAAGCAAGGACTCAAACAGATATTTGTACATTGATACTTATAGCAGCATTATTCAAAATAGACAAAGATAGAAATAACCCAAATGTCCACTGGCAGATTAACTGGTAACTAAAATGTGGTATATACATACAATGGAATATTATTCAACTTTCAAAAGGAATAAAGTTCTGATACATGCTACGACAGGGATAAAACTTGAAAACATTATGCTGAGTGAAATAGGCAGATACAAAAAGACAAGTATTGTATGTTTTAACTTATATGAGGTACCTAGGATAGTCAAATTCCTAGAGACAAAAAGTAGAATAGTGGTTATGAGGGGCTGGGGGATAGAAGGGAATGAAGAGTTATTGTTTAATGGGTATAGAGTTTCAGTTTGTGATGATTAAAATTTTCTGGAGATATTTGGTGGTGAATGTACTTAATGCCACTAAACTGTATATTAAAAATAATTAAAATTCTAAATTTTATATTATATATATTTTACCACAACAAAAAAATTATTTCTTATGACTTAGGCTTTTTGTGTCTTATTTTAAGAAATCTTTGTGTACTCCAAAGCTACAAAGATATTACCCTATAGTTACTTCCAGGAATTTTATGGTTTTATGTCCATGTGTATGATTCATTTCAAGTTATTTTTATACAGTGCAAGGATCAAAGTTCATTTATTTCCACATAATTATCCAGTTGTCCCAGCACCATTTGTTTAAAAGTTTATCTTTTCCACACTGAAACACCATGGCACATTAAATGAAAATCAATGGCCATATCTTATTCCTTTGACTTATCTGTTTATTTTTATGACAATATCATGCTATTTTGATTACTGATGATTTACAGTTAATTTTCACATCAGACAGTATAAGTCTTCCAACTTTGTTGTTTTTCAAGTGATTTTGGTTACTTGACTTTCTTTCCATTTCTATATAAATTCTGTAATCAATTTGCCAATTTCCACAAAGACCCTGCCAGCTGTGGGTTTACTAGAATTACAATGAATCTGTAGATAAATGCTCTTAGAATCAGCATATTAATACAAATGAATCTTCAAATCTATGAACATGGCATACTCTCCAATTATTTAGTCTAAGTTTTTTTCTCTAAGCATTGCTTTGTAGTTTTAACGAATGTAGAAATTGTATACCTATCTTATTAACTAATTAATTAATTAATTTATTTATTAGGCTCCATGCCCATCGTGGAGCCCAATGTGGGGCTTGAACTCATGACCTGACCGACTTGACTCAAGACCTGGGCTGAGACCAAGAGTCAGACGCTTAACCGACTGAGCCACCTGCATACCTCTGTACACCTGTATTTTTAGACTTTACCTAAGCATCTCATATTTGGGATACAATTTTCAATTGTTTATTGTTGGTTTATAAAAATCCTATTTAATTTTACATATGATCTTGTATCTGCAAACTTGCTTAACTTTTAAGTTCTAATATCTTTTTGGAGATTCCTTAGTGTTTTCTAAGTGCACAATCATATTGTATACATTTAAGACAGCTTTATTTCTTTATTTCTGATTTCTATGACTTCCTGTTTTTCCTTGCCTTGTCACACTGTCCGGGTCCCCTCACTGAACTGTTGAATAGAAGTGGAAGGAATGAACACCTTTGTTTTGTTCCTAATTTTAGGGGCAAAAATCCAGTATTTTACAAATAATATGATTTTAGCTCTAGAATTTTTCATAGATGTCTTTTACCAAGGTTGAGGAAGTTCCTAAAAGAACTTCCTAGTTTTCTAAATATTTTTATCATGAATAGGTATTAGAATGTATCAAAGGATTTTTCAGCACATTTTATTCCTTTTTTAAAAAAGATTTTATTTATTTACTTGAGAGAGAGAGAGAGCACGCACACAAGCTGGAGGAGGAACAGAGGGAGTAGGACAAGCAGACTCCATGCTGAACTTGGAGCCTGAGGTGGGGCCCCATCTCACATCCCTGAGATCATGACCTGAGCCACAATCAAGGGTCGGAGGCTCAACCAACTGAGCTACCCAGGCACCCCTTGGAGCACATTTTAAGATGATACTATGGTTTACAGCAAAGGAGCTAACAGGAATACCCTGACATGCCTGAGCCATTGCAACTTAGATTGGTAGAGTAGGAAATAAGGAATGAAAAAAGAGGGCAAAATAGCAACTAGGAAGGCATATACTAGTAGAGGGCACTGTGAGGCCAATTAAGAGGGTGGAAGAATTTGAAGAATAGGAGAATGACTTTACTGATAACATCTTTTAAGTTAGGCAACTTGGAGGCAAAATTCAAACTAGCTGTGTAGATGTAATAAATTCTATAAAAGAAGATGTAGAAATATGAAAGGAAAAATAAAGTAGGTCTGTTTGTAGACACATAAGAAAAACAAAATCCCAGATTTTTTTTTAAGGTTTTACTTTTTTTTTTTTTTTTTTTTTAAGAGAGAGAGAGTGTGAGTGGTGGGGAGGGTCAAAAGGAGAGGGAGAAGGAGAATCTTAAGCAGGCTCCATCCTTCGCATGGAGTATGACACAAGGCTTGTCTCATGACCCTGAGATCATGACCTGAGCTGAAATCAAGAGTTGGACACTCAACTGACTGAGCCACCCAGATGTCCCAGATTTTACTTTTTAGGTTATCTATATACCCTATGTGGGGCTTGAACTCACAACCCTGAGATTAAGAGTTGCACGCTCTACTGGCTGAGCCAGCCAGGCCCCCTCATAATCTTAGATTTTAAAAGCACTTTGTAGTTTATCTAGTTTATTGACCCATTATATGTTTGAAAGTTTCCCACGTCAGTCAGGAGCACATTTATTAAACATTAACACCACTGGCGATAGAAATTCCCTTCTATATTATATATTTTTTTACATATTAAATGTCCATACTGTTTCTACTTGTTAGGCATTATTCTACTCTTTGGACATAGTAGAATTCATTTGAAAGCCTGATATAGAGCTGTTTTGAGAATACTTAAGAAATATTAAAGATATAAAATCAGTAGAACTTTGGTGTGTTGATGAGTGGTGATGGGAAAAAGTAAAAAGTAAAGCTGAATTACCTATTCTCAACAGTTGATATATTACCCACAAGAAGGGAGATAAAAAAACTTCTTGGTTAGACAGGGTGCCTGGCCGACTCAGCTGGAAGAGAATGCAACCCTCAATCTTGAGATCAAGCCCCACGTTGGGTGCAGAGATTACTACAAGAAAATAAACTTAAAAAAAAAAAAACTTCTTGGTTAGAGGCGGTAGTTGTCCTTTCATAGTAGAAGTAATACTATTACTACGACCACTATACTGTTGTTGCTGTCGTTGCTGTTGTTCATCTCAGAGTGCCTATAGAACAATCAGGTGAGCTATCCGGGAAGGGACTAGGGAAGTGAGTCTTGCCCCTCTTCACTTACTAGCAGGTGATGAGGGCACTTCTTGGGCATGATTGCTTGTTACTGAGGTTTCAAAATCTCTGAAATAGGAGTAATAACACCTACCTCACAGGATGATTATAAGAATAAAATGGATTAACTCGTTTAAAGTGCTGAGTTCACTTTATATAACCACTATTTTTATTACTGTAAATAACCAAAATATTTAGGAAAATATATGTAATGTAAATGTAAGTAATATATAATGTACTATATATTGTAGGAAATAATAGTAGAAAATATCTGTATTTTAAATTATTTTGAAGCATTAGTATAATTATAGAATCATGTCAAATTTCCTTCCAATATTTTTGATGGCCAAATGGACTCATTTATTATTCGGTATCACAGTCATTGTGTTATTTATTTATTTATTTATTTTTAAAGATTTTATTTATTTATTTGACAGAGAGAGAGACAGCCAGAGAGAGAGGGAACACAGGCAGGGGGAGTGGGAGAGGAAGAAGCAGGCTCCCAGCGGAGGAGCCTGACGTGGGGCTCGATCCCAGAACACCAGGATCACACCCTGAGCCAAAGGCAGACGCTTAACGACTGAGCCATCCAGGCGCCCCAACAATTTATAAAATATTTTTTGTTTCTCTTTTCAGGTGTGTAGGGAGTTTGTATCTCCCCACCATTGAAATGGTAACTGAATATGTGAGTTCCTTATCTGAAGAAATGTGAGTAGAACATGATGTGTCATTTCCAGACTGAATCATCAGTCTCTCTCTACCCTGAAATGAGGAGAGCCTCTAGCTCTCCCATGTAGCAGGAACAAGAAATACATCTTAATGACATAAGCCACTAATCATTTTTTAATTGCAGAATAATCTACATATATCATCTCTCTTAATTAATACTGAAATATGTATGTAGAAATGTGGTATGGTCATAACAAAACCTTAACATATAAAGACTGGGAAGTGGGTGGTGAGGAAAGTATGATCAGAGGCAATAAGAATGGTGATCTATGTTATGTAGCATCTAATCAGTTGATAAAATTGTTGACATAATTGTTGAGATAATCTGGAAGACAAATTACATATCTTGTGAATTTGTAAATCAAGAAGTAAATATTGCAAAAGAATGTAAGTGTGTGTTGACTGGGTTTGTCGGTAGCTTTGAAAAAGTTCTACAAAAAGAGATTGGCTCTAAAAAACATTGGCTGGTTTGCAAGAAGAAATAAAAGGAAGGAGTGCGAGTCCAGAAAGTTGGGGACTATAGGATTAGAAGAGGCAGTTGTTTTTTAACGCTAATTGGTAAAATATACATCTGAGAAGGGCTTTGAGAGACAAAGGCCAATTAAAACCCAGTCTTGTGACAGAAATCAAATCAAGAGTACTCCCTCCATAACCAGTATTAAAATCTCTGGACAAATTAAGATCTTTCAGAGAAAAGACCCAATTAAGGTTTTGACACCCAGCAAATCCTTTCAATTGGACAAAATGGCTCAAGAAAAAGAGAATAAAGTTGTGGCTTGCCTACTGCTCAAGAAATAAGCAATTAAGTTGAAAGAAGATGTGGGGATGAAAAAGTCAAGAAATAGAGCAAATCTAATAAGCAAGTACAGAAACAGACTGTGTGCACAACTTTTAGAGCACAGAACTGACTAGAATTAAATATATAATAAGCCTACTAAGTTTTTAATGTATGTATGTATGTATGTACTTATTTATTTATTTATTTGAAACGGGGAGGGGCAGAGGGAGAGACAGTCTCAGGCACACTCCATGCTTAGTCCAGAGCCTGAGGAGGGCTCCCTGAGATCACGACCTGAGCTGAAATAAAGAGTCGACCACTTAACTAAGCCACCCAGGTGCTCCAAGCCTACCAAGTTTCTTAAGAGAATGTTACGGCAAAAGAAACTGAAAACTTTATGACTGTTTAAGACTCAAAGTGACCCGTGGAGTCTCAACCTTTCCAGGGGCAGCAGACTGAGAAAAAACCCCAAGGAGAGATATTCTCCATTGCTTATTTCAGATGTGTGCGAGGAGGATAATGGAAAAGGAAACATCTTCACGGTTTGTAGCTGGAGACCACGGAGAGCAATGAATTGGACACACCTTCCCTATAGCAGAATTGGGGCCTAGTCAAAAAACATTTTACCCACTCACTTCCCCTCCAGCTTTTATCCTTATATTTTCCTCAGTATATATATATAATATTGGTGTGGGACATATCATTTAATCACTGGTCTTATTGGTTTATAGTTCTCTAAATCAAGAGTGGCTATGTGTGGAAATTCTAAAATTTCAGCTAAATGTATGAGAGTATGGAATTTGGGGGTTTTATTCCTTAGAAAGATGTCAAGGAGATATGTGTATATTTTTCATGCAAAAAGAGAAACCAAATATCTGGTAACCATCAGAGCAAACTGTGAGAGTCATTAATGCTCTTCACTAACATTTCTTGCTCTCTTTCCAGATATTTGCCAACATTGCATTTATCCTCTCCCTTGAAGTTGAAACCACATGAATGGTTTTAGGTAATAAAATGTGAGTGGATGGGATGTATGCTGCTCTCAAGAAGAAGTTACAAGAATCTTTAAAAGAAATAGGAGATATCAGTCAGTGGGTACAAACTTCCAGTTAGAAGATGAATAAGTTCTGGGGATCTAATATACAGAATTGTTACTATGGTTAAAAATAATACACTATTACTTGAAAGTTGTTAAGAGAATAGATCTTAAATGTCCTCACCACAAATAAGAAACAGTAATTATGTGACATGATGGAGCTGTTAGCTTATGCTATGGTGGTAATCATTTTGCAATATGTAAGTGTGTCAAATCAACACATTGTACACTCTAAATTTACACGACGGTATATGTCAATTGTATCTCAATAAAGCTGGAAAACTTTTAAAATTTAAAAATTAAAAAAAGTAGGAGATTCATAATTCTCTGTCTTTAACTTTGTCCAAACGAATGGGCAAATGTTTAACATAATGTTTAACATAATGACTGCTACAGCAGAACTGGTCCTGAATTGAGATGATGTAGAACAGAATTCCCAGCCAATCGACCAGTCATATGGTACATAAGTGAGAAATGAATTTTTGTTTTATATGTCATCAAAACTTGGAGCTTGTTTTTACTGTAGAATAACTTAGCCTACCTGATTAATTAATTTTGGTTCAAGCACTAATTGATATTCTTTAATCTCATTTGAAGACAATGGTGATTTATTTATAACAAAGTATCAGATAATTCAGAAACAGTAAAGTTACATTATATACACACTATTAATTCAGAATTATCTTCAGATTTCTCTTCCTCCTTCTAGAAATTACTGAAATATTTTATTTATATTATTTACTTGGGTTAAAATGATTTATTTCCAGGATTCAGACTAATTTTTAAGTTTTTTAATATTTCTAGTCTAACAAAATAGCATATATAGAATTAGATGTTATTATATTCAGAAATCATCTGAAAATCATTAAGAATACATACTTGAAAATTATTTTGTATGTTACTACATATACAGGTAACAAAATGACATAAAATAATTGCTAAAGGAAAGCATTAATTGGAGAATGCTTAGGATAATGTTGAAAATATTTATAAATTCTGATAAATTCTGATAGTTCATATTTGCTTATTAGTTTCTAAAAAGAGAACATATATGACTTGTCTGTGCATGACCTATGACCTTAATACTTCAGTTAGAACATATATGTAGGTATGTGGATAATGGGAAGAACGATGATATATAAGTCCATGGCACATGGAGTTACATTGGCAAATGCAGTGTTTCACTATGCCCTTGTCCATTACATCAGAAAGTAGGTTGTTAAGATGATAAAGAGGCAGGGGCACCTGGTGGTTCAGTCCGTTAAGCATCTGCCTTCAGCTCAGGTCATGATCTCGGGGTCCTGGGATCAAGCCCCACGGCAGGTTCCTTGCCCAGGGGGGACTCTGCTGCTCCCTCTCCCTTTACCCCTCCCCCCGCCTCTCTCTCTCTCAAATAAATAAAATCTTTAAAAAAAAAAGATGATAAAGAGACAAAATTGTGATAATCTTAGGTCTGGAAGCTGGGCAATGAGTATATGTAGAACTTTCTTTTTTTTTTTAATCCACCCCGCCCCCTGCAATGTGGGGATTGAACTCAAGACCCTAAGATCAAGACTGGAGCTGAGATCAAGAGTAGGACAATTAACTGACTGAGCCACCCTGGTGCCCCAAATATATGTAAAACTTAAAGAGTAAATATATTGTTGTCCCTGTAACATTTTAACAGTATTGTGAATAAATATTGAGTTTATACTACTACAGTATATCATTTTGGTTTATGGAATATTGTAAGGGAGGGAGGCCTGGTAGGACCAGTAAGGATCATGGTGAAATAGTAAGAGCATAGCCTTTGGTTAAAAAATCAGAATCTGAAAAAAAAAAAAAATCAGAATCTGATTTAAATCTAATTCTACTAAAACTTGACCATATATCCTTAGACAAGTTACTTTCTTAACCTTACTTTTTTCATTTGTCTACCTACTTCATGATGTTATTGGATAAATTACATCAGGTTAAGTGAATAAGTAGGTACCTAATAAATGCTAATTGCCTGAGTTTTAACCAAATCTTTATCCTCTTTTTGGGGACAGAGGTTTTACTGAGTTGACATGTCCCCCCAGATTCATGTCCATCCAGAACCTCACAATGTGATCGTATTTGAAAATGCCTTTATCAATGTCATCAAGTGAAGATAAGGTTAAACTGAATTGGGTGGGTCCTAATCCAATGACTGGTGTCCTCATGAGAAGAGGAAAATTTGAACACATACATAGGGAACATAGCCATGTAAAGATGGAGGCAGAGATTAGAGTTCTGCAGCCAAAAGCCAAGGAACACCAACAACAGCCAGCAACCACCTGAAGTTGTGAGAATGACATGGAAGAGATTTTCCTTCAGAGCCTCCAAGAAGCAACTAACACTGCCAACACCTTAATTTCATACTTCTAGCATCCAGAATGATGAGAGAAGAAATTTCTGTTGTTTTAGGTCACGAGGTTATGGCAATTTGTTAGGGTAACCCTAGGAAACTAACACAAAGGTAATAAAAACATGGACAAAAATGACATTTAACTTGGAATTTTCAGTGATCTACCAAAAGGGTGATTTAGGCAGTAAGTTAGCTATGAATCTATGTGCTTTGGAAAAAATAAAAGTACAGAAAAATCTAAAAATTAATTTTAAAAGACAACAAAGAAAATAGTTCCAATTGGACTATTGTCTCTCTTTTGGAATACTGTGAGATAGTAATTTTTAATTTATATAAAGAAAATATACCAGGAAAACTCTTTTGAGTATTCCTAGTTGAATATTCCTGGATAAAGTATAGTGGTTCCATTTTCTAATCTGTAACATCAGTGGACTTGGGGAGCAATAGGGGAAAAAAGATGAGGCATTATAGTGGATGATCATTCTAATTTGAATGAATTACTTTATTTACTCATTCAACAGATATTACATAACTACTCTATGCTAGGCACTGCAGGTGTAATTTATACCCAATCTCTGACTTGAGGGGATCACAATATGGAATTAGAGATACACTGTAAATAATCAAACAAATGGATAAATACCAACATGCGTAAATTAAAGGAAAGTACAAAGAGCTATAAGAGAATATAAGAGGTGGACTTTATTCAGATGAGAACTGTCTTTGGACATGTTATCGAAAGGATGAGAATTTGTTAACTAGGTAATGGGGCAGGTATACAAAGAACAGTATCTTTGGAAAGAACTACACAGGCAAAGGTCCTGACTTAGGAAGAAGTATGGTTCAATGATCGAAAGTGACAGAAGCCTAGAATAATTTTATTATAGAGAGCTGAGTGGTGGATAGGGGATCATGGAGAGTGGCAACAGTGGACAGTACCAGAGGAGGTAGCCAGATACTGTAGATCAGTTTAAGAAGATTGAGGTTCATCCTTACAGAAATGGTAAGGCATTAAAGGGTTTTAGTGAAGAAATGAAATTATCAAATTTGCAATTTTAAAGATTTATTTATATATTAGAGAGAGAGACAGAGCACAAGCAGGGTGAGGGGCAGAGGAAGAGGGAGAGAAGCAGACTCCCCAACCCACTGAGCCCCCAACCCATCCCTCAAATTTGTATTTTAAAAGGTCATCCTGAAAGATTCTAAAAATTCTGTATATTATACATTTTATTTATGACTTTTAAAACTATTCATAAATAACTATTTTCTTGGGATACATAGTCCCATCTCACCTGATACACAATACTATTGTATAAAGCATTGGGTACATGTCTGTACCTATTACAAGAGCTATACAAAATAAATATGATAAAGTTTGTTTCTTCAGAATTTTCAACCCAACAATAGCCAGAGTAGTATGTTTCAAAATGTAGCATACATGAGCATCACCCAAAGGGTTCAATAAAACAGACTGCTGGGCCTTAACTCCTGATAAGTTTCCAGGGACACAGATGCTGCCGGACCCGAGATCATGCTTTGAGAACCACTAAGCTCGAATTCTAACCTTAAAAACTACTTTCAAACTCTTCAAACTCAATATTAACAAAAACTGGTTAAGATTTCTGGATAGTGCCCCTTAAACTATAAGGTACATGCAAACTGCCTGTGAATGCGGTTCAAAAACAGATTCTGATTCAACTACTCTAGGGCGGAGCCCAAGGTTAGGCATTTCTAAAACGCTGCCAGGTGATGCTAATTGAGCTGGTCCATGACACACCCTTTGAAGAGCAGCATCTCAAGCAGACCAATAACCTTTGGATCATGGAGAAACTTACTAGAAATCTCAGGTCTCACTTCACACCCACTGACTCAGAATCTGTAGCTAAACAGATCTCCTATGTGAGCTCCATAGGTGATTCCCGTGCCCTTTAAAGTATAAGCACTGTCACAAAGCACTAGTTCTCAAACATGGCTAAACATTGGAGTCACCTAGAAAGAGATAAAAAAAAATACTGTGTCTTACCAAGAGAATTCATTATTTGTTTGGTACTTGGTTCAGCCTGGGCATTGAGGGTTTTAATGCTCCCCAGGAGCATTAATGTTTGAGAATGATTCTTTCAAAGCTTTGCTCTTTGAAGTGTGGTCAACTGGGAGTTTGCTAGAAATGCAGACTCTCAGGTCCCACCCTAGACGCACTGCATCTGAATTTTCCTTTGAACAACCTCCCCTGCTATGTATTAAAGCTTCAGAAGAGCTGTTGTAAAGTTGTGCTGGCCAATATCAAGAGAGTAGCTACAAGCCTATTACTGTTTAAATTAATGACAGTTTAAAAACTGAAAATTCATTTCCTCAGTCTTACTAGCCACATTTCAAGTGCTCACTAGTCACCTGTGGCTAGAGGCGATCATAATGGATAACGTAGATATGGAACATTTTCATCATAGCATAAAGTTCTATGGGCTAGCACTGCTGGCAGTATGGCAGGCTTGTATTTAAATCACTGGGCAAAGCCAAGTTTAAAATAGATACAGAAAGCTGAAGAGAGATTGTAGTATCTGAAATAGATACCCATGGAAACATATATTCATACATCTTTATAAAAAGCACATTATAAGTAAATGAAATTATTTCTCAAAATTCTGACCTTGCTTAGAGATCACTACTAGCGTAACTCCTATGCATAGCTTCTACAGAGTAATTATTTTTCATAAAAGTATTACATATGGTTTATGGGAAGAGAAAACTTTTCCTGTTTTATATTCTGGAAAGGCTATTTCTTTCCAGCTCCCATTCATGCTAAAGGCGTCTCTGAACTATGCTCAGGCAGCTCTGCTCTTACAAGGTGCTTCAGGGAATAGGAATTTACTTCCTCTACTTAACTCAGGAGGATAACTAGGAAGCTTGCTGATTTAATTTTTGAAAAAGGTCTTGACGTTTTGCCTCTATTTGCAAAAATGTCTTCAGGGGTTGAGTGACTCACCAAGCCAGCCATCAGTGCCATCCCAGGTATGCGATTGGGGGCATGCTTTGTTAACATGCAGCATTGATCGCTGCCAGGGTCATCACTCCAGACACACACATATTTCTGGAATGAAGGATGTTTGGAAGTCCTCCTTTCCTTCTAATTGTGAGATCCAAAATGGGGACAATTTCTTTGAAGGCACCCTTAGGCATTTCTATGTAGCATTATTTAGAGTTTGACAGTAAATGATCTACTGCTTTAAAATTCCTTTACTAGAAAGGCTTTCATCCTATTCTAATGCTTTGACTTCTAGTTTACAAGTAAATCTCCTGCTTGCCTTGTGGTGAAGCACATTGCTCCTAAGGAGCAAAATTAAATAATAAGATATGTTTAGAAATTATATTTTAAACAGACAATTTATAAAAAGTGAGTTTTCTGTAGCTTTCATATTAAAAGGATCGTTAAGTTCTAACATTAGAATGTAAGTGGGAGAGGAAACCAAGAGAAGATACTTTCCTCAAACAATGATCACTTTATTTCCTTATAATATACAATATTTAATAAACCCAAGTAGGTGAAGGAGGTGATTTGAACTTAGCGAGTAGAAGTTTAAGTTATTTCTGTAAATTACAGATTTAGAGTAAACATTTATAGACCAAACCTTAATGGAAATTTTAAATTTTAGGTTAATAAGAGAAGGCACAAAGCCCTAAAATGATGCGCTAAAAGATAGGCATGCACATACATTTTCAAAGGTTTCGCTTTGTCCCCTTATACAGGTATGCATGCACAATGGGAATGAGTTCTGTATTCATGCAATAGTGATAGAGTCTGATTATACTAGTATATAAATATTATACTTTATGGTATAAGAATGACATAATTCATAAAAATCAAAACAATGCAAATTGACAGAAGAAGTACAAATCTTGTTGGATTACCCTTTCCTTCCCATACCCAGAATAATGCTGTTTTTCACCAGGCAGGAAATTAAGAATAACGAATGTTTCAAACCTGGAATGTAATTTTCCAGATAAACTGATGCTTCATTGATACCAGATCCTCCCTGAGACTCAGCTGACTCAAACATCACTGACCATTCAATAATGTTTCCAACAGAGGGTGAAAGGACTTCAGGAAAATGATCAGATTGCTTAACTATTATTTCCAAACAATAATGTGCCAATTTGGCTGTGGGTTCAAGCCAAAACCTTCTCTATGTTTCCATACAGGATCGCCTACATTTCAAAAACTTAACCATTTGCTCTCAGGCTGAAGGGAATACATCTGTTGGATTTTTTTTTGACATTATCGTGTATTCACAATGGAAATTTACTGCACATACCTCTAAAGTAAGGGAAGGCAAATTCCAAACTTACCTAAAGGAACAAAGAAGCTGAAAGTTGTCTTGTCCATAGTCCCTTGGTTCTCGTAATGGTGTCTGCTGTTTTTATAGGGACGTGGAGTACAGTGGCACAAAGACAGATGCCTGGATCTCATCTCATAGTCACCTAGGGAAGTTTAGAAGTAATAAAAGTGAACCACAAAGAGGAATTATTAGAAAGAGAAGTTACTGAGGGAAGTATTATATTGGAGGGCAGTGAGGATAGGGAATGGGAGGTGAAACACCACAAAATGAAAAGGGAAGCTGGGGGTCTGGCTGGCTCAGTTGCTGGAGCAGGTGACTCCTGCTCCTGTGGTTATGAGTTCAAGCCTCACATTGGGTGTAGACCTTACTTAAAAATAAATAAATGAATACATACATACATATAAACACACATAAAATGAAAAAAGAAGCTAGAAATTTTGGACATTTAAGTCATCATTACTAAAAATTGCCACAGAAAAGTGATATATTGCATAGTTACACATAGAAACAGATACTAGCAATACCCCATAAATAAGTTATGCTGTAAATTTCAACCATTTGGCTGATATTTAGATGAATGTCTTGCGTCACACACAGGGGCAAAGCTTTGATGCATGAAGAGGGAATGACAACTCAAAAGATGGTGGGGTCAGGCCAGTAATATACAAAAGAAAGAAGTGGGCCAGGTGGGAACTATGGTGATCTAGGGAAGGTGGGTAAATACAGAGAAATCAGAAACCATGACACAAACAGAGAACTGCAAGTACTTTATCATGAATGGGGCACAGAGGTGTGAGAAATGGCAAGTCAATAGATAACTAGAAAGATAAGCAAAGGCTGGATTTTAAGGAAGAGAGATACCACGCTAAGGATGTTCATTTCATCCTTACAGGTGTAAGAAAGAAATGATTATGGTACAGGTTTTAAAAAGATTATGTTAATAGTATTGTGTATAATTCTTTTGTCCCCAGGAGACCGAGGTCTGTAGAGATCATATGTCCAAAACAGGAATCTAGATAATATCAAGACTAGAACTCAAAGTCATCAGACTCACTCCTGGTTCAGTGTAGGATACAACTATCTTTGGTTGTGTGATATAATGTGACTATTTGTATTGGCAAATGCAAAGTTAAGCCAATAACCTTTCTTAATTTAAATGCAAAGGAACTATCTGTATTTGACTGAAAATTTCTGGAGACTTGGGTTGTATATGGGTAAATATATTTTAAAAACAAGTATCTAATGAGGTGTGTATATTTATATACTTAATATATGAATATTGATGATGAAGATATAGAGCATGTAAAATTGCTCAATTTCTCTCTCTGCAAAATCATTTCAGAAGCTGACCTTCAGAATTCATTAGCATCATTACTAATTGATTCAAGTATTGACTTAGGTGACCTTTAGTAACAGCCTTAATTCAAATACTAAATCTAGCAGAAGCAGAACATTCTCTCAGGCAGTTTATCTTGTGCTGTTCACTTTTTGTTATGGAAATATTAAAAATATACTGAAGTAGAGAGAATAATACAATAAACCACCCATGTGCCCATCACCCAGCTTCAAAAATTAATAACTCAAAGTCGATCTTCAAAAACAGTCAACTTTGCCCTCCAGTGGAAATCTGTCAATGTCTTGAGACATTTTTGGTTGTCACAATTGGTAGAGGGGGTACTACTGGCCAGAGACTTTGGTAAATATTCTACAATGCACAGCCCTTGATGACAATTACTTAGCCTAAAATGTCAGTGGTGCTGCTGTTGAAATATCTTGATCTATGTCCTAACTCACTCTGTCCCTTTTCTGTATTATTGTTAAGCAAACCCTAAACATCATATAACTTCATCCATATTTTTTTTTGGCATAGAATATAAAGGGTTAAGAGGTTCTGAAGAATTTTAAAAAACATGGTAAGTAGGTTGTTTTTTTGTTTGTTTGTTTCTCAAACCCATACCTAGCAGCCCCTGATCTGCTTTGTATCCCAAAGAGCTGTCCTCTGTAAACCACATTTCTCAGTCTCCATTGCCAACTAAATTCTTGGTAGGTTTGGCAAATGGAAGCCATTGGAAGGAAAATGCTTCAGGTGACATCTCCAACAAATTCCAGAGTGGATCCACTTCTTGCCTGAGTTGAATGGTGTCCCCCACCCCCAAATTCATGTCCACCTGGAACCTGTGAATGTCACCTTCTTTGGATATAGGGTCTTTGCAGATGTAAGTACTTTAATATGAGGGCATACTGGACTAGAGTTGGCCCTAAATCCAATGACTGTTGTCTTTATAAAAAGAAGGACATTTGAACACAGAGAATTAGAGGAGACAGACACACAGGGGGAAGACAGCCATGTGAAGGTGGAGGCAGAAACTGGGATAAAGCAACAACAAATCAAGCAATGCCAAGGGTTGCAGTTAACAACCAGAAGCTAGGAAGAAGCAAGGAGTATTCTTCCCCTGAGCCTTCAGAGGGAGCCTGGACCCACTGACACCTTCATTTCAGACTTTAGGACCCCTGAACTGTAATGGAATACATTTCTCTTGTTTTAAGCCACTCAGTTTATGACAGTAGTTACGGCAGCCCAAAGAAACTAATACACCACCCCTCCATGGCCCCACTTCCTGCTGTGATTTCAGGTGCTACTCAGAAGCACTAGTAGCTTTTTTATTCTTACAGATGCAGTGGCAACATACAGTTGGTAATCTTTTAGTTGACTCACCATCTTCAGTTTTAGTTTTTCTAATATCTTTACAACTAGTTCCCTGCATTAAATACCTTATAATGAAGTATCTGGGTGGTTTCTTTTTTCCTCACTGAATCTTTTTACACATGGAAAATACAGTACCAAATTTAGTAATTTATAGAAAATACTTATCTTTGGGTAGTACTTGAGCTTCTTTTAATTTCTCTCTTAAACAGATTCCACAGTCTGGCTTTTACACAAAAGGATTATTTTCAATCTATTTAATATTTTGCATTTTTATGTGAAATCTGATATAAATTAACCTGCACGAGCATTATCATTTAGCACTTTATATCTGGGCAATACTTAGCAAACATGTATTAATTAGTGAAAGAAACACTAAGTTTTACAGAACTATAATGCAAAACTATAAACCAGGGGTCTGTCAACTTTCTCTGTAAAGAACCAGATAGTAAATAATTTAAATTAGGCTTTGTAGGCCTTATGGTCTCTACCACAACGGCTCAACTCTGCTGCTGTAGAGTGAAAGCTGTCGTAAACAATATGTAAAAATGTGAGCATAGGGGCACCTGGGTGGCTCAGATGGTTACGCATCTGCTTTCGGCTCAGGTCATGATCCCAGGGTCCTGGGATTGAGCCCCATGTCTGGCTCCTGGCTCAGCGGGGAGTCTGCTTCTCCCTCTCCCTCTGCCTCTCTCCCTGCTCATGCTCTCCCTTTCTGTATCTCTCTGTCTCAAATGAATAAATAAAATCTTTAAAAAAAAATGTGAGCATAGCTGTATTCCAATAAAACTTTATTTACATACAAAGGTAGTGGGCTTGATTTGTCCTAGAGGCCATAGTGTGATGACCTTGCTATAAACTATCTAGACATTGGAATGTATATTTTTCATCAATATCACGTATACACACCACATGCTTCTATACATTTTCCACACAGAGAAAAAATACACTTTCTTTCTCTTAAAAAAGTCAATTTTTCAAAGATCTGCTAGCTTCTACTCTCAGTATTTCATTCTTTCAAAAGATTGATATCTTGGAAAAGAGTCATTAGGCCAAAACATTAGACCTTAGGGATAAACCTACAGAAAATTGATTGAGTGAACAAACCAACTTACTCTTTTGTAAAGTCTCCCTACACTCTTATTTAGAAGGATGAATAATATCTCAACAACTGGTCAGGATTTATTTTTGTCAGTATCAAATTTTGGTTCCATTCTCAAACACTTCCCCAAAACAAAATCAATATTTTAAAAAGTAAACAGATTTGACCACACACAGATAACAAAGAACATATGACTTACTTATGTTTCCACTAGACATATATTTTGAAGGCATGCTCTAATTTGTTTTATTGTTCTTAACATCCAACTTAATTTGTCTCCTCATTGTAAGTCATCAAATAATATTTGTTGAATAAATGAACATAGTATTCTAAGATGGTGAAATATGTATAATAATGTGTCATGTAGAATCCATGACTGGTTATTTCATAAATACAGAAGTTAAAAAATTGGCTTATGGGAACAAGAAATTATTTACTTCAATGGAGGAATCTATGAATCTGAACATGGAGAGAAGGGCTAACAGGTGCTAATTTACATTGAGGTCAATTCTTTTCTTGGAATTGAATGTTCTCTCTGTTATGAGCAGGCAGTCCAATAGCCATAGGCACAAAAAGTATTGTGTTATATCCTGGGGTTAACCAAGTCTGATAACATGGTAGACTTTGACAGAATTTAAGATTGAGATTTCCTTCCAGGTGCCAGAATGTCATACAACAGTCCACAGTAACCATGCATGTAGGCAGCCCTAAACAGGCTGCTAGTTCCTGAGTATCTAAATTTGTGACAATTTGTGAATGAATCACCATGCCCTCCATAGAACTTGGCAAATGGATCAGCGCTTCTGCATCTGGCATTGTACACAATTTGCATATTGTGGAATTGAAGCACTTTGCAATCTCTGGAGCCCATCTCATTATGGCATGATGAGCTCATAGCCATGTGCTTTCCATCTTTAGTTTTAATTTCAGGGCAGCCGTAGTTGAAACCTGAGGACATACATACATAGCTTATGGATAATGATTGGCTAAACTGTTTTTACTTTAGTAAACTTAAGATGTTAAATTAAGGACAACTCAACACTAACTCGAGTGGAAAAGAGGACAGGCAAAAGTCTTCCCTCCTTAATACCAGTATTTACAAAATAAAAAAAAAAATTAAGAATACTTGTTACTTCAAATGAGAAAAGTGCTGGAAATAGTTATTAAAATTTAAACTACCTCCATAATTTACATTTAGTTTCCATAAAACATTGTTAACAATCATAAATTCATGGGAACCATGTGCTAAAAATGTGTTTCTAAAATATGACAGTAGTTATATTTCTTCTATCCTTTATGTAGCTTGATTTTGTTATTATTTAAAAACAAGATTAAATGAGCATATGGGAGTAGGGTTGTTGTTGTTGTTGTTTTTTGCAAATTTGTTTAACATGTATATTTAAAATTAGAATTAAGAGAAAATTCAGATAATGTTCCGTGGTGCTAGTGTTCATTACACAGATTGTGAGACACATACAAGTAGAAGAGCACATAACCATACGCTGTCCATTACTACTGGAACTCTAAATGCATTGACAATTAATGTCTTATAAATGCATCCCAGAACCAGATTTTGGCTTCAATATTCAGCTCCCCTACAGATTCACTAGTTCCATAACTTACCTCTTATGATTGATAATTTCAAGAGTTAGAACTTCGAACTTAATGGATTTATTATGAATATATTTTTGTGATATGTGATCTCAAAATAATTTTGAGGAAAGATTACTAATTAAGAACACTCAGATCAAAAAATGGTGTTGGGGGCGCCTGGGTGGCACAGCAGTTAAGCGTCTGCCTTCGGCTCAGGGCGTGATCCCGGCGTTGTGGGATCGAGCCCCACATCAGGCTCCTCCGCTATGAGCCTGCTTCTTCCTCTCCCACTCCCCCTGCTTGTGTTCCCTCTCTCGCTGGCTGCCTCTATCTCTGTCAAATAAATAAACAAAATCTTAAAAAAAAATGGTATTGGGAAAACTAGACAGCAACATGCAAAAGAAGGAAACTGGACTACTTTCTTACATCACATACAAAAACAAACTCAAAATGGATTAAAGACCTAAATGTGAGACCTGAAACTATAAAAATCCTAAAGAGAATACAGGCAGTAATTTCTCTGACATTGGTTGTAGTGACATCTTTTTAGATATGTGTCCTGAGGTAAGGGAAACAAAAGCAAAAATAAACTATTGAGACTACATCAAAATAAAAAGCTTCTGCACAGTAAATGAAACAACCAACAAAACTAAACTAAAAGGCAACCTACTGAATGTGAGAAGATATTTGGAAATGACACATCTGATAAAAAATTAGTATCCAAAATGTATAAGGAACTTATAAAACTCAACACCAAGAAAACAAATAATCCAATTAAAAATGGGCAGAAGAGAACAAACATTTCTCCAAACAATACATACAGATGGCCAACAGACACATGAAATGATGCTCAGCATCACTCATCATTAGAGGAATGCAAATCAAAACCACAATGAGATATCCCCTCACACCTGTCAAAATGGCAAAAATCAACAACAAAAGAAACAATAAGTGTTGGTTGGGATACGGAGAAAAAAGAACACTGTTGGTGGGACTGCAAACTGATGCAGCCACTGCAGAAGACAGTGTGGAGATTCCTCAAAAAATTAAAAATAGAACTAACCTATGATCCAATAATTGTACAACTGGGTATTTACCCCAAAAATAAGAAAACACTAATTCAAAGCGATATATGCACCCCTGTGTTCATTGCAGCATTATCTACAATAGCCAAACTACAGAAGCAGCCCAAGGGTCCATCAATAGATGAACGGATAAAGAAGATGTGGTATATATATGTGTACACACACACACACACACACACACACACACAATGGAACATTATCAGCTATAAAAAATGAAATCTTGCCAACTTCAACAACACAGATTGGTTTAGAGAGTATAATGCTAAACAAAATAAGCCAGTGAGAAAAAGGCAAATACCATATGATTTCATTCATATGTGGAATTAAGAAACAAAACAGCAAAGGCGGGGGCGGGGGTAGAGACAAACCAAAATACATACTCTTAGCTATTGAAAACAAACAGATGGTTATGGCAGGGAGGGTTGCTGGTAGGAAATGGGTGAAATAGGTGAAGTGGATTAAGAGTACCCTTATCTTAATGAGCACTGGGTAATATATGGAATTGCTGAATCACTATATGGTACACCTGAAACTAATATAACACCGTATGTTAACTACGCTGGAATTAAAATAAAATAAAATACATGCATAGGAAAAAAAGAATGCTCAGTATTTTCATAGTATGGGGAAAAGCATCAAGATAAAAATGATCCAAAAATATATCTTCTTCAAGCTAATGAAATATTTGTCTGAAAAAGATCAATGTGGTCAATTTATTTGTGGTCTTGAGATAGCCACAAATGTACTTCAGTGTTTTTAAAAATCAATGAGAACTTTGTTGATGGATTGTCACATAGTCAAATTACCAAGCAGGTAATATCTCAAACACAGAATTTGAAATAACGCATATCACATGAAGGCAATGAAATCTGGTCCCAAAATATGGGGAATTTGGGAGGTGGATGAGAGGTTAAACACTTCTTCTGGCAAGATATTGATTTATCTAAAAGTATGTAGCTCAAGTTTCCAAGATCTTGCTAATACTCCTGTAGTGAAGATAAGAGATCCTGAAAGCTGGGCAGCCATGGGAGAAGGAGAATGTTTCCTTAAAGACTTTTTCCCATGGTTAATTATAAGTTGAATTGGATGAAGGAATAACCATGCAGATAGACACCCTGTCTTTTTTTTTTTTTTTTTTTAATGCATTCATTAATGTAAAGGAGCACCTAATAACCACCAGCCTTCTGGAGAAATCCTGGATCATGAAAAAAAAAAAAACAGACTAAGAAATATATATTAACATATATTAGATAAATAGATAGATGAATAGATAGATGGATAAATAAATTCTGAAAAAAAGGGGATAATATAAGAGATAGAAGACATTTATTTTTAAAGAACTGTTCATTAGATATCTAGTTTCTGGTCTGGCATATAAGGAGCCTAGAAGTTGTCATGCCATCCTAACAACAAGGAAAAAGATGAACAAATTAAAAAATTAACAGCTCTTCTTGGATCTGTCACAGAAGTGAGGTCACAGGGCAAAGTGCTGCCCCCCATGTATGATCCACAAAAGAAATAATTAATAAGTTGGACTTCATTAAAATTAAAATCCTCTTCTCTGCCAACAACACTCTCAGAGAATAAGACAAGCCACATACTGGGGAAAATATTTGCAAAAGACATTTCTCCTATAGGACTGTTCTTTAAAACGTACAAAGAATTCTTTTTTTTTTTTTTTTAAGATTTTATTTATTTATGTGACAGAGAGACAGCC
The DNA here is from genome assembly GCF_017311325.1 of Ursus maritimus. Lineage (NCBI taxonomy): Eukaryota > Metazoa > Chordata > Mammalia > Carnivora > Ursidae > Ursus > Ursus maritimus. The sequence continues at coordinate 102,697,768 of NW_024423319.1, read as the reverse complement.
AGCGAGAGAGGGAACACAGCAGGGGAGTGGGAGAGGAAGAAGCAGGCTCCCAGCAGAGGAGCCCGACGTGGGACTCGATCCCGGAACGCCGAGATCACGCCCTGAGCCGAAGGCAGACGCCCAACGACTGCGCCACCCAGGCGCCCTAAAACGTACAAAGAATTCTTAAACGCAACATTAAGAATATAATAACCATAAGAATGGGCAAAATATCTCACCACATATGGCAAATAAGCATATAAAAAGGTGTTCAGCATCATATGTTATTAGGGAATTACAAATCAAAACAATAATGTAATACCATTATATGCCTGTTAAAATGACAAAAAAAAAAAAAAATTCCAAAACACTGATAGCACCAAGTGCTGGCAAGTAGGTGAAGCAACAGGAACTTCCATTCATTGCTGGTGGGAATGCAAAATGTCTTCATAAGACAGTTTGGCAATGTCTTACAAAACTAAACCCGTTCTTTCTTTTTTAAATTTTTCTTTTTTAAAAATTTTACTTAGTTAACATACAATGCAATACTGGTTTCTTGAGTAGAATTCAGTGATTCATCACTTGCACACAGCACCTAGTACTCGTCACAACAAGTGCCCTCTTTAATCCCCATCACCCATCGAGCCCATCTCCCACCCACCTCCCTCCATCAACTCTCAGTTTGTTCTCTATCATTAAGAATCTCTTATGGTTTGTTTCCCTCTGTCCTTTTTTTCTTTTCCCCCTTCCCATATGTTCAGCTGTTTTCTTTCTTAAATTCCACATATGAGTGAGATCATATTGTATTTGTCTTTCTCTGATTGACTTATTTCACTTAACGTAATACACTCCAGCTCCATCCACGTCATTGCAAACAGCAAGATTTCATTCTTTTTGATGGCTGAGTAATATTCCACATCGACTTTATCCATTCATCAGTCGATGGACATTTGGGCTCTCTCCATAGATTGGCTATTATTGATACTGTTGCTATAAACATTGGGGTGCACATACCCCTTTGAATCTGTATTTTTGTATCCCTTGGGTAAATACCTAGTTGTGCAATTGCTGGATCATAGGGTATTTCTGTTTTTAACTTTTTGAGGAACCTCCATACTGTTCTCCAGAGTAGCTGCACTGGTTTGCATTCCCACCAACAAAACTAAACACATTCTTTTTTTTTTTTTTTTTAAGATTTTATTTATTCATTTGTCAGAGAGAGAGAGAGTGCGCAAGCAGGGTGAGTGGCAGGCAGAGGGAGAGGGAGAGGGAGAAGTAGGCTCCCCGCTGAGCAAGGAGCCCGATGTGGGACTCAATCCCAAGACCCTGGGATCATGACCTGAGCCAAAGGCAGACACTCAAACAACTAAGCTAACCAGGCATCCCAACTAAACACATTCTTAACACATGATCCAGCAATTGCACTAAGTGTTGGTTGGGCTGAAAGTTTATGTTCACACCAAGACCTGCATGAGGATGTTATGGCAGCTTTATTCGCCATTGCCAAAACTTGGAAGTAACCGAGATATCCTTTAGTAGGTGAATGGATATATAAACTGTGGTACAGACAGACAATGGAACATTATTCAACACTAAGAGGACATGAGCTAACAAGCTATGAAAAGACATGGAGAAACCTTAAATTCATTTACTAAGTGAAGGAAGCCAATCTAAAATGGCTGTATATTTTATGATTCCAACTATATGACATTCTGGATAGGAAGAACTATGGAGATAGTAAAAAGATTAGTGGTTGCTAGGGGTGGGGAGGGCTGAACAGGTAGAGCATAGGGGATTTTTAGGACACTGAAAATACTCTGCATGACACCATACTGATAGACACATGTCATTTTACATTTATCCAAACCCACAGTATGTACTATACCAAGAGTGAATCCTAAGGTAAACTATGGACTTTGAGTCATTATTATGTGTCAATGTAAGTTTACCAGTTCTAACAAAAGTCCCACTCTGGTGGGAGATATTGATAACGGGGGAGGCCATGCATACATAGGAGTAGGAAATACACAGGAAATCCCTGTACCCTCTCCTCAATTTTGCTGTGAACCTGAAACTGCTTTTTAAAAAGTCTACTTAATAAAATGATTAATTAGTATTTTTAGGAAGATTTGAGAATAATATCCACCCAGTGAGATATAAAGAGAGAACAAGACAGTCCTCTTAGAATTAATAATATCATTTAAAAAATCAGTAAAAGCATTGGAGAGGAAAGCTGATAATTTACCAAATAAAAATGAAAGAAGATATTAAAGATAAGAGAAATAGGAGATAAGTGAAACAACAAAAGATTTATACATTTTTAAAAATGTATTTGTATACAGATAACTGAGGGGTGACATAAGGGTAAGAACTCTCTAGATTTCCCAAAATGAGGCAGAAGTAAGAACCCTTGCTGGTAAAGAAGCACCAAAGCTTGCTTTCAATATAAGTGTACTAACCAAAACCCAGATAATTTAAATTTTTGGGTAGGTATCACAGCAAGAATTTAAAACCTAGAACCCACCACAATGGGTAACCCAATTGGAGAATTCCTGCATTAAAACGGAATTGCAAACTATGAATACGTAATAAACTTGCTGTAGAGAAGGGAGCTAAAGGAAATTCAGCTAACTTAGTTTAGGCACGGAGTAGAAGTTTAAAAAATAAACATAGCAAGAAACCAAAAGAAAAAAATAAAACCCCATATGATAATTCTGGAAAGAAATATCAGACTCAAGCAGGTTCTTGTTTGATTTGGGGCCACTTGATTTTTTTAAATGTCATTTAATTTTAAATTGTGCTGAATTGGTGGGGCACCCAAGGAACAGTCAAAAGTAAGCTATTTACAGCAAGACACATGTAAAGCAAAAGAATATAAAAACTTGAACATGAATGTGAAAGAATAGAAACATACAGACAAAAGGAAGATTTATCATTATCAACTAAAACAGACTTGAAATCATTATTAAAGTTACAATGGCTACTACATATATAGTAAATATTTTAATTCTAAACTTGTATGGCTCTACTAACATGGTTTATAACATTTAAGCAAAATATTTTATTTTATTTTAAAGATTTTATTTATTCATTTGAGAGAGAGAGAGAGAGACAGAAACAGCACAAACAGGGAGAGGAAGAAGCAGACTCCCCGCTGAGGAGGGAGCCCGACGTGGGGCTTGATTCCAGGACCTTGAGATTATGACCTCAGCCGAAGGCAGACACTTAACCATCTGAGCCACCCAGGTGCACTAAGCACAATATTTTAAAAGAGTGACAAGGGGCACCTGGGTGGGTCAGTCATTAAGCGTCTGCCCTTGGCTCAGGGTGTGATTCTAGCGTTCTGGGATCGAGCCCCGCACCAGGCTCCCAGCTGGGCGGGAAGCCTGCTTCTCCCTCTCCCACTCCCCCTGCTTCTGTTCCCCCTCTCGCTGGCTGTCTCTCTGTCAAATAAATAAATAAAATCTTAAAAAAAAAAAAAAAGAGTGACAAAAAGAACTTTACAAAGAAACCAATATTTTAGGATATTTTAACATAATTATTCTAATAAGTTATAAATTGACCAGGTGAAATATCATATATTGTCTTAAATAGAAACGAAATTAAATTAGGGGCACCTGGCTGGCTCGGTTGTGGCACATGCAACTCCTGATCTTGGGGTTGTGAGTTCAAACCCTACCCAGGGCCTAGAGCTTATTTAAAAAAAAAAAAAAAGAAGAAGAAGGAGAAATGAAATCAGAACTACGTTTTGGGAAACATGAAAAGATAATTAAAAATCATCAAAATATTTCCAAATCTCATAAGTCAGAAATATATTAAAATAAAGATAATATTTATAACTGAAACACTCCAAATCAAAACTTGAAAGGTGCAACTAGAGCTGAGAAATGATAGCCTTAAATACTTACACTAGGAAATCAGACAGTATGAAAATTAATGCAGTAATTATCAAATTTAAGTAGTTATCAAGAAACAGTAAAAAAAAAAAAAGCCTAAGGGGAAAAAGACAAAGGGAATAAATGCTGAACAATGTTAAAAGTTAATTGTTTAAAAAGACAAACATTTGACACAATTCTAGTGAGATTCAGCAAGGGAAAAATGGCAAAGAAATAAACAATATTAAGTTATACTTTAAAAAATTACCTTCAGTGATAAAACCAGAGAAGCTGTACAAACTAAGCAGATATTAAGTGCAATATAGACAATATTATGACAATATATCTTTGCACCCAGTCATCTGTAGAAAATCTACTTTCTTTCTGCTCTATAGTACATGGAGTTTGCCTTCACCCCTAGCCCACGCACCTAATCTGACATTTCTCATGACTTAGTTGTCATGGCTTCATATCCTGTCATGCCTTAATATCCTGTCAGTATTCATCCAAGATAGTAAATATTAGTTCTCTGCTATAGTATTTTATATGGAGATACAGATTACTATGAATACTATAAACACCACCACTTATCTTGGCCACTAAATCTTGCTCCTAAGTATCGACAACTGACTACGAGCTAAATAAATGGAACTGTTCAGAAGTAATAAGAGGGAAAGAAAGGGCTTCATTTTGGAATGAGGACTAAGCTGTTTTGTTTTATTCCTCCTGGTAAGAATATCTAGAAAATTAGAAAAAATTATAAAACAGAAACAGCGAGACATTTGCTAAGATTTAAAGATACTGCTCAGTGTCTGAGAAACAGTGATTTCAGATTCACAGGGATTGGTAAACAATGATGGAATTCAGGTTCTGCCAAAACGAGGAGCCCAAGAAAACATCCAGAAAGGCTACAAACTAGAGACAAAACTCTGCTGCGAAATGAAGCCAACAAATATAAATCTTCAGGGGAAGGTCTCACCACCTAGATCCTCCAATTAGTCCCCCCTTATTTCACATCCAATGTGCAGTGCTAAATAAAATATAAGCAGGCATAAAACAAACAACAGTACACTCAACAAGAGAGAAAGAATGAGTGAAAAGAAAGATACATCAAAAGAAAACATACAGAAGATAACGAAAGGAGCAAATGGAAACAAACATATGAGACATGTACAAAATCCGCATTGGTCAATTCTGAAATCTATGCTAGTAAAATGATCCAACTTAAAAGATAAAGAAGAACTCCTCTGGTCTTCCAGCTGAAAAGAATGTCACTTACAAAGGAAAAACAATCAAGTTTAAATCTGACTTCTTGATAGCAGTACACAAAGCAAAGCAACAGAGAAGCAACATTTTTAAGAAATACAAGAAAATAAAGTGAGAATCAAGGACTTTATATGTTGCCAATGTGTCCTTCAGGTACAAAGCTAAAACAAAAGACTGTCATTCATGCTAGACATCAGAGAATATTGTTCTCATAAACCCTTACAAACCTACTACACTCACGTAACTAGAGGATAAGCTTCCTACAACCCATTGATAATATGAGAAACTTCAAAAAGATGACCGGTAGTGAGCACCAGATGAATTTAATGGTTGGTTTAGGTCAGGACCACAGGCGGAGGTAAGAACTGAAGACTGAAACATAAATGTTTTTGGTTTCATCAAATAGATGTAATAGAATTTTTAAAATTGAGAATTGAAATTTAGAATAAGCACATTGTTTGCCTCATAGATAATATGTGGGTGCCAAGGACTAATATTTAAAGCTTACAAACCAAACATGACTAAATAAGAAAAAGAAGGATAATAACATTATATTAGAGTATTAGTTTAAAGGTTATCACTTGGATAAAATCTAAATAAACCTTCCTAAGTGCAAACAAACACAAAACTAACACATCAGATAAGGAGAACAGACAGCGGAATACCACGCAAAAAACATAATGCATTTAAACATAATATAAAATATTTTTAAAAAGCAGAATCTAATTATGTCAGTCATGTCGGCCATCCTCATAAAAGCAAACATGCTAGGCTCACCATTAAATGGAAATTATTTTCAGAGTGGCCTGCAAGGCAAAACCCATGTCTGTGCTGAAATCAAGAGACATAACTTTGGGGCGCTTGGGTGGCTCAGTCGCTTAAGCTTCCAACTTTGGTTTCAGCTACAGTCATGACCTCGGGGTAGTGAGATGGAGCCACACATCGGGTTCTGCCCTGAGTGTGGAGCTTGCTTGAGATTCTCTCTCTCCCTCTGCCCTCTTCCCCTGCTCTCACTCTCTCTCTCTCTCAAAAAACAAAAGAAACGTAACTTTTAAAAGGTGATTCAGAAAAACTAAATATAAAGGATAAGAGAAAGTATATCAGAACACTGAAAAAAAAAGGAGTGGATACAATCTTGATATTTGGCAAGGCAGAATTAAGGCCAAAAACAATCATATACAAAAAAAAAAAAAAAAAAGAAAGACAAGAAAAGAAAGAAACAACACATTATAATTCAGAAGTCAAATTCACAATGTAGACATAACAGCTATGAATGAATATATCTATGCCCTAAATAACATACAGCAGAAATGACATGAGATGCTAAGAGTAATAAATAGAAACACACTAATAAATACAAATGCTTAACACACTACTTTCAAATCAACTGAAGTGAAGTGAACTGAATCAGTAGAGAAATGGAAGACCTAAGAACACTCATGAATAAAGTCCATCTAGTGGAGTATATATCAAATTTTGCACTCCACTAATTGAAGATGCACTTTTTTTTCCAAGTACATTTGGAACACTTATGAGATTAATTGGGTCACAAAGAAAAGCTTAATGTATAAAAATAATACAAACTATGTACTTAGTTCACAATTCGATATGTTAGAAATCAATATTTTTTTTCAAAAGACCATCCTTTCTGGAGATTTAAAAGCTCAAAAGTGCAGTTTAGTTTCTATGGAATACAATGAAAGGAGAGACAGAGAAGTCACATCCTTAAATATTCATACCAACACAAATGAAAAAGAAGAAAATGCAGGAACAAAAATTAACCCATTAGCTAAAAACAAACAACAAAATAAAATGAAAGAGAGCAAAAAAGGAAATAAAAGGGATAACAGCAGAAATGAATGCATATGGGGCGCCTGGGTGGCTCAGTCAGTTGAGTGTCCAACTCTTGATTTCAGCTCAGATCATGATCTCAGAGTCAAGGGATCAAGCCCTGTGACAGGCCCTATGCTCAGGGCTGAGTCTGCTTGAGATTCTCTCTCTCCCTCTCCCTCTGCCCCTTCCTGCCCTGTGCACTCTCTCACTCCCATTCTCTCTCAAATAAATAAATAAATAAATAAAATATTTTTTAAAAAAGAAAGAAACGAATGCATTTGAAACAGAAAAGTACTATAACTGCATACACATGAAAGCCTTATTTCTATGAAAAATTAGTGAAATAGATAGCCTCCGAAAAACTAACCAAGAAAACAAGTACAATTTATAGTTGGTCTGAAATAACCATGGACACAGAGCAAGTCATTTGCAAAACTCTTTGCAAGTATACTTGGAAACCTCTGTGAAATGGATGAGTTATTAAAAAGTACAATTTACCATAACATATCCCCATAGAAAAACATATTGCAAACCAATTTCCATGGAAGAAGTAAAGGACATAACCAAAGAACTGACCTTAAAAAAAAAAAAAAAAAGAGTAGGTTC
>NW_024423319.1:102687604-102690137 GCF_017311325.1 Ursus maritimus | reverse complement strand
CTGAAGAGCCTAGGAAAAGAAGGAAAACTTGTAAATGTTATTTATTTATTTATTTATTTATTTATTTATTTATTTATTATTTTATTGTTTATTTCTTTTTTTGCAGTAAGAACACTTAACATGGGATCTACCCTCTTAATCAACTTCTATGTGCACAATATTGCTAACTACAGTCATTGTGTTGTATAGCAGATCTTTGGAACTTAATCAACTTGCATAACTGATACTTCGTACCCGTTAAATAGCAACTCTCCATCTCCCCCTCCCCTGAGACCCTGGCAACCACTATTTTACTCTATGCGTCTATGGATTTGATTACCTTAGAGAACTCACATAAATGGAATCATGTAATATTTGTTCTCTGTGACTGGTTTATTTCACTAAGCATAACGTCCTCAAGGTTCAATCCTGTTGTTGCATATGGTAGGATTTCCTTCCTTTTAAAAGCTGAATAATATTCTATTGTATGTATATATTTTCTTTATCCATTCATCCATCTATTGATATTTCGTTTGTTTCCAGATCTTGGCTCTTGTGAATAATGCTGCAATAAACATGGGTGCACAATAATCTCTTTGAGATTCTGATTTCAATTCTTTTGGATAAATATCTAGAAGTAGTATTGCTGGATCATATGGATTTCTATCTTTAAAAAAAATGTTTTTAATGAAGCAAGAATAGCACTGACATCTAAATCCAATGGATACTGCATAAAAAGTAAAACCAAAAACTGACCTCATTTCAATTCTTCTTAGATCTTAGAAGTGGTGAATGATATTAATAGATTTTCTAATATTGAACAAGACTTGAATTTTTAAAATCAACCCTACTGGTTCATGGTGTAGTTCTTTGGGAAGAGGGCCTTGGATTCCATTTACAAATAGTCTGCTTTCAATTTCTAGATATTGAAAATGAGATTGGATGCCAAAAACACCATAACAAAATTCCACAAACATTCCTGGTAAAAGCAGTTAAACTAGGAATCAATAGGAACTTCCTTAACTATAGATGGATAGAAAGATGATAGATAAATGATATAGTACATAGGTTAGACAGATAGATGATGGACAGATAGACAGATGGATACATAGATACACAGATGGATAGACAAATAGATACACCTTAGCATAACTAACATCTTACCAAAGGGTGAAATAATGCTTCTTTCTGCTAAAGGAAGAAGCATTACATTGATGTTCACACTTATGTATTAATACACTGAATATGTAAAACACTGTAATTAGAGAAAACAATTAAAATAATAAGAATTGGAATGAACTGATAAAACTCTCTGCAGATGATACAGTGTACCCAAAATATTGATGGGGCACAATGCTAAAACTAACAATACAATACAAACAATAAGTTAATTATTAGGATATAAATCAGCATGGAGAGGATAGGTTAAGATGGCAGAGGAGTAGGGGACCCCTTTTTCAGCCGGTCCCCTGAGTCGAGCTGGATAGGTACCAGACCAGCCTGAACATCCACGGAATCAGCCTGAGACACAAGAAGATACATCTGGATCTCTACAAATGAACATCTCCAGCGCTGAGTATTGAGGTACGAAGCGGGGGGCCATGAAACCGCGCACAGATATCGGAAGATAAACGGAAGGGGGAGGGAGCCGCCGAGCTCCGGCGCCGGGAAGCGGTAGCCACCTGCACGGGGGAGTGGGCGGGGCTCGCGGACCGGCACCTGCGAGAGAACAGACTGAGACCGTGAGCCGGGGAACGTGCGCCACCAGGCTTCTCACAGAACTCTGGTGTGCTCGCTGGATCCAGACTGAGACCGGGAGCTCTGGAGCGCGCGCCACCAGACTGAAAGGGAGCTCCGGTGTGCTCACTGGAACCAGACTGAGACCGGGAGCTCCGGGAGCATGCGGGGGCGGCTGGCGGCTGGCGGTGTTAGAAACACAAAGGACAGAGACGCGCCGGCCCTGGAAGTGAGGGCAGGGACGCCGGCTGTGGAGCGCACATCCCCGGACGCTGCAGGGTTGAGCAGCACCAACAGTAACAGAGTTAAAGTGGCCAGAACATCAGTGGAGAACGGTCTGCGATCCCTCTGTTCTGTGACAGAGGCTGAGATTCGGCCACTGCTGCTCTGACTCTCAGAAGAGGCACAGCAAACCACCAGGGAAAGCCGCCAGAGAACAAAAGCCTGGAAACACCGGCTCACAGGGTACCCATCCCCATTCCCCCTCGCAGGGGACACGGAGACCCTACCCAAACAGGGTTGCCTGAGTATCGGCGCGGCAGGCCCCTCCCCCAGAAGGCAGGCTGAAAAATCAAGAAGCCCACATCCCTAAGATCCCTATAAAACAAGGGTGCACGGCCTGGGTCCCGGTCAATAATTTGGGCCCTGGACAACCCCACAACCTCTCCTCATCAGAATGATGAGAAGGAGAAATCCCCCCCAGCAAAGAAAAGACAATGAGTCTGTGGCCTCTGCCACAGAACTAATGGATATGGATGTAACCAAATTATCAGAAATGGAATTCAGAGTAACAATGGTCAAGATGATGTGTAGACTT
>NW_024423319.1:102681697-102683669 GCF_017311325.1 Ursus maritimus | reverse complement strand
ACCCCAAAGATACAGACGTAGTGAAGAGAAGGGCCATATGCACCCCAATGTTCATAGCAGCATTGTCCACAATAGCTAAATCGTGGAAGGAACCGAGATGCCCTTCAACAGATGACTGGATTAAGAAGATGTGGTCCATATATACAATGGAATATTACTCAGCTATCAGAAAGAATGAGTTCTTAACATTTGCTGCAACATGGACGGCACTGGAGGAGATAATGCTAAGTGAAATAAGTCAAGCAGAGAAAGACAATTATCATATGATTTCTCTCATCTATGGAATATAAGAACTAGGATGATCGTTAGGGGAAGAAAGGGATAAAGAAAGGGGGGTAATCAGAAGGGGGAATGAAGCATGAGAGACTATGGACTCTGAGAAACAAACTGAGGGCTTCAGAGGGGAGGGGGTTGGGGGAATGGGATAGGCTGGTGATGGGTAGTAAGGAGGGCACGTATTGCATGGTGCACTGGGTGTTATACGCAACTAATGAATCATTGAACTTTACATCAGAAACCAGGGATGTACTGTATGGTGACTAACATAATATAATAAAAAAAAATTAAAATAAAATAAAAAAAATACCTCCCCAAAAACAAGAGTCCAGGGCCTGATGGATTCCCCAGGGAATTCTACCAAACATTCAAAGAAGAAACCAAGGCAAAGACCCCATCAAAATGGAGAATTACAGACCCATTTCCCTAATGAATATCATTTATGTTCTTTAGATTTTTGAATCATGTAACTAGTTCACATATTGAAATATAGAAGTAAATAGGGGCACCTGGCTGGCTCATTTGGTAGAGCATGTGACTCTTGATCTTGGGGTTTTAAGGTCAAGCCCCATGTTGAGTGTAGAGATTACTTAAAAATAGTCTTTTTTAAAAAAGTATATAAAAAGTTGAATAGAAAAGAAACAAATAAAACTGAGTGTATATCAAACTGACAACTTAATCACACAGAGAAAATAATTATTTCCTATAATTTTTAGCACAGTAGTCTAACTGCAAAGAATATTTGTGTTAGTAGTGATATAGCAATTTTGAAATAATTTTATAAATATTACAGTATAAAACAAGAAAATGAATATATTAGAAACTGACACTTCCCTGAAGGGAAAAAGAGATACAAATATAAAATATAATATTTTAAAGAAACCCCTGGAACAATAAATTTGAATGGGAAATAAACACATGAACACATAATTTTGGAACACATATAATTTTTAGTTTTTCCCCTGAAAGGACCTAGAGGAAATGACACTGCAGTGTTAGAGGCTTACAGTGGGCTCTTGGGCTCTTGGGAAAAATCTTCATTTTAGGTTTGCAAAAGGAAAGTATAAGAAAATCCAGGTCATATTGTGCCAGTACACAAGGAAGCACTAAAGAACTAATGGAATCATGTCAATAAGACATCGGGACGAGTATGAAGGGTTCAGAAAGGTCAAGTTGGGAACAATCTGATCATCTAAAAAAAATGACTTTAATTTATTGTAATTAAATAAATTACAAAACAAATTATAAAATTTATTTATTATAAAATGAAAATCATTAATACCCCCAAACTATACAAAAAAGAGTGATAAGGAGTGTTGAAAGAATGGTAGAAGTGAGGGGAAAAAAATCATGATTTTATAACCCTCATGGCAAATATCACCAAAGAATGTTAAAACCACTGGGTTAAAAGTTCTTAAATTAGCCAAAGTACTAATATGGTTACATACACACATATACACACATATAGAAGATTTCATATTAAAAGTATATTTTAGGGGGATCTGGGTGGCTCAGTCAGTTAAGCATCTGACTCTAGATTTCAGCTCAGGTCATAATCTCAGGGACGTGAGATCAAGCCCCAGGTCAGGCTCTGCACTGGGCATGAAGCCTGCTTAAAATTCTCTGTCTCCCTCTCCCTCTTCCCCTCTCCTGCCTCAAAAAAAAAAAAAAAAAAAAAAAAAAAAAAAAAAAAAAA
>NW_024423319.1:102676241-102681687 GCF_017311325.1 Ursus maritimus | reverse complement strand
AAAAAAAAAAAAAAAAAAAAAAAAAAAAAAAAAAAAAAGGCATATTTTATATCCCCTCTTCCTCAGTCTCTAGAGAAAATATGAACACTTTTTGAATTTACATGGATAATATGGAGATGATTGTTATATTAGTCTTAAATTTTCAGTTTGAAAATTTTAAATGCAATAAATTGGAGGGAAATATATTATTTATAACAATAATATGGTCAACCCCATTATAAATACATTTTTTAAAAAAAGACATTAAAAAAGATCTAAATAAATATTGACATATTATATTCATGGCCAAGAAGACTAAATATTGGAAAGATGTCAATTATTCACTAATTATTCCATTGATTCAATATACTTTCAACATGAATTCCCGAAGAATTTTTCATTCAAATCAACCAGTTGTTTCTAAAATTTATATAGAACGAAAAGGCCTAAGAATGGCCAAGATATTCCCCCAAAAGAACAAATGTGAGGATATATGTTGTGATAAACCAAAACTATTTATAGAGCTATTATGTGGATTTGGTGCCATGAAAGCAAATAAACAGCCCATAAGGAGACACACGCTTATACGGAAAGTGATTTATGTTCCAGTTGCCATTGAATATCTTCGAGGAAATGTGGGTGGTGGAATAATTGGTGACCCATGGAGAAGAATGCAATTTGATCCCTCTAAACTATTTTTATAAATCAACTTCATCATTATTAAAGACTTAATTTTGACAAGCAAGACTATGAAACTTTTTTCAAATCAATATAAGAAAATATATTTAATATATTGGATTAGAAGAAAATGTCTAAAGATATAAACAGCATTAACTCTAAAGAAAAGGACTGGCGAATATAACTTAATGCAATTAAGAAATTTTGTTAAGTAAAAGACTACCACAAACCAGAAGGAAATATTTGCAATGTGTGTGAGTGACAGAAAATCACTGTAACAATATAAAGAATCAGTAAGTACACAAAGGATGAAAAATCTCAAAAGATGGGACACCTGGGTGGCTCAGTCGGTTGAGCGTCTGCCTTCATCTGGGGTCATCATCCCAGAGTCCCGGGATTGAGGCTTGGGTTGGACTTCCTGCTCAGCAGAGATCCTACTTCTCCCTCTCCCTCTGCCTGCCGTCCCCCCTGCTTATGCTCTTTCTCTCTTTCAAATAAATAAATAAACAAACAAAATCTTTACTTTTAAAAAATCTCAAAAAACAAAAACAAAAGATATAAACAGAACCTTCAAAAAACAGGAGATATATGTGACTCACAAACATAAAAAATATATAATTTCAACCTCATTAGTAATCTGTGTAACAAAAATTTTAATCACAAGAAATGCAATATTATACCCATTAAAAGTCAGTTAATATGTTGGCTAATATGAAGAGCAATACATAGTTTCACCCAACTGCTGCTAAAAGTTTACAGTGGTACAACTCCTTGCCACTTCCAAAACATTTTGGCATCACATAAGAAAGTTGAGCACGTGCTTATACAAAAACCAGCAATACTGCTTCCATCTATATGCTCTAAGGGTTGACTTTTTTCCTAAAGGGCTAATTGTAAGTATTTTAAGTTTTGTGGGCCATGGAGTCTCTATCAGAACCACTCAACTCTCTTTCTTTGGAGCATGAAAGCAGCCATAGAAAATACATGAACAATTGAGGATTGCATTATTCCAAAAGAACTTTATTTATGGACACTAAAATGTGAATTTCATATAATTTTTATGTATCACAAAATATCATTCTTCTTTTTTTAATTAAAAAAATAAAAATAATTCTTAGCTCGTGGACAGTACTTAAACAAGCAGCAGGCTAGATTTGGCTCAAGAGCCATAGTTTGCCATAGTTTGCCAATCTTACAACTCCCTATTTAGAGAGGTCCAATGAAAGAGCAGCAATGAAATCACCTGGGAGTTGATAGAAATGCAGAATATCAGACCCTACCCAAGACTTCCTGAAAAAGAGTCTGCACTGGCCAACACATTAAGTATGAGTTATATTCACAATGAAATTCATGAAACATTGCTCTAGGTAAAATCTTGCACAACTGAACTAGAAAATATGAACAAATTGTTTACAGCAGTATTTGTTACAACTGAAAACTGATTAAAAATAACCTCATATAAAAAAAATAAACTTGTATGTCCATTAATAAAAGAATGGACAGATCAACTGTGCATATTCATAAAATGGATTATTATATAATAATACAGGCATCAACAATAGATGAATATCAAATACCCAAAATTGCAGAAGAGAAGCAAATCACAGAATAACATCTGATATGACCTGATTTATATAAAGTTCACAAAACAATACATTGTTTAAGAATATCTAACAAGGTAAATGTCCACAACAGATGAATGAATAAATAAATGTAATATATGTTCACAAGCAAGCGCGCACCCACAAGGGAATATTATTCAGCCTTAAAAAAGAAGGAAATCCTGCCATTTACAAATGGATGAAGTTGGAGGACATAATGTTAAGTGAAAGAGGGCAGACACAGAAAGACAATACTGCATGGTCTCACATGTGGAATCTAAAATAGATGCACATATCTCTGAAACCAATAATACATTATACGCTAATTAACTGAATTTAAATTTTTAAAAAATGGGAGGAACAAATTAAAAAAAAAAAAAACAGACCCACAGAGGGAGCCTGGGTGTCACAGTCAGTTAAGCGACCAACTCTTGGTTTCAGCTCCAGTGGTGATCTCAGGGACCTGAGATCGAGCCCCATGACGGCTCCCCACTGAGCACAGAGTCTGCTTAAGACTCTGTTTCCCTCTCCTTCTGCCCCTCCCCCGTGCTCTCTCTCTCACTCAAATAAATAAAATAAATCTTAAAAAAATAAAACAGACTCACAGAGTCAGAGAATACAATGTTGGTTGCCACGGGGTGGAAGGGAGGGGGAAATGGGGAGATGGAGGTCAAAGGGTACAAAGTTTCAGTTATACAGGATGAGCAAGTTCTGGGAATCTAATTTACAGCAGGGTGCCTATAGTCAACAATAAATAATACTGCACCATACACTTGAAATTTTCTAAGAAAGTAAATCATTAGTGTTCTCGGCATACATACAAAAAAAGAAAATGGTAACTATGTGAAGTGATGAATATGTTAATCAGCTTTATTGTGGTGATTATTTCACAAAGCATATATACATGAAAACATCAAGTTGTATACCATAATACATACACTTTTCATTTGCCAGTTACACCTCAATAAAGCTGAGAAAAAGAATATCTAGACACGTGCAGAAACTAAAAGAAAAGCAGAAAAATTATAATGCAAAAATTAGGTCAAAATTCTTCTTCCAGCCATGATGGAATAATAGGTACCAAAGTAATCATCCCATTTTAAACAGTTAAAAAATGGACAAAATATATGAAACATATGTTTTCAGAAATTGGACAACTCCTAGCACAGGACAGCAATCCCCAAGAGACAGAAAACAAATTAGGGGAATCCTGTGATTGCCCGCATTTGCTGTCCCGGTGAGTATCCAACCAGGCTGCGCTTTAGAGAGGTACAACCAAGGCTGAGTTGGGCAAGCACCAGAACTTGAGAAGAAATACCTAAGAAACAGAGAAGCTAGGGAGGTTAGAATTTGCAAGTCCGCATACCAGAGAAAAGAAAGTCGCACAGAAAGAAGAGAACTCAACAGAAAAAGAGCTCAAGACAATTGCAGATGTTTCCATTGGAGTCCTCAGCTGTGCACAGATCAGTGCATGAATGCAAAAAAAACTCCCCAACGCCGAGGAAAGAACCACCGGAAAAAAGCAGACAGAATCATCAACAGAGATTACAGATGGCCAGGAACAGTCTGCATTCCTCAATAATAAAGAGAAAAAATCTTGAATACTGGAAGTCTAGAATACTAACAAGGATATGTTCTCAGTGGTATTTTAAGTCAGATGGTTGATTTTATATATTTCCTGTTTTCATTATGTTACAATCTCTTTTATCCTTTTAAAATTAAATCAGTTCATTTTTAGTTTATTATTATTATTATTATTTTAAAGATTTTATTTATTTATTTGACAGAGATAGAGACAGCCAGCGAGAGAGGGAACACAAGCAGGGGGAGTGGGAGAGGAAGAAGCAGTCTCATAGCAGAGAAGCCTGATGTGGGGCTCGATCCCATAACGCCGAGATCACGCCCTGAGCTGAAGGCAGACGTTTAACCGCTGTGCCACCCAGGCACCCCTAGTTTATTATTTTTATTAATGGAGATTTTTGTTAACTGAATTTGACAATTAGGATATGTGAATGCTGTTTTATTAATCTAATGCTAAAGAAATAAGAATGTAACTTTTTCTTACAGCCCTGTAATTCTTGGTGAATCAATAGAGAAGGAGGAGAATCTTAAGCAAAAACAGCTGAAGCTGTAATTGTCACAAATTATTAATTTTTTAGACTCTCCCTTGTTAATTTTGCAGGAAAACATTCTATATTGGAAAAGATTTCCTTTTATCTGTCCCTGCATCACCTGTCTCTAATGTCTCCTTTATGTTCCGGCAGGGAGAAGAGGATCAGCAGTAAAAACAACAGATGGGAGGAACCATTTCCTTGGTAATGATGCCTCTGTAACTCTGTGGATTTGATTGAGTCTATCAGTCAACAGCTTGTAGATACCTTTGGATTAAGAATTTTAAATGTCTGGTTTATTCAGTGTGATTTTCTGTTTTTAATTTATAACTATGGAGGAGTACTAGCTTCTTTTGTCTTTTTTAAACTAAAAGCCGAATTTCACCCAGGTAGCGTTTCACACACAGGATTGCCATCCTTCCAATGATGGTGTGTCGCTCTAACCTTTTGAGTTTGAGAGGGCAAAAACAATTTCTATTATATTCCTTTCCTTAGCCACACTTCTTTTATCCTTCACATTTGGACTGCTTGCAAAAGAGAATAGTATTTCTTAGATTTTTTTGCTTGAAAAATCAAGGAATACAATAACCAGGTTTTGAAAGAAATATCTGTAACAATTCAAGTTTACAATTGCACCACAGAGTCTGGTTATACCCATTTTTTAGAAATCCACAAGGGGATTCTTTTTTCTTAAAGAAAAAATCTGATATTTGCTTAAAATGTTTGAAAAACTATGTTAAGACACAACCAGAATGAGAAGTTTATTGCTTCTGTGCTCCAAGACACTTCTCAAAATTTACTGTAATTTTTGTCACAACTGAATTGTAATTAATTTGAGGAAGCACAGTAGTATAGAAAATCTGATAAAAATACGCTAAAGAATGAGCAAATGAATATCAGTATCTGAAAGAAAGAAATATATTTTTGCATATGTCCTTAAAAGAAGCATCATAAACACAAACTGTTACAAAAATACCTATCAATAAAAATGACCACTTAGAAAAAGAAATGTATTTAATTTTAAAAGGACAAAAGATGAAATTATTTTATAATAATGAAGTGGCATAGTTAACATAA
>NW_024423319.1:102664301-102676217 GCF_017311325.1 Ursus maritimus | reverse complement strand
AGATATGCGGAATAATATGGTGAAAAATCCCATCAGTACCAATAAATTTGGGACAGACTTTTCGTGAAGTTTGTATAGATTTAAGTTTTCATTGCATCCGGTTAAAGTGATGAAAAGGTATTTCAATTGATTTAAGGATTATGTTTTAATTGTTCCTCAATGAGTGATTTGAAAAGCTAAAGCTTTGTAAAATTATGTTACTAACTATACTTAGATCTGAAAGCTTTTTTTTTTTTTTTAAGATTTTATTTATTCATTTGGGGAGGGGCAGAGGGAGAAGCAGATTCACCACTGAGCAGAAAGCCCAATGGCAGAGCTCGATCCCAGGACCCTGGGATCATGACCTGAGCTGAAAACAGATGCTTAACTGACTGAGCCACCCAGGCACCCCCATCTGAAATCTTTTATAGTCACTTTGGTTAAAGGGGTATCTAAATATTGTTTCTCAGTGACCCATGATTTTATACAATCAAGTGTTCATACCTCCTGACAACGTGTGACATTTTGCATTCCAGAAAATAAATCCTAAGCGATATCTTCCTGATTTCAACCTGTTTTTGAGATTTCTCAGAGGATCCTGAGAAAATCACACAGGATCTTTCACTTTGTAAAAAGAGAGGGGCTAGAAATAATTAGATTTATTTCATATGTTTTCAGTTGTGTGGGAAGTGTTATCAAATCAGTAGAGATGCTTAACCTTACCTAGTTAAAGTTTATATGGGGAAAATGTTATAAATATTTCAGAAATTGTGCGAAGTTCTTAGAGATCTGCCAATGTCCTTGCTGTCCATGATATGTTTTGGTGCTGTTTTGCCTGATAACAGACAACAGTGTAGTGTGAGTCATAACTTCAGTTATTTTTTAAAATGTTGTATGACACAGAAACAACAAAATTTCCTTGTCAATTGTATTTATTT
The DNA here is from genome assembly GCF_017311325.1 of Ursus maritimus. NCBI lineage: Eukaryota > Metazoa > Chordata > Mammalia > Carnivora > Ursidae > Ursus > Ursus maritimus. The sequence continues at coordinate 102,675,300 of NW_024423319.1, read as the reverse complement.
TCATAATTAAGTTTCATCAGATATTTAAATGTGGCTATTTTAAGTCTTTTGTCACCCACACAGTTTTCTGTTTTAATTTGAGGCGTCCCTGAAAGTGCTTGAAAGCCAGAACACTTGCCTTTCTATGAGACCCATGAAAAGGACTATGCCAAGTACTCTGGAGCACTTTTGATAGCCTCACTTAAGTAACGGCTGAACTGAGTATTTGCAGAAGTATAGTCGAGAAGCTGATGAGTTCATGAGACTCCTAATTCAAGATCGAACTGAATGAGAATGAATTGCATAGGACTGAATGAACTTCTGAAGGATGTTTATGGGTTTCATTTAAAATATTCATGTTTTAACATTTTATTTTCTGAATGTAATGAACCCATTTTTTTCTTGAACTGGTTATGACAATTGAGTAGATTATAATTTTATAAAGAGACGAAACTTTTTTTTTCCTTGCCTGATCCTTCCAGAATTCAGAAACTCCTATTCAGTATTGTTATTTTCAAGGCAAAATAATACTTTGCATGGGTTTAATAAAAATTGGCTCTTCTTGTTAACAGAATATAATTGGCGACATTGGTTATATAACTAAGGCTTTGCCTGGAATGCCATATTTGAGAATGATGCTCATAGAACCAGACATGACCAGACACTTTGAAAGAACTAAGCCTGACTTTTTGAAGCCACTGCTTAGAAAAAGCCAACCTGATACCTGACTCACAGGACCCCCAGCATTTCAGGTCAGTAAGGAAGGTCACTTCCTGGCAGGCCCAAGAAGCTTGAGACACTTAGGGAACTTTGAAAAGAGAGGAATTTATCCAAATTTAATACAGGTGAAATCCGCTGGTGAGGTCTTGGCTTTGCTTATTAGCCTTAAGAGGTTTTTAAAAGCCCAATTTAGAATTCCTTATAAAAACTTCCTTCAAATCATAACTTAAAAGACCTATATAGTAAATTATCATCCTTGCTGCACCCATGTAAATAATCTGGCCAAATCTAATGAGAGACGTATTTTGTGACCAAGAATAATCTTTCTTGGGGTGTCTGAGTGGCTCAGATGGTTAAGCGTCTGCCTTTGGCTCAGGTCGTGATCCCAGGGTCCTGGGATCAAGCCCCACATCAGGCTCCCTGCTCAGTGGGGAGCCTGCTTCTCCTTCTCCCTCTGCTGCTCCCCCTGCTTGTGGTCTCTCGCTCTCTCTGTCAAGTAAATAAATAAAATCTTAAAAAGAAAAAAAGAATAATCTTTCTTTGAGATTGTCTTTGATGAAAAGGGGCATGACTATAAGAGAAAGTTTATGTTTCAATTGTAAACTATAGCATACTATTGTGGATTATAATATTCTGGTCCTATTCATTGTCTGTGAGCTATTTTGTACCTCCTTGTAAACTGTATGGTTTTATTATCTACCTGGAAATTGGACTGAATCCTGTCATCTTGCACACATTGTCAACCATTAGCAAATTTTAAATTCTTGCAGTTTCCTTCCGTATCCAACTGCAACTCTCCAAGCTAACATTTCCCATTTTTCTCCCTCCCTCCTGACTTGGCATCACTGTGAACTGAAACCTGATCGCCCGGATCCTTACCAAGAGGCTCTAGGTTGCCATGTACTTGGTCCTTTCTCCCAGGAGCTGAAGAAGCACTGAGAGTTATAGCTCATTGACTACATATATACATCAAAGGACTCATTCCTGCAAGTGACTACACACGGGCTGGATTTCTTCCTGGACAAGCTGCTGTCCGGGTCACTAAGTAAGTCTGGTAAAATGCCCAGATGATGCAAACTCTTACATGATAGGCAATCAGGACTGGGCAACATCACTAAGAGCACTGATAACTTAACTTTGAGAAACTCAACGAGCGGTGCTGCATAATCAAAAGATTTTCACCTACCAACCACCTGCATGATTCAATGTATTAATGTTTAATACCACATTTTATATTGATATTCCTTTTTTTCATTATTGGTATCCCTCTTTTAAGACGCCTGACACTAAAACAACTGACCTTTGCTGCCACCCCTCAACGGATGGTTTAATGAATTTTGCAGGAACGATGTCCATATCAGTCCTCAGTCCCCTCGCTTACCTATGACAAGGCCAGACACAGACCCTACGAATTCCCTTTTTGGCCTCGTAATTAGCTGAACGGCTGCCTCACTAATCAATAGGAACAAAGCTTTTCCTCCTTTTTTCAAGCCCCTGAATTTTGGCCCACCCTTGGCCTGAGTCAGCAAACAGCCCCTCCTTAATGGCTCCTCCAGGAAAATAGGCTGGCCACAGATTAAATCATTGTCTGATTTACTAGCTGATCAAGCTATGGTTTCATTCCATTTCCCAAACCCAGTTCTTTCTAGCCTTGTTTACTCCTCTCTATAAAACAACAACAACAACAACAAAAACAACAACTCTATTTGCCTAACTCTTGAGGTTCTTGCAGATCTTACGGACACAGCATTCTTCCCACTGCCACAGTAACTCCCTCCACTTGCAATAATGCTTTTGAATGAAATCTCTCCTTACTAAGAAAAAAATTAGGGGCGCCTGGGTGGCTCAGTCGTTAAGCATCTGCTTTCGGCTCAGGGCGTGATCCCAGCATTATGGGATCGAGCCCCACATCAGGCTCCTCTGCTATGAGCCTGCTTCTTCCTCTCCCACTCCCCCTGCTTGTGTTCCCTCTCTCGCTGGCTCTCCCTCTCTCTGTCAAATAAATAAATAAAATCTTAAAAAAAAAAAAAAGAAAAAAAGAAAAAAATTAATTGACCATATATGTGTTGTTCTATTTCTGTACTCTTTTCTGTCTTATTACACTATCTATTCTTTCACCGATTAAACATAATATAGATTACTATAGCTTTATATTAATTCTTGAAATCAGATTACAAGCATCTCCCAACTTTATTCTTTATAAAAAAAATTTTCCATGTCTAGGTTTTTGCTTTTCCGCATAAATTTTAGAATGACCTTGTCAAATTTTACAAAAACACCTGTTGGGATTATGAAGACAACTACACTGAATCTCTAGATCAATCTGGGGAGAACTAACATCTTGACATATTGAGTCTTTCAATATATGAATGCAGCCAGAACTCTCATACATTTTTGGTGAAAATACAAAATGGTACAGCAAATTTGGAAAATAATCTGGCAGTTTTTATATTTTTAAACATACACTTGCTATATTTTCCACCCACTCGGCATGTAGGTACATAACCAATAGAAATGAACACATATTTATACACAAACACTGTAAGTGAATGTTTACATCCACTGGAAACAACCCAAACGTTCATCAGTGGGGGAATGGTTACACAAACTGTGATGGGTACCTACGGTGAGTACTCAGCAACGAAAGGGTACAATCCACTGCTACATGCAAAAACAAGGACAAATGTCAAAAAGCACTATGCTAAGTACAAGAAGCCAGACCCCAAATTCTACAAACGGTTGGATTCAATTTATATAACATTCTGGAAAAATGAAAACTTGAGATATGGAAATGAGATCAGTAGTTGCCAAGGACGGGAGAGAAGGGAGGGCCTGACTGAAAGTGGTGCAAAGGTACTTTTCCAGGTGACAGGCATATGTTCATATATTGATTTTCAGTAATAGTTACTTGATTCTGTAAGATTGTCAAATTTCACGGAATGGTGCACATTAAAAAAGGGTGAATATGGGGCGCCTGGGTGGTACAGCGGTTAAGCGCCTGCCTTCGGCTCAGGGCGTGATCCCAGGGTCCTGGGATTGAGCCCCACATCAGGCTCTTCTGCTATGAGCCTGCTTCTTCCTCTCCCACTCCCCCTGCTTGTGTTCCCTTTCTCGCTGGCTGTCTCTCTCTCTGTCAAATAAATAAATAAAATCTTTAAAAATAAATACATAAATAAATAAATAAAAATAAAAATAAAAAAGGGTGAATTTTACTATATGTAAATTATACTACAATAAATGAAAAAATGTAACTGCAAAAAGAGGACAGAATTCATTGGAGATTGCTTTTCATGTTCTTTTATTGTGTGATATTTGTTTGATTTTGTTGTCAATTTTATGCTGGTTTCTTAAGATACATTTGTTGCATCTTATTGTATGTCTTTTTCTTTTTTCACTATTCTAGGTAATTGGTTTTTGTTTTTGTTTTTTGTTTTTGGTGTGTGTGTGTGTGTGTGTGTGTGTCTGTATGTAGGTGTGTCTGTGTTTTGCTGAACTAATAGAAACAGAGAGTAGAATGGTGGTTACCAGGGCCTAGGAGGTGGAAGCATTGGTGAGATGCTGGTCAAAGGGGACAAACTTGCAACTACAAGATGAGGAAGTTCTAGAGAGCTAAGGCGCAACATAGTGATTGTAGTCAACAACCCTGTATTTTATTTATTATTTTAAAAATTCTTCTGCCCACCTTTTTTTGTTTTAAAGATTTTATTTATTTTGAGAGAGAGAGAGAGTGCATACACCCGAGTAGGGGGAGAGGCAGAGAGTGAGGAAGAGAGAGAATTTCAAGTAGACACACGCTGAGCACAGAGCCCAACGTGGGGCTCAATCTATCAACCTTGAAACCATGACCTGAGCCAAAATCAAGAGTTGGACACTTAACTGACTGAGCCACCTGGGTGCCCCTTTAGTATTTTATTTTTTAACAATACTGTATTTTAGACTTCAGAGTTGCTAAAAGACTAGACCTTAAATGTTCTGCCTTTTCAGTTTAAACATTCGTTCCTCTCGTCATGTCACATGAATTTTCTTAAATAATTTTTAATAACTTTAACCTTTTTTCACATTTAATCTTTCTGGAATTGCTATAAATTTGATGTTTATCTCACTTCCCACTGGATTGACGTTCTCTGTGTCTTTTCCCTGCTCCACTGAACCCCCCCCTTTTTGCTTTCTCCTTTTCTAGCTTCTGTTTTGTTATGTTTTCTTGATTTTTATCACCTACTACGGATTTTTACTTTTTGAGCAATTTTGCTTTTAAATTCAGCCTTTATTTTTTATCTCCTATTACTTTTTTTTTAAAAAAGATTTTATTTATTTATTTGACACAGAGAGAGAGCTAGTGAGAGAGAGAGAGAGCACAAGCAGGGGGAGTGGCAGGTAGAGGGAGAGTGAGAAGCAGACTCCCCACTGAGCAGGGAGCCAGACATGGGGATTGATCCCAGGACTCTGGGATCATGACAGGAACTGAAGGCAGACTCCCAACCAACTGAGCCACTCAGGCGTCCCAATCTCCTCTTACTTTTTAATCATTTTAGATTTTTGTATTATTCATTGATTTTTTAAAAAATATTTCAGAAAATATTTAATTGAATTTCCTGTTTGTTGTTTTAAAGTATCTCCTGTTCCTTTAATCATCTTCTCCCCAACTTTTCCATTTTTGTGTTAGCTTCTGTTGCTTACTCTCTCATTTATTGCCATATTCCCTTAATGTCTAACAGTCTGAGGGGTCTGTCTATGGTTTAGAATGAGACTGTAAGTTTTATATGGGTCTAGAGGATCAGAATGCTCTGTTTAGAATGAGCAATTTGATCACCATCTTCATGACTGAAGATTCCTAAACATCAGATTGAGAAAAGGCATTACTTTGGGGTTCAAATTTGTTTCTCTCAGGCCCCATCTTTCAATTGCAAAGTTTCCTGTAAGGTTTTTAGAGTAGCTACATGGATTCAGATGACTCTGTATTGAAATTAGGTGAGGTGGTATTTAGGGAGAATTAAACACTTCCGTAGTGGAGAATGACTTCTGGCCCATTAAAACCCCCATTCTTACTATGATCTTCCACCATACACGTGGCCTCCAAGACCAAATGATCTCTCAGATTTTGCTAGGTGTATCATCTTCAGTCTCTACAGCCAATCCCTCCTGAATGGTTGAGATTTCTGCACATGTTCTAAGCTGCTGCTTCTTTGGTGCTCCATATTTTAGGAAGTTTTTTTTTAGTTCTTTCATCCTCTATTGGAATCTCACATTTCTAAAACATTGTTGTAGAAGGTACCTTTCTTCTGATCCTTTAATATAATTTTATGGCCTTTTAAGAAGGAGAATTTAAGTAAATGAGCTAAATTTGACATATTTCATCCCCATTTACTTAACCATTTTTAAAATTAATTTCATTCCAAGGTACCTGGGGAGCTCAGTAGGTTGAACATCCAACTTTTGATTTTGGCTCAGGTCATGATCTCAGGCTCCTGGGATCGAGCCCCATGTTGGGCTCCCTACTCAGGGGGAAGTCGGCTTGAGGATTCTCTCTCCCTTTCTCTCTGCCCCTCCCATTGCTCTCTCTCTAATAAATAAATAAATCTTTAAAAAAATTTTTTTTTAAATAAAAGTGATTTAATTCCAGAGGATTCTCTCCCTCTGCCTCTGCCCCTCCAACTGCTCGCACACACTCTCTCTCTAAAAGAAAGAAAGAAATAAATCTTTTTAAAAAAATGAAGTGATTTAATTCCAAATATACCAGTAACTATTATTCTTGGGTATGAAAATGAGTCTATCAATTTTCACCATAAAGGCACAGAAAAGTATAAACAAGAAATAGTAAACATATATTGAATTTCAACAGACATCTGCTACTAGTATTTCAGTGAATATTTTTACAGATTATTCTCTCTCTTTTCTGCCTTTCTTTGCCTCCGTTTCATATTTTCACTATCGCTATGTACATTTACATATATATCTACAACTACACTTTTGTTTGTTCAGTGTCTATTTATCATACATTTTATAAAATACAATGTCATATGTATTTTTCGTATACCTTAAATTAAAAAGAAAAAAGATAAAAAATCAGTAATCAAATAGATTATCTTAAGAAGAAAACCAGGGGTGCCTGGGTGGCTCAGTTAGTAAAATGTCTGCCTTCAGCTCAGGTCATGATCTCAGGGTCCTGGGAACAAGCCCCACGTTGGGCTCCCTGCTCAGTGGGAAGTCTGCTTCTCCCTCTCCCTCTTCCTCTGCCTCTCCCCCTGCTCATGCTCTTTCTCTCTCAAATAAATAAATAAAATCTTTTTTAAAAAGAAGAAAATCAAAAGCAGAGAAGTTACCCAAAGAAAAAGGGAGTGGAATAATAAAGATAAGAATGTCCATGACAGAGAAAAGAATCACTTGTGTGACTTGGCAAAGGAAAAATAAAAATCACTGAAAAGAATAATAATACATATGTTCCTCTGGAAAGATTATGTCAAAAAAAGAGAAAAGCATGACAATGCAAAAGAAAGAAGAAAACAAAAAAAAAATTAAATAACATAAAAGAGAAAACATACAAAGAAAAGTCACTATATATACAGAAAGATATCTTTAAATTTGTAATGGAATATAATGAGTAATATGCCAGCAGACAGATGACCTTAGAAAACATGGAAAATATTTTAGAAAATAAACATTTATTGATTCAAGAGAAAAAGCAGAAAACTTGATCAGTTATAAAAACTGAATGCATTTTACCATCAACCCAAAATATACTTCCTAGCTTCAGAACAACTCCAAACCCTCCTGTCCCAGAGAATTATACAGGCTTAACAGTAAAAAAGGATCATTTAGTGTGCAATTTCAATAAATCAAACATTTTGCTATATGTAAGGTCATATATTCATGCCTATATTTTCACTTTCAGCTCTTCTATACATGTACATCATTTCATGGACTGCATACAATTTTTTTTCATCAAATGCAAAAAAAACCCCAAACCTTCATATTTTAGTCTCTTTGACAGTGGGTTTATTACATTTATATATATCATTTTATCTGCTATATTTGGGATTTTTCTTCTCACATTGTTTTTATATTTCCTTGCTATGCATTTGTGTTATGATATTTAGACAATACACAATATAAATCTGTAACCTATCACATTTCATTTTTTGTCTTAATCTGCAGGAATATTAGAACCAAATGTGCAGTCCAACTTAAATATTACAAGGACATTTTAATGTACATTTTTCTAGAGTAACGTTACATCTGTTCTTTTCATAGTATTTCCCTATATACATAATTCCTTCTCATGTTTCACTAATACGTATATATATTTTAAATTTTTTATGTCATCTCTTTTTTAAACCTTTATTTATTTATTTAAGAGAGAAAGAAAGTGAGAGAGAGAGAGAGAGAGCATGAGCAGGGGGACGGGCAAAGGGAGAGGGAGAGAGAATCTCAAGCAGACTCCCTGCTGAGCGTGGAGCCCAACACTGGGCTCCATCTCATGACTGTGAGATCATGACCTGAACTGAAATCAAGAGTTGGACGCTTAACCAACTGAGCCACCCAGGCGCCCCATGTGTCATGTTCCTTATCGCAAGTTACCCGACGCAGCATTTGAAATAAAAGGACAAGTAAGTGTAAAATGATGCCCCAAACTCAAAAAGTCAGACTTAGCAGAAACATAGAAAGAAATTTAAACATAAACCCTTATATATAGAAAAACATTTTTGACTAAATTTTTTACCTATTAAGCCTATAACCTTAGTACATCACCTGAATTTTTATTAACAAACTTTTTCAGAATTATTTTTATTTTTTCACTTTTATATAAAAAACTTTTTATAATCCATTACCCAATTAGTATGAAATGATGAATAGTTTTTCTATAATTTTTGTGTAAATTTAAAAATTTAAGTACTGAACATTCTGCTTGGATATTACATATGTGCATATGTTTCTGCACATGTGCGATTTTGTCTGAGCTATTTCTACTTAGTAGAATAGCGTTTTTATAGTTTTAGTACATTATGGCTTGGGCTTTTGGCTCTAAATTTCTCTGTTTTCACACTAGTTATTCGAGTATATGCAGTTCAATGAAATCATCTCAATTACTCGATACTTCCTTATTTTTAAAGAAAAGTGCTCATAAAAATTACTCATTACATACAGTAGGCTGCTAGGAAAAATCTAAAAGTTTTGCTGCTCCTTTCCTTGATTTATGTAGTATTGTTCTTTTTAACACATCAAATTATTTCAGTGATATCTTTGGCAGGATGTTTTACTAAATAATACGTGATTCACAGCAATGGAATGGATGCTCCGAGTGTGACTGTACTCTCTGATGTGTTTGCTGATTAAGGATGTTTGACAAACTGTGTCTCAGCTGTGGCGCAACCCACAGGCATTTCTGCTGTGGGAAGCAAATGACAACATCTCTAACGGTAAAGCGGCGACATGGTGCCTATGTTTCCCCGACAGTAAAACTTTTATCGCTAACCTTCAGAGGTCAAAGAAAATGATATCCCAATTGAGCACATACAAACTCCCAGCTTTCCCAGGGCAAAATCCACAGCAAATAGGCCAATATATGAAGCACAATGGAGAAACATAAAAACTGCTATTGGGCTCTGGAAAATTATATGTTATCTCCAGCTGTTAATTGTAGGTTTAGTGCCTTTTGTTTTAATTCCAGAGATGTGCAGAAGTAGAACCCTTTATTAAGCTCATCCAGTATCAATCTATGAACATCTCAATTACATGTTGTTTGTTGGTAGGCAGTCAGGTTGAACTAAGTAAGGAATGTTCACCAGTAATGTATCACTGGATATAAAAAGAGACGCATGCCCAAAGCATGATCCCCCTGCGCTGCATGGATTATTTTCCTTATTTTCTTTCTTCATTAAATAAGCAACTGCCTTAATTATGTCCTAAATATGAGTAAACTTTCGATATATGTTTAGAGTCTAAGCCAACCACTATTTTGTGATTAGACAACTCCTTCCACTATTTAATTCCTAAGATATAAGAAATAATTCAATTGTTTGCTCATTTTAGTGCCTTAAAAAGAGTTTTAGTTTAAAGCATTTTAATTTCTATTAGCCATTCAGGGTCTAACTCACTAAGAAGCAAAATGAGGAACTTCAACTTCTGCTTCCAAAATATATAAAAATATTTTTGAGAGTCAAAGAAAAGTACATGTTCTTTCTCCCATATGTTGTCTTTATCATCTGCTGAAACGTTAGCCCTTTTAAAGTGAAACCTATTATAGTTTAAAATATAAACATCATTTATTGTGGAATTGTTTTGTCCAGTAAAAAAAAAAAAAAACCCACAATAAATGCACAATGTTAATGCTAATGTGTTTATAGATTTAAAGGATCAATGAAAATACTTGCCAGAGTAGTAAAATGAATACAGTATGACTCACTGAGTAGATCAACTCAACAGTCTTTCTAAATTGTTTTCATGAATATTATGCGAAGCTTAAATCTGTCAAAATAAAATCATCTAAAAAACAAACTAGAGTCTAGAAAGAGGTAGTACATCAAGTTGATATATTAATACCATAAGGTCTATCTATCTTTTGTGTTATATTGTAACTGCTTGCTCCTGTTTATTTATTGAACACTATACATTTCACTTATATTTGGGGGCCTATTTGTAAGTATTATCAGTTTTTTTTTTTTAATTTTTATTTATTTAAGTAATCTCTAACACCTTACATGGAGCTTGAACTCACAACCCCAATACAACAACCACTTGCTTTTCTGACTGAGCCAGCCAGGCACCCCAGTTTAATTTTTTTTGATTTCTCAGTTACTGGAGAAATGTGCATATTTCACTGATACAGTAAAAACAGTAGGAACACATTTCCCTCAGATTTGGATTTTTAATATATATGAGATAATATCTCATCCAAGTGTTTCATGTGTATGTACGGAGTTTCACCGTTTGATCCTGAACAGGGAACTCAGTCAAGCTGAGGGGGGATAATATAAATGGGATATAAGCTCGACGTGCAATGAGACAGACTGGATTATACTAACACAAGCTGAGGCCCAAACTTAGTTTATCACACGCCTATTTTTCTGTTAGGAAATTGTGGGAGATGAGCTCTTACAAACATTATATTATAAAAAGAATGAAGGCTCCAGAAAAACAGATAACTGATAAGCCTTCAAAAGCAGCAAATTAGGGGAACATGGGTGGCTCGGTTGGTTAAATGTCTGTCTTCGGCTCAGGTCATGACCCCAGGATGGAGTCCTGCATCTGGCACCCTACTCAGGGGGGAGCCTGCCTCTCCCTCTGCCCCTTCCCATCCCCCCCC
>NW_024423319.1:102648869-102664291 GCF_017311325.1 Ursus maritimus | reverse complement strand
CCCCCCCCACCCCCCGCTCCTGTTTGCGCACTCGTGCTCACTTGCTCTCTATCAAATAAATAAAATCTTTTTAAAAAGTAGCAAATTAAATCGTCTCCTCAGAGATCTACACTCTGTTTCTTATGCATTATTGTTAGCCAGATTGTGGCCCCTGTCCTCAGTTCTCTTACCTGGTACTCTCTGTACTTGCTCTGCAGTTCAAGAGTTCAGAACCGAGCTTTCTCCAGTCTCTCTTCAATGACGATAAGGCTAAGTCTTCTCATTTTCATCTCCTTCGTGTTTTGCCTATAAAAACAGACACAGGCCATTTGACCAGATTCTGGATGGAAGCTGATTCTTATAATTTCTGGGGTGTTCACTATCGAGGTCTTTTCTAAATAAAAGGGCTAGAGTTCAAGCCACAGGAAAGGTGACTTAGGACCTTATAACATAGCCTGCACAGACTATTAGAATATTTGATGAGGTTTAGTCAAAAACAAGAAAAAAATGTCAGGAATTAATTACCCTGTGCAGATGTGACAAAATGCCAAATGGATATAAAACTAGATTTACTTTTTACTTCGACAGAAGACAGAAAAGAGAATGTTATTTTCAGATATCATTCAGTAAAATGTTGGGTCAACATAAACATTAATGTTTCTTAATAATCTGAACTTTTTAGAAATGAATGAGATGAGCTCTATAACAAGTTTGGAATTACTAGAAATGTTCTACTGGAAATTACATATGCCACTCCCAGGGGTATTACTGTTCATGTGATTTCTGTTTGGAAATGGAACATAAACCCCTCTGATAATTAGGACTCTGCAATGACATTCATTCATACATTCATTCGTGGGACAAACATCTCTTAGGCATTTCTGATAGGCCAGAGGCTGCGAAAGGCCTTGAAGAGACAGTAGTGGGTAGGACATAGCTCCTGCTTTTCAAGTGCTTCGATCTGGGGAGAAAGCTAAGCAAAAATAGAATCCCAAGAGTGTGAGAACATGATGTAGGTATGTACTAAATGGTACAAAAGTACATTAGAAAGCGCTCCACTCTTTTGGAGTAAAGGCTCCACAATATGTGTACAACCCATTTGGGAAAATGCAAAACACAAGCAAAACTATGTTGCTCATGCACAGAACCTGAGCTGAGCTATAAGCAAACACAACCGAGTACACGTGTCTCTTGGTGGAGCTGTTAGTAAAAGTACATATGACTTGAAGTTTGGTCCATGAGAGAGAAAAATCATTAAAATATTTACTAGCAAATAAATCACTTTAAACAGCTGGGGGCACTAAATATTAGCAATTTTGCAATATATAAACATTTAAGTGGCACTAAATAATCTAATCTGTTTATTTAAACATTTATATAAAATCTCCAGGTTAGCAATACTGTGTAAATTTAGTGATAGATCTGAATATCACACGTATTTCTGTTGTTCACAATTAGTACCTACATCATGTAATTCACTTTGGTTTAAAGTGCTGGACGAAGAAGACAGGATGACGAAATCAAAGGCAAGATACAATTAAAATTTGGGAAAGTATTTTAAAAGTGAATATAATCCAGGTAACATAAGACTTTTATTCTCTGGGTTTGCACAGAGTAATGAAAAACAGCTAGAAAAACAATAGATAACAGGCTACTACTTTCTGTTACCAAAAGTATTGGAGTAGAAGGTTTGAGAGGTTCCTAGAAATTTGAGTGTTGGGTGTGGGGTCAAGGGTCAGCCTGGGGAGGAAGTAGTCTCCCACAGAGATGACACACTGGGGAGATGGCCACACTAAGCAGAGCTGCTCTACATTATTTTCTATTATTTGAAAATCTATCGTGAGAGATGAAGTGATCTCCATCTACAAGTATTTCAATCATCAGACATCATCCACTGAAGAGAAAATATCGCTGGAAACAAACATCTTAAGCTACTTAGTTGGAACCATTGTCTGGAGTCTGGAGGTCAGGGGAGGTGCAGAACAAGAAGAGGTTTTCCACCTCTGAACAAGTTCAGAGGACTGTGGTAGGAGCAAGAGGATTTAGAAAGAAAAATTTTGTACTCTATTTCTTTAATAACAATAATAATAATAATAATAATAATACCACCTATTTAATACTCAATATATACCAGAATCTTTTATGTGAAATTATGTTGTTTCGTCTTTTAAGTACTTAAAATTGGCAGTGTTGTTTTCTTGTTACAAATGAAAGTTGAGGCCTAGAAAATGTACATAAATTGCCCAAATTCACAGTTAACAATGGGCAAAGTGAGATTCAGACCTCTTATCTATTTGCTTGCAAATACCATGGCTTTCCAACATCCTGAGCTTAGCTGGAGTAACACATGAGTATCTGCTCTGATCACCTTCCTTGTTTAACTTATTCATCCCATGTGCTCCAAGGAGGCCTAATTCCAGAGCCAGCCTGAATGACAATTTTCTTGCTGGAATATCTGGCACACAGTGCTGCTGCACTTTAGCTGAATTATGACATAAACTCTCCGAAAGTTAAAAAAATTTTTAAAAAGCCAGTACCTGTAACATGAAAAGTCAGACAAAGCATAAGCCTGGGCATACAGTTTGTAGCAGCAGTCAGAAAGCAAACTTCAAAGTGATGAGTCCCAAGATAGAAGATTCTGACTCACTGGGTCAAAAGAGGCCTCCAGAGAAAAGCCTTATGGTATCCAGGTTATTCCATCAAAGTGGAAAAGCTCTAACAGAATCCAAGGACAGCTGGGTGGTTTTGGTTTCAGGTATCCATTTCCGGTTTGCTGGCTGTTGTCTCAGTAAGCATTACCCAGGTTGAGGTCTGTGGACCTTCAGTTCTGCCAGATTTTTGAAAGGAAAAAAAAAAAAAAAACCCACTTTATGGCCAAAATATAAGTTTGGAAAATCTTCCCCTCTTCCCCTTTTGCAGATACATAGAAAGGCAAAGTATTTATTTAAAACAGAGCAAATCTAAACATTTGACCATTGAATTATTTTTGTTTGTTTCTAGTAACACCTATTAACCTACAGAAATAATTTCCTGAGTAATATACATCGGGAAATTCTATACTAGAGCAATGACTTCCAGTTTTTATACTAGAGCAATGACTTCCAGTTTTTTTTCACCAACTAGAGCCTTCCCATTATTTTTCCAACTTAGACCTCATGTTTTGAAAATGATTTAGTTCTTTCATGGTTAGAAAACCATTGCCGGATTCCCAGCACGTTTTGCTAAGCCCTCAGAAGTGTGGGAATACTGCTGCTTTCAGTTTGACTAAGAGTTCCCCAGCGATGTCCCTGTTCTAAGGAGGTTTATCAATGTGGACATGAGGGGCTCCACTTTAATCTTTATTTGGTAATTCATATTCTAGGTTTCCTCTCCTTCCTGCTAGCCTGGTCTGAACGTAGGGGTTTGGCCAACCTCTGACACAAGTTGAATCATACACAAAAGATCAAGAAAAATTTCAACTGTACCCATTATTCAAAGTTTAAAGAAAAACCTTGACCTTGGGTTTTTCTTGACCTCTCTATTTTTCTATTTTTAATAAGAATGGTATTTCTGACTTTGAAACATCACTAATAGGGATTTAATACCATACTTTAATATATATCTACCAGAATGTATATTAAATTCTGTTTTTCAAACACTAATTTATCATTACACAGGCTTTCTAATAAGACATTTTTTACATTATCTAAGCTATGCATAACACACAAATAGAAAACATTAAATACATCTTTCTCTCTTCACTGGTGTTAGATATGAATGTATTACCATTCACATAAGCATCAACAAGTTATTATCTGATAAGATACAATTTTCTTTACTTGAATTTTGAATTGTTCGATTTGCTTATTTTCCAGATGCATTATGTGTTGGTTATAAGAAATGAGACTTCTATTTTAGAAAAATCATCATGTTGCCGATCAGTGTGCATTAGGGGCTCTTCTGTTTGTTTGCTTTTGTTTGCTACCTGCCTTTGTTTGTGGGTTTATTAACTCAAGAGATATAGTACTTGCTCTTCTTCATTGCTATGAACCCAGTACATACACATACACACACAAACATGCTAACAATAATTTTATTATGTTTCTCACAATGCTCTAAAATAATGGAGAATTTGTCTAATTAAAATATCACTGTGTTGCATAAATTGAATCCAATTTATTATTGGATTACTATTAAGTAGGGATTTTAAATCTGTAAATATGTAAATACCTTCTGGAAAGTATGTCACATCTACGTTCCCCAAAAGGAAGGGCAATGAGCCCAATAATTGAAGCAAAACATGGTATGGCAATGACTACACACACACACACACACACACACACACACACAGACTCACTGTGTCCCCCAAACATATACACTCGTACACTGTGCTAAAACTCCAACGTTTCCAAAAAGTGTCACCAGACTCCTTTATACCTTTACTATTTGTTTGAAACACAGTATTGTTGAATATTATTGAAAAGACAGAGTGAGGATATGAGTTGTTGACACTTCAGGTTGATATGTGGACAATTTTTTTTAAAGGATTTTATTTATTTGTCAGAGAGATAGAGAGCACAAGCAAGGGGAGCAGCAGTAGTCAGAGGGAGAAGCAGGCTCCCCGCTGACCAAGGAGCCCGATGGGGGACTCTATCCCAGGACCCTGGGATCATAACCTGAGCCAAAGGCAGACATTTAACACTGGACTGGTTTGGTTAATAGTCTGATAGCTTTAGTTTAATTTGGGGATGCACTAA
This sequence comes from Ursus maritimus, assembly GCF_017311325.1. NCBI lineage: Eukaryota > Metazoa > Chordata > Mammalia > Carnivora > Ursidae > Ursus > Ursus maritimus. The sequence continues at coordinate 102,659,576 of NW_024423319.1, read as the reverse complement.
CTGTTCATTTAACTATGTCAATTGCCAAAATCACTTTGCTTTTGAAGAACACTGCCATGTGTTCTCAGCACCTTAAATTCCAAGACTATTTTGATAACCTATGCAAATATGATTTGTTGTTGTTGTTGTTTTAAGATTTTATTTATTTATTTATTAGAGAGAGAGAGAGAGCCAGAAAGCACAAGCAGGGGGGAATGGCAGAGGGAGAGGGAGAAGCAGGTTCCCCGCTGAGCAGGGAGCCCGAAGCAGGACTCCATCCCCGGACCCTGGGATCATGACCTGAGCTGAAAGCAGACACTTAACCATCTGAGCCACCCAGGAGCCTCCAAATATGATTTATTAATATCTGTAGGGGCCAAGGGCAGGTTACTCCAAGATAGGCCACTTTGGCATAAAGATTATTTTAAGTTAAAAGTAATCAAAACCCAGAAGATGCAAGAAAAGCCCTTTGCCTCCCCCACAACCACCTATATTTACATTGGAAAGGAGAGCTTGTACCGGGAAGAGAGCTATCTGCCCAGTAGGGCAATTTTTGTTTTTCAAACCTCTCCTTTTCTTCATACTGATGGCCTTCTCCCTTTTGTGTCTTCAGACCCTGACCCCCTCCTTAGCTCCTATGAGCTTTGCATTGCCCCATTGTCTTTGGAATTTCCTGTCTATATGGATTCCCCATATTTATGCCTATTAAATTTGATTTTCTCCCGTTAATTTGTCTCATGCCAGTTTGATTCTAAGTCCAGCTAGAAGGCCACAGGGCAGAGGAAGGTCTTCCTTCCTGACATATCTCTACTTTAAATGAATATCTGCCATAATTATTCATACTTTCTACATATAAAATGACAAATATTATCTTCTAAAACTGCCTGGAGAAATTTACATTCTTCTGATAATTCTTCTCTCACATTCTCTTTGTTAAAAAACTTGAAAATATGAATTCTTGACAATATTGTGCAAGAGGAAAAAGAGGAAATCTACTGAAAAACAATGGGGAACTCTCCTCCTTTCTCCACTCAGGGTTTATAAGGAGTTTGAGAAAACAAAAAGAACAAAAAATAAATAAATCGCTTTTCACAAGTCTTCATATATAAATTTTTAAATTCTGATCTGATACATAAATTTTTACAGGGGTAATTATTATCATTAAAGTTAGACTTGGGGATCTTAGTGTTGGAATTTTGTATTATTGTGGTTTCTTTATATATATATATTTTTTTAAGATTTTTTATTTATTTATTTGACAGAGAGAGAGAGGCAGCCAGCGAGAGAGGGAACACAAGCAGGGGGAGTGGGAGAGGAAGAAGCAGGCTCATAGCAGAGGAGCCTGATGTGGGGCTTGATCCCATAACGCCGGGATCACGCCCTGAGCCGAAGGCAGACGCTTAACCGCTGTGCCACCCAGGCGCCCCTATATTTTTATTTTCTTAATACTATATTTCTTTGTTAGCCATATCTTTTGAAAAAAAAATATTGTAAGCAGATTGAATGACCTATTTTGAATCCATTTTATCTATGAACACATTCTTTTAAATAGAAATTATTATTTGATTTGAAGAGAAGCGGAATATGCCACCCCAAAATATGCGTCTTTGGTTTAAGGATTATTTTAGGCTGATTATTTTTAAGAAACAGCAGACAGAGAAGCTCTGCATACTGAGTAGAAGGTCACCTTTTTCTAAGAGGCATTTACATTTATAAGGGAAATCTCCATTTGTAAGGGTGTCTCTCCGTGCTGTGCCAGGAAGAGAAAGACACTCTAAATCTCTAGAAATTCTGTTTTGTTTTGTTTTTTAATCTCTAGAAACTCTTATCCATGGAGAAGGCAAGGATTTATATCTGCACCACTTCCTTACTCTTGTTTACTGTGCTTTTTCTGGTAACCGCCCTTAACTGACTCCCCACGCCCAGCATCTTCTTTTGTCTTTAGCTAGAGACGGTATTAAGGGGGTGGCTTGGGCCATTTCAGGGAGTTACTCAGTTTTCCTGGGTCTCTCCTATGCATAGAGGAGGCATACATCTAATTCAACTTCTGTTCGTTTTTTTCTCCTATTAATCTGTCTTTTATTCCAGGGGTATCTAAGTCAAGAACCTAGAAGGATAGAGGAAAAATGACTTTTCCTCCCTCACAATATCTAATGATTACAAACTATCCTAGCAATGTTTAGTAAGACTCTAAATTAAAAAGTTGTTAGTGAAAGGGGTGCCTGGGAGGCTGGGTTGGTTAAGCATCCGACCCTTGATCTCAGCTCAGGTCTTGATCTCAGGGTCGTGAGTTCAAGCCCTGCATTGGGTTCAACACTGGGCACAGAGCCTACTTAAAAAAAAAAAAAAAAAATTGTTGGTGAAAAAGGCATGTCCAGGAGTTCACAAGTCATTCAAATGAAGGCACAGGGGGCGCCTGGCTGGCTCAGTTGTTAAGCGTCTGCCTTCGGCTCAGGGCGTGATCCCAGAGTCCTGGAATCGAGCCCCACATCAGGCTCCTCGGCTGGGAGCCTGCTTCTTCCTCTCCCACTCCCCCTGCCTGTGTTCCCTCTCTCGCTGGCTGTCTCTATCTCTGTCGAATAAATAAATAAAATCTTTTATAAATAAATAAAATCTTTTAAAAAACAAACACACAAACAAACAAAAAAACAAATGAAGGCACATAGCACCTGACAACAAGTCACATACAAAATGTACTATCTCTGCCTAGGAGAGGAAAAGTGGACTATTAAATGGTGACAAAGAACAAAACTGGTTTATAAATGGAGGCTTAGAATAAATCCTAATTCTTTGCATTACAATATCTATGCCCATGTAGCTGTATTTTCATTCACAATATCTACCTGCGTTTAAAAGTATTTAAGTGTATAAATATACACTTAAAGTATTTATGTGTATAAATATGTACTTAAGTGTATAAATATGTACTTTAAGTGTAAAGTATTTAAGTGTATAAATATGTACTTAATCGTAAAAATACCGCTAGGTTGTTAAATTTTCTTAGCATGACCAAGAATTTAATTCTGTTAAAAAAAAAAAAGTCACCAAATGATAGCAACACTTCCCTTAGAAACACTTAACAGAAAGTAACTTTTGTTCTCTTAGGAACTGCAATACCGAATCAGTGTACTGGTCTATTTTTTCAAAGCTGCATCATGAATGTGAGAGGTGGCTGTGCATTACGAAAGCATCTCAAGATACTCTTCACAGACAATTAAATATTTCCTTGTAGTTTTGTCACTAATGTAATTTGTTCACTCTGCTACCGTCTATTCTCTAGTATAAGATTAGTCTTTAAAACAGGAGAACTATATTAAAGTTTTAAACGTATGACTCATGCTCTATTATGTTAAATAAAAGTCAAACATTTTGTGATAGGCCATGTTGACTGTACTGCTGAGACTCTTCATGTGAGATGTAAATGAATTTATTACTGTAAAAATGGGTTGACATCATTTTTAAGGGCTACTTGGACACATTAGAGAATATGAAATTAAAGCAAAACATCAGAACAAAATCTCTGAAGAAACATACTTGTGTTTGATAAATGAAACATGTTTTTCTTTTTTTTCTTCACAAGAAAAACAAAATACAAGGTTTAATGCAATTCACTGACACCCTGAATTGAATTTTAAACCTAGCATCTGTTTCTTGGATGACTGTGGGCTTACCACCCAGGGTGTTGAGAGACTCACATGAACTGACTAGCTTCTCTTTGTTCTGATCTCTATTTATCTCCTCAGGCCCAAATCTCTCCTCCTTCTGCAGAAGACTGAAATTAAGTAATGCTGCCTGCACTCTCTAATTTTAGTCCTAGCATTCTTCTCAGGATGGTGGGGTGGAGAGACTATATTGTGACAAATATTTCACCCTCTTCTTCAATCTAAGGATGATAATTTCAGTGTCGTTTATAATAGATATGGGAGGTTTAAAAATGTCTCCCTCATAGCAGCTGTAAAATTGTTATCATAAAATAACATGATTTTAGCCATTTCATTTCATTGCTTTAGAATCAGGAGGTGGAGTTATTTTGATTAGAGAGGAAAAAAAAGAAAAAGATTCTGTGAACTTCTATTCATCTGGGAAAAAAATTAAGTTTAAGGCTACAGTTGTTAAGAGATACTTAGTTTTATATTATTATTTATGTTTCTGATTTATACATTTATTATGACAACTTAATGCTCAAAAATACTTTTTGGTGAGTGAAATTATAAAAAGCTTCAGTGGTTTTTATATGCTAAATCTCAATTCCAAAATCTCCATATGTTGGAATTTATATTTCCAAATCACATAGTCTGGTAGCATTATTTCTTAATCCCTTCTCTGATATAATTTTGACTTTCAGGCAGCTATAAAACCATTTATAAGGTGCTATGGTGTCTTCTTTCAGTTTGACCCAGTTACAGATTCTTTATTATTCTTACTGACACATACTATACATAGTAATGATGGGATATAAAAGCATTTGAGTTGACTGAATGAGCTATGAAAATTTAAATTCACAGAAATGATAAAGGAAATCTGAAGGGACCTGGGGGAAGCACTAACTGCGGTCACACTTTGAACCGAGCAGTCTAATTTCCCAGGTTTTAGTTCAGTTACTCCACAAATTCAGTATTTACAGTAGTGCAAGCCAAGTGTTTGGGATTTGCTGGTAATAATGGTAGAAACCTACCTAAAGATGTTAGAGTCCATGAAACAGCACATACAATTAAACCAAAAATTATTTTATGATGTGTGCTGTGGCTGGGGTCACAGATATTAAGGAAACATGGTGGGGGAAAAGTGCCCCATGTAGATTAGGGGCAAAGTGTTTCTGGAGGAAGAGACATTGACATTGAGATCCGAAGGACGAGTGATTATTAGGTGAAGATAAGAAAAGGGGGGGTCCAGAGAGAGGGTACACAAAGAGAATGATCCATTGCCCAAACTGAAGGAGATTCCATGGGAAGCCATCTGTACTGGTGAGATTAGGGGAAAGAGAGGCAGAGTGACTATCTGTATTAATGGATGACTTAATTGAACTGAGTTCGGAGGACTTGGCTGAGTGGCCAAAAGGTATTCTGTGGGAGTTCTTAACTGTAACTGTGGCTTCTGGCTATCGCACTGCAGAGTCACCTTCTATTCTTTTGTAAATTCTTTTCAGTTCAGGAAAAATACTCATACTCCCCAACCAATTGTTACTCTTTTACCAGACTTCTCCTAGTTTTTATCTTCCGGGCCAAGAGCTTTCTGCTTGGCCAAACTCATTTCTTTCACTTGCAGCTAAGAAAAACTCTCTTTGCCTTTTTCCAGAGGCAGTCCAAAGGAGACATAAATTACCTTGGGCACCTGGGTGGCTCAGTTGGTTAAGTGGTTAAGCTTGGGACTCTTGATTTCAGCCAGGGTCACGGTGTGAGGGTTGTGAGATCCAACCCCACCTCAGGCTCAGGATTCCCTCTTTCCCTCTCCCTTTCCCCCTCGCCCCAACCCGCGCCTGTGGGTGGGGGCTTTCTTTCTCTCAAGAAAAACGGAAAAAATAGAAAAAAAATTGAAATCTACCCCACAAACCACTTGCCACAGCAAGGAATTTGGGCAGCTTTACAAAGTTAGTGTTGATTCATATTTGTATGGATTTATGCTCAACTACAAATGTTGACCTCTACTCTAAAATAAACATGCGCTTACTCTGATGTTTGCTCAATTGTATGTAAAGGACTTTGTATAGAGGAAAGGCTATAAACATATGGAAGACAGCTATCGGTTTTACTAGAGTCTCCAGAAATTCAAAGAGTAAGATTTTTCAATTGTCCCAAGGGCAGTTTTTAGACAAAATGCAAAATAAAGGTTTTTCACCAGAAAATATTTTTTGTATGTGCTGAGTTGGAATGACAAAAAAGGGAAACTCAATGTAAACCATTATTTGCCTAAGAGATACACTGTGTATTTTTAGACAAAATGTTAATTTTACAACTTAAAATTAGCTTATCCTTTTTCTTCTTCGAAAAATCTGAAAAAAAGGCATTAAAAATAAATAAGGTAAATAAAAATAAAATTGTCACCTAAACATAAGCAAACAAATAAACTTATTTATATTGCACAGCTAATAGTAGCACTGTTGAAATAGAGCCATCTGTTCAACTTGAAAACTTCATCTTGAAATTGTTACTAAGTATAGCTAACAATAGTCCTGGATATCCCGTAATCCAAAATTGGTTCTCCTTTAAGAACATTTCAAGAATTTTTTTTACGGTTAAGACATTTCTCTAAAATTTTACATAGGGTTTCCCAGTTTGGTTATTATTTCTTTGATTTTTTCAAAATCACTCATTACAGATTTCTTATGTTTATAAAATATTTCCTATTTTTTTCTATTTTCCTATTTATCAGCCATGTCTCTATAGCTGTGTTGTGGGTCACTCAGAATGCATGATCATTACCTTGTTCTCTTCACTTTTCAATATTTCCACCTTAATTACTAACTAGAGACAGCAATGGACTCTTCACTACAATGCATGAAGGGAATTCTATAGAGAATAAACAGTTCTGAATCAGCAAAGAATTCCTGAGGCCCAGGGAAAAGAAACAAGATTAACCTGGAATGATAAATAAATGCATGGCACTGGGCAGTGCATCCATATATTACTTCTCTTAGCCCAGATAGGATGCCATTGAGCAAGCAGTGGAGCTTACACTAGAATATGTTTCATGAGAAGAGGGATTTTTGTCTTTTGCACGCTCAAGTATCCCAAGTGCCAAAGAGAATATTTAGCCTATACTAAATGTCCATTAAATATGTGTTGAATGAATGAACAAGGGGAAGAGAGGAGATAGGATATAACATTTCTCCAATGTAGGCATTGTGGGGGCACCTGGGTGCTCAGTTGGTTAAATGTCTTCTTGATTTCAGCTTGGGTCATGATCTTAGGGTCATGGGATCCAGCCCCTCATCGGGTTCCCCACTCAGTGTGGAGTCTGCCTGAAATTCTCTCTCTCCCTCTACCTCTCCCCCCAGCTCACACAGGCTCTCTATAAATCAATCGATCAATAAATCTTAAAAATGAATGTAAGCATTGTAATGAGCACTTCACATCTTAATGAATCCTTTACACAATCTTTATGAAGGGAACATGAATCTTTCCTTTTTTTCTAATTTAAAAAAAAATATTTTTTAAATTTTTAAGTAGGCCCCAGGCCCAGTGTGGGGCTTGAACTCATGACCCTAAGATTAACGGTCACATGCTCTACCAGCTGAGCCAGGCAGACACTCCCTTCTGCTCTTTTTAACAGAAAACTACTGCTCAGTTGGTGAGTTTAATTACCCAAGGGTTCACAGCCAGTAACCAGCAGATGTGGCAATCAAGGTCTAATAGGAGGCCCAAATAATACATCAGTAATGGTATCAGGCTACTCCTAAAATGGACCAGAAAGAGTAATGGATAAGTACTGCAGTTGTCCATGGCTGCTTCTGCATGGAAAAACCGTGACTGGAGAAGCAACAGAGATTAATTACTGTGGATGGAAGACACCACAGATCTAATCAACTGCTAAGGTTTACTGCTGAGAGCCACCAGTAAAATACATCACTGAAATTATCTGTTGATTGGTAAAATGTTTAAAGAAAACTTCACATTGCCATGTTAAGGAAAACTACCATTACTTGAGGGTCGCTGAATTAGTTTCCTATTGGTGCTATAACATATTAGTCACAAACATAGTGGTTTAAAACAATACATACTTATTATTTTAGAGTTCTTTAGTTCCAGAAGTCCAGTGTGAGTCTCAATGGGTTAAAATTATGGTTTGGTAGGGCTGCATTCCTTTCCTGAAGCTCTAAGGGAAAATCTGTTTCCTTGCTCATTCAGATATTGGTAGAATTCAGTTCCAAGAAGAGCTCTCCATTTCCTGCTGACTGTCATCTGAGGACTGTCCTGAGCTCCTAGAGGTCTTTCTTTGATCCTTGCATACTCCTTCATCTTAGAACCAGCAATGGGGCATTGAGTCCTTCTAACTCTTCCTGCTGACCTCCTCTTTTGCCCTTTTCTTCCACCTTTTAGGACTTGTGTCATTAAATTTGGGTTACCCAGGATAATCTCTGCATCTCAAGGTCCTTAACCTTAATCACATCTGCAAAGTCCCCTTTATCATAAAAAGTAATATAGTCACAGGTTTTAAGGATTAGGGTACCAACATCTTTAGGAGGCCATTATTCTGGCCATACTGATGTGTAGTTCTCTTAACATTTTGATGGGCATAAAGATTGCTAAACTTATATTTTGCAACCAAGAGATAACATAATTCACACACACACACACACAAATGATAGCGATAACATAATTCCTTACCAAGGAACTTAGATGGCTTTTCAGTGATCTCTTAAATTATAACTAGTAAGTTTCTTTTTTTAATTGAAATATATTTGACATATAGCATTGTGAAAATTTAAGGTGTATAACATGTTAATTTGATACATTTGTACATTGTAATATGATTGCCATTGTAGTGATAATTAGTACCTCTATCATGTCACATAATTATCATTTCTTTTAAAAATATAACCCATCATTCAGAATTTAGGTAGTAGGATTTCTTCCAAAAAAGCATCGCACTATTACTTATCTTTTTTTTTTTTTACTTCTTTGAATGCAGTCCTGTCTTTTATTTATGTCTAAAACTTTTCTCGTTGATTTTAGATTAGAATCAGGATCTGTAACTGATTTTCTTTTAGTACAGACCTTGAAAGTGGTTTCTTAGCAGTCACTGAGTAATGACCAGGATTTGACAAGTGGGAAATAGAGCTGGCCTTGCTCCCATAACCACATATCCCAAACTAGTTAACTACCATCCATGTATCAGTTTGAGTTTTGGGAAGAAGCAAAAGCAGGAAATTAGAAAGAAAATAAGGATGAGAAAATGAAAGAAATACTTCAGAATGCATTATTGCATCTATTTTAAACACAAGGTTATATAATAAAAATTCTAAGGAAATAAATCCTGTTTGAAACAGAATGATAAAAATGTCCTTCAGATTTCTGACTGACACCCAAAACTGACAGCAATGGAGGGTAAAAGCTCAAATATTCTAAAAGGACACCCTAGACACACCAATGCCTAAGGGGCAAAGCAGTAGCGAAACTGGTGTCATGACCATCATCCATGTTTATTGCATATAAGAAAAAGCTGAAAATTCCGTAATGATATTTTTTGTAAGAAGAACTTCATAGGAGTGGAGAACACTATGACATTTCTCTCCATTCCTCAATTCAAGTCTTAAGGTTCCCCAGAGACCCACTGTGGATTTTTACTGAACTGCAGAATTTGATAGGCTACCCGTATAACAGTGCTGGAGCAGGGCACTAACAAGATCTTGGACAAACCTGGCATATCCTCAGGAATCTGGGAGAATCCATAAAATGTGTGGAAAAAGTGTGACGGCAAGAGGCAGAGTAATGCTATGTGTGATGGGAACTACCATTAAGCAAATTGATTCCCATAATTTGGTGAAGGCTATAGGAGTTTTCCTGATGGTCATGTGAATGCCGGTATTATTGAGGTTAATGCAAAGTTGTACCACGGCTTAACAGAATGACAACTTAGTTCTTACTTATGCAGAGTCTTGTATGGATCAGGTAGCCAGGTAGCTCTCCTTCATCTTGAAGCTGTGCCACCCGAACATATGGCTCCCTAAATTGCCATCTAGGGTAAGAGTGAGATGATGCACAACACCATTCCCTCACCTGGACGATACTCTCCTTTGTGATTTTTTGAAGCTCCATTCATTCATGCACACAAACAAAATAAAACAAAACAAAAATGATATGACTACTTCTAAGTGGAATAAAAAGGATGATACCTGTCTAGAAGCAATTCTTTTTTTTTTTTTTTAAGATTTTATTTACTTATTTGAGAGACAGAGTCAGAGAGAGAGAGAAGGAGCAGGGGGAGGGGCTGAGGGAGAGGGAGAAAAGACGCCCTGCTGAGCAAGGAGCCCGATGCAAGACTCGATCCCAGGACGCTGGAATCATGACCTGAGAGATGCTTAACCGAATGAGCCACCCAGTCACCCCCGTCTAGGAGCAATTCTAACAACTAAATATCAAATGCTAGGTTACAGTTTAAGAGGTCAATAGATAAATTGAAGACACACCTAAATTTCTTGGTAAGAAATTTCATCTTTTATTCTGCTAGATCCTTTTTCTAGCAGACAGGGTCTTTTCAAGATGACTTGAGTGGGCCACTTTATCAAACAGTACAAGCAGTCAATTAGTACTCAACACATATTTCTTGATTTCTTAACTCTTTTGAATTTCCCCTGAAGTTAGTTTGGAGCCTTATGGCATGTTCTGACAAACAAATGGCAAGTGGATATGATATGTGCCACTTCTGGAATGAGGTGGGTGATCTTCAGTGTGTGTGTGTGTAATAAAATACAATTTTCAAATATAGTGTTGTTCTACTTTTACTCCCTCTGAATATACTATTTAATATAGTAACAATTTGAATTCTGGATGTGACTAGCTGTGATTTTAAGCCATTTCAACTTCCAAATTATCAGTTTCATTATCTATAAAATTGGAGATTAAAATGATATACCTATTGGCCTCTAGTTCGTAATGGTAAACTGAGAACATTTATGGCCTTGCCTTCTTTTCAGAGTACCAGTGAAATTACAGAAAATATATGAAATGTATATTGTAGGTTAGGAAAAATAAAAAAAGATGTCACTAGGAACCTTTTTTTTTTTTTTTT
>NW_024423319.1:102646681-102648859 GCF_017311325.1 Ursus maritimus | reverse complement strand
TTTTTTTTTTTTTTTTAATTTTCTGGAAAATAGAATTGAGGCATAGATTGTTATGGAGAGGATAGTGGATTCTTGGCTGATGATTCAAGATCTTCCCAAGAGAATTCTGGAGATTCTTAAAATAAGAGTGTACTGCTATGTAAAAACGCAAATACCCTTCAAAAACTTAGTAGTTTAAAAGAGCAACTGTTTTGTTGTTGTCATTGTCATCATCACTGGGTTTTTGTTTTGGTTTTTTTCCATGATAACGTGAGCTGACTGGCTCAGTTGGGCAGTTTGTTCCATGTGGTTCCATCTTGGGTTGCAAACATCTAGACGCTCAACTGGCCTGGAATGTCCAAGATCCCTCATTTATGTCTGGTGCACAGACGGGGACAGCTGAAGAGCTGAGCTTGGGATACTAGGATAACTAGGGCTCTCGCTCTTTCTTTATAGTCTCAGGGCCTCTCCTCCTTGGCTTTTCCATGTAGTCTCTATATAACACCTCTCCAGTAGGACAGTCAAATTACTTACACAACAGCTCAGCACTCCCAAGAGCACAAAAGCACAAAGTTGTCAGGCCTTCTCAAAGCTTAGGCCTGGAACTAGCACAGCATCCTTTCATTACAAGGCATTGAATTAAGTGAGTCACACAGCCAGCCCAGTTTCATCATGGAAGGGGATATACAAGATTGTGAATATTCAGGTAAACTGGTGGCTGTCTTTAAGATTACTTACCACAGTTACTCATTGGAGCAATTCATTAAGAATGAGCATTCTGAAGAGCTATTAGACTATCAGCTCTCCCTTCCCTAAGCAGATGACTGAGGGAAATGTGCTCCTGACCCAAGATTTTAGTATTTGAAAAATGGGTGCAATCATCAAAAGAAGAGATCCTACTTATGATACTTGGCCCTGATAGAGAAGCAGAGCAGAATTTAATTTATGTCCAGTATTTTCACAAGAAAAGGTAGAATGGTGGGAAAGTATAAATGCATGGAATCAAGGAAAACCCCTTTTACCTAGTAATACACTATTCTAATGTCTTCCACTCTTAGAATAAAGTGCCTTCCAGACACTGATGTCAACAGTCCAAATCAAGAAAAAAAAAAATATTAAAGAAACAGTTCTCCATAAATGCAGAGAAATCTAATATTAGGTGTCTTTATTAATTAACCTATTCCACCATCCATGCATACAGAGAAGAAAAACAACCAATTAAAAAATAATGGAAAATCAATGTCATGGGAAAACAAATGAAAACAAAAACCTGAACTACACACATGCAGGTGTGTGTGCACACACATATTCATATTGAAACCAAAATTAACCAAACAAAATTTAGGTAAAATAATAAAATTATATGATGTCAAATACTTTGAATTTATATCATAATTATAAACAAAAGTAAATAATTCTGAAAAAACTAAGAGAAAGAAAAGAAGTCCAGGAAATTAATATATAATTTATGTGATTAAAAATCATAAATGCTCAGAGTAAATATTAGCTAGATAGCAATAAAGACCAAGCTAGTGTTCTAGAAGATAAAATTGGGGAAATTATGCAGTTTGTAAGGCTAAACAAATACACATGAAATATTAGATAGATGTTAACAGAAATGATTAATCCTTCCATAAGGTATATATAACAGGAGTTCTAAGAGTCAAGAGCACAGGTAATGGAGGGGAGGGAATAATTAGTTAAGAAAACAAATTATATTAAATCACATTTTTTAGGATTTAAAACCATACTCACAGATATAAAAAGGAGCCCAAGATATTTTCAACAAGTGGTCATTGGATTCTGACACTTGAGCATTTTAACTGAACTAACAGGAGTTTGGTGATACAGCAGTGAACTTCAGTCAGTAGATGTCTATTCTATTTGCTTCTTGCTTTGGGAGAACTTCAGGAATTTCTTGGAGTGAGGCTTCAGACACTTGATACGGCCATTCAAAATGAATTCCTTTTCACAGAACTATATAAGTAATCAATTTGTAATCATTGTTGAGCAACCTATTTGTAAGAATGGCTAACATTTTCTACCTGCATGCCAGGCATTGTTCTAAGTACTTAAAACATATTACCTCTTCTAATCCTCACAAAAATCCTAGGCAGTAGGCAGGGGGGGGAGTCCGGATTTTGTAGTACCTGGGGCTAATGCAAGACACTCTTCATTAAAAAAAAAAAAAAAAAAAAA
>NW_024423319.1:102538000-102646669 GCF_017311325.1 Ursus maritimus | reverse complement strand
ATTATGAACACAGAAACTGGTATGAAAATGAATATTTATGCAGTGTGGAAAGATGCCCTGAGGAATTACTGGAGTGTTGGAGCTGATCCATTTCTTTTGAGAAACTTCAGGTAAATTTTTTGGAAATGACTTTTATAAAGTGCTTCCAGTTAGCCCAGATTTCCTTCCTCATTTGGATAAGAGCTTAAACACGTGATGAGTCCCAAAGTTTAAGTTCCATTGGCTTCCTGGTGAATTAACCTTGGGAGATGGGTATTATTATATTCATAAGGAAATGGAGGCACAGAACATAACTGTCATAAGGAGCGGAGGCAGGGTTCAAACCAGGATGCCTGGTTCAAGAGTCTGAACTCTTGATCTCCATGTTATACTGTCAATTGCTGGGCATCAGGGAGAACTATTCTGAGGGAGAACAAGTTAAGTTTGCATACCACCTGATTAAAATCATGTCTTTTTTGATTAATAATCTTATTTTTACGTTAGTGATATATTCATCTCCACTGATGCGCTCAGGAGTAACTTGTCCTTTTTAGTCCCAAATATGACAAAAGGGAAATATGTTTGCATTTCCCCATAGACCCACAAATTCTGCCCATGATAGCCATCAGGTCTGGAACTGCTTGCAATGTGTTTCCCACAGGGGCCTTAGGTAAAGATTGTTCAAGATACCAGCCTCCCAATCACCAAGTTAAAATACTGATGCTGGAGTTCATAAACATTATGATCATTGGAGATTCAGATCCTCAGACCCCTTGAATGAGGGTGGATGAAATGTAGAATCTGGCCTCATACTCAATTGGGAATACTGCATACGTGAAGCTCATTGAAGATAATCTTTGTTTACTGAAAACTTCCACCTCACTGTGATCAAAAGAACATGTGTGGCCAATAAGAAGAGGTTTGCCAGGCCTAAAATAACTTTTCAGCGATTATCATTTATATAACTATAGTACTTTTCTTCTTCTGTTGGATTTAATGCTTTTGATTCAACTTAAAGCAAAACACAACATAGTTACTCCAATGTCACCTAATGGAAATGCTGAGGTCAGAGAGAGAGCAGGGAGTCAGAGCACATATGCCATTTAAATTATTTTGGCTTTTATACTAAGAATGATGCAGAGCCATTGCCATGTTGTGAGAAGAAGTATGACATCTGGGGACACCTGGCCGGCTCAGTCAGAAGAGCATGTGTCTCTTGATCTCAGGGTTGTGAGTTTGAGCCCCAGATTGGGGTAGAGATTACTAAATAAATAAATGAACTAAATAACTAAATAACTAAATAACTAAATAAATAAAGTATAAAATTAAAAAGAAAAGAAAGGAGTGCCCAGGTGGTGCAGTTGGTTGTGTCCGGACTCTTGGTTTCAGCTCAGGTTCTGATATAAGGGTGGTGGGATCGTGCCTCATGCTGAGCTCCGCACTCAGTGGGGAGTCTTCTTAAGACTCTCTCTCCCTTTGCCCCTCCCTTCCCCACGCACTGGCCTGCGTGTGTTCTCTCTCTCTAATAAATAACTCTTTTTTTCTTAAGAAGCATGACATCTTCAAGTAAGCAACAAATGACAGACCTAGGTTGTGCTGAGAATAAACATTAGAGGTCAAAGGGCTGAACAAATGAGGTCGATTAAGAGAATGTTACAATAATTTTAACCAAAGACTGTGGTAATTTGGACCAGAGATAAAGGTAATATGGTATCTATACAGACAGTTAGGAGCAGTTGGACTTGGTAAATACTTGGAAAGTAGAGAAACTAGGATTTGTTGGGAAACAATATAGGGGGAAGCGAGAGCAAAGGTATTGGGATGATTCCCTTTTTTAAACTGGTGACACTGAGAGGACAGGGCTGTTACTGTGAGGGAGAAGACTGTAGCAGCTTGGATGTGGGAACCAGGAGAATCTCATTGAGATGGTAAGCTTGGGATTGTTGGGGCACAGAAAGGACGGACAAGGCTCTCATGGAGATCACCAGTCTCCAGAGCCTGTCGTCCCTCTTGTCATCATGTTGTGAAGGTGGACAAGAGGTAGTGCTGCCAGGAGCCCAATGAACACTGGGTGACTGAGGCCTATTGTTCAGCCGGATATTGAAGCAGTATGTATGTGGAAAAGGGGACCATGATACAGGGACCATTAGGAATCCTGGATTCTACTCTTCCTTCAAGCACATGAATAATTTCATATTACACTTTTTTTTTTATTGAATTAAGAAAACAAACAGTAAGCATGCTCTTCATTTTGGAGAGTTAGCATCCAATTATTTAAACAACAGCTTTTATTACTGAATGATCACTGCAACTGAAACAAACGTTTGATTTATTTTTGATATATATAATTTGGATGCAAAATGAATTAGATAAAAAATGTGTTATAAATGCATGTATATTATTAAAGTGGATCAAAGTCAGAATACAGTGAAGAATAAATAAGAGTGCTTTTTAAAAAAGATTTTAAGTAATCTCTACACCCAACGTGGGGCCTGAACTCACAACCCTGAGATCAAGAGTCACATGTTCCCCTAACTGAGCCAGCCAGGATCCCCTTAATAAGTTTTATAAGCTTTTTTCCTGTTCTTTTTTTGAGCACAGATCAGAATATTTTAGGAAAAAAATATTCAATAAATGATTAAGTGATTTCATAGTAATATACTTGTGTTGAATGCATTCAGGCTCTTTTAAATATACTATTATATGAGTAACCAGAATAGAAGCCAAAGAACAAATCAAGAAAATATTTCAAGATACATAAGGCCTTTCATCTAAGAAAAAGAGATACTTTGGAAAGACTGATTTTATATGAACTGCAGCAAGTGAATAGTGGCCCTTATATAATAAGTCACACTCAGAGAGTTTTACTTTAAATTTGACTGTTTTATTTTATTTATGTATTTATTTATGTATTTATTTATTTTAAAGATTTTATTTATTCATTTGACAGAGAGAGAGAGAGACAGCCAGCGAGAGAGGGAACACAAGCAGGGGGAGTGGGAGAGGAAGAAGCAGGCTCCCAGCGGAGGAGCCTGATATGGGGCTCGATCCCAGGACTCTGGGATCACGCCCTGAGCTGAAGGCAGATGCTTAACGACTGAGCCACCCAGGCGCCCCAAAATTTGACTGTTTTAAATGCAACAATCCATGATTTAATCATTTTGTGCTTGACAGAGTCAAACAATAATTCGCAAACCATAATGAACATAGCTGTACTTAATTAACACTTTTTGTCATGCTGCGTCTAAAAGAAACTAAAATATCTCCTAGGTGTAGCTAACCCTTAAGATGTTTATCCACATATGGACAGTCACTCAGATTTGGGGTAATTGGTGCACTGATACTGAGTTTCCATCACTTTCTGCTTAACACAGCCCTCTCAGTGAATGAAATTGGTTGTGATGCCCTTATTTGTGCTGCCAGTTCATCTGGTGTACACTTCGGTGACTGTCGTGCTCCATGTTGGTGGTCTGCAAGCTTTGCTTGTAAAGTGCCACATAGTAAATATTTTCAGCTTTGTGGCCCAGATGGTCTCTGTTGTTACCGTCCAAGTCTATCCTTGTAGTGTGATAGCAGCCATAGAAAAATACATAACAATGGGGGTAGCTGTGTTCCAATAAAACTTTGTTTATAAAAACAGGTAGCAGTCTGAAGATGGCGCATGGACTGCAGTTTGCCATCCAATGCTCTATTAATCCTTGGCATATCTTTCTATTTCCTCCATTACATTTGGTTGATGGCAAGCATCATTTCAGGTTTTTATTTTTATTTCCAGAATACAACGTAATATCTAGAACATAGTTGGTATGTAAGAAATGTTGAACTGAATATTAATTTCTAAGGAGAATTAATTATTGTAAATGCTCTTTATGACTATATGAGTCACTATATTAAAACAGTAAAATTCTAAACTATGAAACATTAAAATACATTAAATATTAAAAATAAATTATGTAATATTAAAATTGAGAATGATTCTGAAGTTCTGTGTATAAATTCTATAGCCAAATGAAGCAATACATTAATGCTTACTTTTTAGTAAATATATTCTCATTGGCATGGTCTTTCCATTACAATAATATTTTTTCTATCTTTAAAAGCAATACAGATTTATCGTAGAAAATTTAGAAACTCAGGATTTTTTCACTGTGTTGTCACTAATAAGAAGGGCAATCCCATTTATTAGTCCAATGACTGTTTCAAGAATGGACTTATGCCTCCTGGTGTACTGGAAATGGCTCGCAAGAGATGACTGTGCACATCTCTTCCCTATTCTGTCTTCACTGGTGTAATACCGGTAGCTTGAAATAACCATCATGGGAGCATTTACACGACAGAACTTGGTGAAAGTGACTTTCTTTTGGTCAATTTGCCACCACGCTACTGCACTGCATATGATCCTGATCCTGGTCAGTGAGAGGCAAAGAAAGGTTTGCTGAGAACTCTGGGAAAGTGTTTTCTCACTCTAAAGAAAGGTCTGAAAATAACACATTTTCTTTCACCTGGAAATGAACACATAAACCCTTTTCACAGTTACTAACAGCAATCGTATGCTTTGAAAAAAATTACGAAGGCAAAGTTAGCACATAGGGAATCAGAGAAATGAAGCTGGAGATCTTTTTCAGTTCAGCTTGAAACTCTTTCCAACGCACAACTTCCAGGTATATGAGTTCTTTGATGTTGAGTCAATCTGAGACAGATTTTAATTACTTGTTAACTGATATATGTCCAAATATGTGAATTTGTATTCCTCTCTTCCTGCCTTTATGTTTTCTCCTGCAACTCATGTCTCCTCGGTTCCATCACTTTTTCCTGATCAGCATAATATTAAGCTTCCCCATGAGTCTGATTGTTGGTATTATCTCTCATATAATGATTCCCAGAAATAATTACAATATTTCAGTTTAGCATTTCTGACACACGGCAAACTATTCACATTTATATTTGGATTATATTCCTCCATTAGTTAAAAAAAAAAAAGGTTTATGGGTCAGCTATTTCAAAAACGATGTTGTTTAATGCTACCCCAAACAGATGGTGGTTTAAAACACACATAATTTATTCTTGTCCACATGTCTCCTTGTCAGCTGGGTGTTAGCATATCTAGGTTGAACTCAACTGGGCTTGGCTTCAAGTTGCAAGTTAGGTTTAGATATGCGCCATATCTCTTTCATTTTCCATTGACCACAGAACTAGTTTGAGAGATGGGAGAAGCTCAAAGGGAATGAGTATAAAAATACGCACGACCTCTTACGGTCTAGTCTCAGAACCGGCACACAATATGGCTTCAGGCAAATCACAGGGTCAAGTCTAACATCAATGAGAGGGAATTGTACTCTGCCTTTAGGACAAGAGGATACAAAGTCACATAGCAAAGCAGGTAAACACAGGGAGGGGTGAACGGCAGTTATATATTACTACTTGGCTTTTCTTGGTAATCTAAATTGTTAAAGTTGTTGATATAGGCCAGTTACATGAGCCCCAGTTACATCATTTTGGTGATCATCATGTCTTCTCGATACAACAAGGCAACTAAGTAAGGCAAGTAAACGATATTAAACATGCTTACATAACCAAATTCTTAGACTGGTACTTTAAATATGACATCCCTGTGCTCAAAAATCTTCAATAATTTTCCATTACATACAATGTAATCGCAACGTCTTAACTTAAAGAACATCACAATGTAGCCCCAAACTATATTTTCATCTATGTTTCCATAAGCCCTCTTGTCTAAGTAAATTCCTATCATCATTCTGCACTTAAACATTTTCTTGTCTTTCACTTGACTCATTATTCTCTCTACCTCAAAAGCCCTCCCTTTTTCTTTATGCATTCTGATTTCTAGGCAGATCAAGATCCCTGATAACCTGGCCCAGAGTAATCCGTCACTTATTTAAATTCCTGTAGAGTTTATAAGCTGCTGTACAGAGCTGGCCCTGACAGTCATAAAAGGATTAGCATAGACTCTTGTGCACTACCGGCCATATGGCACACTGAGAGGAAGGAGAGGCCAAGCTAGTAAGAGGAAGCAAGTGGGAATGAAGCCAACTATAAGGACAGAAGTTAGAAACAACCCCAGGTGATAGGACAGGCAGAAATGAGATCAAATAGAAAGGTAAAGAGATAGCCTACAGCATCAGAACATTACTTCCAAACCCCCACACGCTGATTTAAGAGAAGCTGTACTAGGTGACCAAGCAGGGGTCCTGCTGGCTCTGCGGCCAGGACAAGCCTGGGGATTACTGGACTAGTGTGATGGGGATGAGGCCACACAGACTCTGACAATGATCATAACCTGCCTTGACCATTAATTCTTTTGTATTTGTGTTTATAGCTAAAACGACATACATCTTTCCCCACGAATTGACTTCAAGTTCCTGGAAGGCAAGCTTTAGATTTTGTAATTTATACCCATGAAACCAACAGGATTTTGAGCATGGCTGACTCTAAATGAGAATGATTTATTGATACATTTGAATCTGTGCTTTTTAAATAGCAGAAGTTACCTTCTTTCAAAATGCCCTCTTGGCTCAATCTAGTAGGAATAAAGAAAAAATAATGCATTTAATTTATATGCCAAAAGAAAATATATAAGCAAAATAACTGGACCAAAAAGTAACTTCTAATATGTATGCATAACAATCCAAAGGTGAGAGAGCATGAAGATTCTATTATTTAACTCATTCCTACAAAGACCGGGCTAGTTTCCAAAAACGTCCCCATACATCTGTTGCTTTTGGTGTCATTTGGGACTGTTGACATCACTGTCAAGTATTCTTCAGTTTAAATTAAATCTTTCTTCCATCCAGGCAGTATGAAAGACCAGTGTAGTCATTAAAACTGATGGGAGTACAAAATCAAGAGCCATCAACAAAAGTGGAGGAAATAGTGAACATCAGGTCTACTTGGCAAGGAAGCAAGGGGGAGGCAATACGAAACTGACAGCATACTCTGATTACATTTCTCCATTTTGCAACCTGCATGACAAAAGTTTGGTTTTAGATTGGAAGTGGATAAGAGTAAACCATATCCCAAGAAATAATAGTTGGGTTAGCTGGACTATATGCTAGAGAACAGAATCCTGTAGAAACCACACACACACATACACACACACACACACACACACACACACACAAAACCAGACTGGCATTACACCCATGAAGTATAGTAGGAAAATCAGCAAAAAGAAAGTGTTGCAAAGAAACAAACAACACAGTTGTGGTTCCCAAAAGAGATGCAAATATGGGGATGAAATGGTTCCCTCTCGCTTTCTCTCTCTCTCTTTTCTTGAACAAAATTGTCATGGTGTTTGGGAAAATCTTGGCAGGTCCTGGGCAGGCAAGTGATAATAGCAGCAATAACTACCAGAACGATCAGGTATAATTGCTTTCTAGCAGCTAAAGCCAAGCAAGTAGAACCATGCCAACAGACCACAATTACATCTGAATAATGAAGCAGGTCAGATCAGGAATGCATTCACTGGAGTAAGATTAAGACGGACTTAAAACTGTGACAAGGAGGAGGAAATTGCTAGAATAGCCAGGCCATGGTTTGGCATCTTCTGTATTTATTATTTCTTTTTTGTTTACTTTTTAAAAAATTCCAGCTATATTAAATTATATTCTTATGTTATCAGATATTACCAATATTAATACCTAGAGGTATTTCTAAATTTGTTTTATGGCACAAAGTGAATGGTGTAAAGTGTCATTCATTGTATTTAGTTTGCAGCTTGTGGACTTCAAAAAACTATTATAAAATAAGTGTGAATAGACAGAAAAAATAAGATTGACATCTCCAAAGTAGGAATAAATTCATACCATGATATAACTGACTTAATCCCACAATTATACCACTGAACTAGTTAAACCAATGAAGTGCTTGCTCATCAATTTTCAAAGGAATTCCTACAGAAACTCATAGGCTTAATATCATTAAGGCTTAATGAAATTCATAGGCTTAATATCATGATGCAATTTTTCTCTAGTAGAATTTAATTACATGTAATTAATACCCTTCCCAAAATATAAGACTGCATTCCTCCTCCTCACCGTGTCCAACTTTATTTTATAAAAATAACAAATAAAATGATCACTCATCTATTTTATTAATTACTCAATTATTCATAAAGTGCCAAGTGTATTTATTTGTTAAGCTCGGAAAATACCTACTTATCTACTTGCCAAATCTGGTTCCCAATGCTGCCACAGCAAAGCCTGCTTTGCTGCTCCCATGTAAATGTTCCAAGTTCTTTAGACCTTGTTATCTTTTTGCTTTTAAATGTTTTTGATTTAGGTTTACCTATAAATCTGCCAAAAGTAATGACTGAGATTGATTTTTACTTGGATAGCTCAAGGTCATGATTCAAAATTTTTTTATGCCAACACTTCGGAATGGGTGAGATGCCAACTGTTATATGAGTCCACTTAACTAAAACTGAGAAAGTGAGCTATGTTATCACAGTGAACCCTAAGTGGCGCTTCAAAAGATCAAGGCCACTGAAAATATAAAATATTTCCTATTATAAATATCTAGGGACAATTTTCTAATCAATGTGATTTCTGAACTAAAATAGATGCACACACAGATAATTTATATATGTAAAAATAGAGGGAACTCTTTTTAGTCATCTATAGAAATAAGAGATAGGAAAATTATAGACATGTCAAATACATCATTGATCCAAATATCTCATATTAACCATTATTTTAAGATTCCACCTACTAAATTTAATAAATAGGAACACTGCAAGTTTCTCCTTCCTTTTCCTTTTTTTTTTTTTTTTTTGTCATCAAAGGTGAATGGAAGAAAGAAAAAGACAAAGGTGATGATTAATATACAGATGAGATAATTATCTATAAAGTAATTAAGAATTATCTGTTAGGGCCACTTATTTGATTAATAGTTTAATGGTATTCACTGACCCAGTGCACCCGATACATGGAGGAAGCGGGTAGCTGCATCTGCCCACTCCTAGGCTTTAGTAAGTCTGAAATTATTTATGTTTCTCTTCTCTAGTGAAAGGCAGACTTTGCCTCGCGAGGATAGTTATACCTCGAACACAAGATGGAGAGTGACTTGTTGGGTAGACAAAAAGAAAGATAAATGTCCACTACAATAACCACACCCTAAGCAGTTTAATAACATACTACAATTACACATTGAGGAAGAAAAACACCTACTTCAAATACCATGCTTTCATTTTCAAGAATAAGGATGACATACCCCAAAATAATATAGTAACAAATTCTGAAACATTCAGTAGACACTTAACTATTCATATCTGATTTATGTTCTTCATGGGACTTGATGTTTTTAATTCCTCTTTATTGAAAATATTCTGTTTTGGTTTCTAAGGCACTACTCTCTCCTGATTTGCCTTATGATCAGTGCAATAAAATTCTTTTCTTTTTTTTTTTAATTCGGTGATTACTATGTATCTTGGTTAGGCATTAGGAATAAAGTGTCAGTTAGAAATTGACACAGAAAGATGTACCATTTAATGGAAGAGACAGAGAAGTAAATGGATGGTTACATTGTTATTATTTGTGTTATAAATACAGGAAATTATGGAAATACTGCATGTGGACATTTAAATCAGCCTGGGGGGTGTTCTTCAGTGAAATCGTCTCAGAGTGACTGATGATGATAAACTCTATACCTTGCTCCTATATTTACTTTACATATTGGTTTTACTAGGATTCTAACTTTGAACCTACTTTTTCATCATTCTCCACACTAGTACACCCACAGTTACAGCTTTATCTTCCAACTTGACACCAATGATCTCTGAATTTATAGTATCTGCTGCAATCTCTCTCTCTCTTAGCATGAGGTTGGGTTTTTCAATACTTACTGGACCACATCTGAAAATGCCATAGAAATCTCCAAATAGGCTTACTACAAGCTTAAGTCATCCTCTTCTTGCACCAAAATCCTTCTTATATTAAATGTTTCACCTGACAACACCAAATAATTCTGAACTTCCTTAAGAACCATATCTAATTAATCAACAACTGTATAATCATTTCTTTTTTGTAATTATCTTACCAAAGCAGTCATTCATATCTATCTACAGTTTATCTTTCTGTATTTATACTCTCATAATTTCTTACCTCTGATATGATGTAAGAACTGAACTCTGCCTAAAACCTGTCTCTTGCACTCAGTCATGGTAGAATTACAACTATGAGTGAGGCACTTGCTGGCTATTATGCATGACTCCCTATTGCCTGCCAGGTAAACTACTTATTACTTCAGTATGTCATACAAAATTCATCTTTCCTCTGACTATATTTCTGAGAGCATTTTTTTACCAGACCTCACTTGTGTAGTCCCTAGAATAAGATATATCCTCTTCAACCTATCTATCTTTGCTCAAATTATCCTCCTTGTCTATGATCCCTTAACTTCACTTATGTGTTTGGTGAATTCTTTCCCACCTTTCAAGGTTTAGCTTCCATTTCACCACTTCCATGGTGATTCAAAAGACATTTCCTATCCCACCTCCATCTGGCAATACCACCTTACTTTGTTTACTGTTTTGCCTCACTCACCAAAATGTGAGCTTCTAGAATCCAGAAATGTTACCTTTTTTTTTTCCAGTCTCTTATGTGCCAGCATGAGTAGATGGTCAATACAGATAAATGGAATAAATGGTCATTGATTCATCTCTTAGATGTCAATAACAGGAAATTTAAAATCTGTGGTCATAAGTGGAGAACAATCTATACAAATTGTATCTTTACAGAAATTATTGCCTAAAGGCAAACTTGGTAGATCACATTAAGTTTGTAATTTTATATTATCACTTCAGAAATTCATATTCTAATACTTATTTCAATGTCTTCTTTCAAAACTCAGATTTTGTAAAAAAAATTCTATTACCAGTTTTGTTTTTCTTAAATATCTTGTAGCACAGTTTACTTTTTACCTAGATGGAAGTTTATACTATTCAATAGATAGATAGATAGATAGATAGATAGATAGATAGATAGGTAGATAGATAGACAGACATATGCATACACACACACACACACACACACAATGTATATACACACACACACGTACACACACAATGGGTGAATGATGGGTACAGTGGAGGGAAGGCATTGTATTTATGTACAAAGTTTTCCCACTTAAATATTACATTATAATAGATGGTCTAAGATGATGTGATATGTTCATCCTGATGTTTTCTATACCACTTGGCACAACCCAAAATTAGGCATAATTCAGCCTGACAGACTTTTCCGGATCAACATTTTAGTGTTTTAAGCTATTTTTCCTGACACAGAGAATAATGTGTTTAAAATCTATAAATACCAACTTCCTCTAGTAATAAGAGTCACATACATTTCTCATTTAACTTTTAGCACAGTTTGATAAGGTATTTATATTAAGAGACATCTTACTTTCTCTATTCATTTATTTCTTCTTGATGAATAAAATCCCAGCAATGTGCTTACCTCTTCTTCAACCTTTTGAAGATAGAGATGGTTAATAAGATGATGCAGAAATTTGAGGGACATCCAGGAAAGTACTTCATAACTTTCTGAACATTGTCCTTCCTGTTATTGACTAGAAGGAACTCTGGAAGCCATGTGTGGATTATGAGACAAAGCTTAAGACTGTACTACAGACTTGGCCCTGTTCTCCTTGAGCAGCTGAACCTACACCATCCATCTTCAACTTCTGTACTTAGTATTAGTTGAGACTATCACACCTTATGTATTTAAGCCTATGTACAATTTGTAGCCAATTCAGCAAATTTATTCTCAGAGAATTTATAGAAATGATCCAAGGAGGGGCACCTAGGTGGCGCAGTCAGTTAAGCCTCTGACTGACTATTGGTTTCAGCTCAGGTTGTGATGTCAGGGTCGTTAGATAGAGACCCGCGTCTGGCTTCATGCTCGGCGGGGAGTCAGCTTGAGATTCTCTCTCTCCCTCTCTTTCTGCCTCTCTCCCCACTCATGCTCGCTCGCTCTCTCGCTCTCAAATAAATAAATAAATAAATCTATTAAAAAAAAAAAAGAAAGGATCCAAGGACACATGGATATCAAGGGTCAAAGTAGGACCATGAGCTCCAGCCTGGTTTGCTACCATATGCTCA
This sequence comes from Ursus maritimus, assembly GCF_017311325.1. Classification (NCBI taxonomy): domain Eukaryota; kingdom Metazoa; phylum Chordata; class Mammalia; order Carnivora; family Ursidae; genus Ursus; species Ursus maritimus. The sequence goes on along the minus strand of NW_024423319.1, from coordinate 102,634,575 downwards.
CTTTGTTACACTATATGACATTATGTGTGTCCTAGGAATTGTGTTTTCTTTCAGTGCTCTGTGGCAGTTTGTCTAAGGCCCATGAGACATCGCAGTAGTAAATTGAGACTGAATTTAACAAGGGGGCAAGAATATGCACTGGTTAAAATTTTTCTCCTTTTCAACCTCAGTCCCAACCTTTGCATTTGCGCAATCAACAGATCAACATGCTATCACTTATATTAAAAGGCTGACATTTGCCTTTGTCAGGACAGCTTAATTAATGTTATAGTTAATGCAGGAATATCCCAAATTGGAGCAGTTTTAGTGAAAAAAAAAAGGACGGAGGGAAGAAAGGAAAGAGAGAGAGGAAAAAGAGAAAAAAGGAAAATGAATTCACTCTGCTTTGTGTGATGTCTCCCCTTTTTTTAGAATATTGCTTCTTGAAGCATGGAATTGCTTCCATTGAAAATATAAAAATTCTTTGTCTTCATTTTGAATATTTAGAGAGTAATTTCAATATGAAAGTGTACCAAGAAAGTTTTATTTTTTCTTAATTGTTTCATTTTTCCTACTCATGGTCTGAGGGCCACATGATTTTATACTTGCTGCACTCATCAAATGCTAAGTATTAAGGCAGAAATTATCAGAGAGAAACAGTAAATTATTCTTTTTTTTTTTTCCCTCGGACACTTCTCTAACTGGAGAATCCTCTTCATTTCAAATGGAAGATCTTTCTTTCAGTAAGAACGCTCTGACCTGTGTAAACCGCCTGGCAAAGGAGCCATGTTTTTTCTCTTTTAAACTCCACAGAAGTTAATCTCCACACCAGAAGGTTTTATGCTCAAAAATAATTAACAATGCTATCCGTTTTGCTTTCTGAACTCTCCTCAAATACGAAGTAACTATTTGGCTAGATGAGTGACCCTAAAAGTGAAAGCTCTACTCTTTGTGCTTTCTCTTCTAAAATGTCATCATCATTTGTTTCATGTTTATGTTTCATAATGCTGTTGAAACAGAAATTATTGTAAAACTGTATCCTCAGTCTCTTTAACTCCTCCTATCACTATCAAATCTATCAGCCACATTTCTAAAAATTTTCTTTAGTTGGATATTGTTTCTCTATTACTTTTTAATGTAGCATCATTAGATATGCCAACGAGCCAAGTTCCACATTACGCATTGTGTGTGTGACATCAGATCTCGGTCTACGACAATTTTCTCCATGGGTTATCTGCTTCTGGAATCTCTTTCCTTCACTTCATCCTGTACATCACCAGAAATTCGATGTCTGTAACATGCAACTTCACTACCCCAAAGATACTCAGTATCCTCTCATTGCCCAAAAGATCATGTATAAAATTCCCAGCCTAAAAATACTCAAGGTTCATGACCATTTACCTTTTGAAAGGTAAATGCAGTACAGGTACACTACGTCATCGCCATCCACCTTAGAGTCCTATTCAGTTGCTCTGATTTGCTCCAAGTCTACTGAACAGATTTTGATATATTCTCTCCCTGCAGATTTAATAAGGTATAAATAGAATGCATAAATAGTATAAACCATATAAACAGGGTATAAAGAGTATAATTTGAGTATAAATGGAACATAATATTTATAGAAGTTTGTTAGTGCCTAGCATGGTTCTCAGTATGCGTTAAGTATTTTTGAGTCTGTGTAACTAAGGCATGATGGATAATCTCATTTATATTAAATTCATCTCTCCCCCCTGCTTGGTAGAGGTACCAACTCTTAGTAGGTATTCATAATGTGTCTGAAGCAGGAAGGATGCAAAGGAAGGAAGGAAGGGAAGGAGGGAGGGAAGGAAGAATGAAGTCAAAGAAAGAATCGTAAGTAGATTATTACTGAAGAAATTCAACTACTCTACACACGTCAGTCTTTAATGATATTAAAAACAACCTCAGTATTTAATTCAATATGTTATGGATGGACAAAATATGAAATGGTCAATAATTATTTATCATAAGTATTGGGAAAACAAATGACTATGTAAAGTTACCCTTTCAAAACCAGGAAGGAGAATTAAAATCAGCAATAATTATTGATTCTTCATATTAACTGAGAGAGAAGGCAAATCAAGGTAGATAATTCTACTTTAGATAAAAAATGAAGGATGACAATATAGATGGTTGACTGATTATCTTGTGCAGCTTGTCAAATGTCCTCAGGCACAGTTCCAAAAAAGAATCCAAAACTGTGTTAAAAATATCAGCACTGAAGCAAAATTACATGTCATTTCACTAATTCCAGTCACATTTTCCAAAATTACCCTAAATTTCTGACATGGTACTACACCTATACGCACACCATGACTCCTGAATTAATTGACAAATATTCTCCTCCAGGCAATCTTGGTAATTAATACCCTTTTTGAAAACAAATCTAATAAGAACAATATACCTCTAAAGTGAGATGCAAATTGCTTGGAGAATAAAAATTTGAATATAAAATTATTTAGTCTGAATCCCAAAGCTGATCATCATCCACTATATTAAATAAACTTTTCTTATGAAATGAAACCCATGTTCCCCAAGGATGACTTCATAGTGTTTTTCCTTCTAGATGCTACCACCATGCCTTGGAAATAATTGAGCCCTGTGGCTCAGTGTGCCCAGAGATGGCTTTTGAAAACAATACTAAGGGTGATAAAATGATAACTAGCTAGCTTGTCTTTCTCTGACACAATCTTTTGTTATGCACAGGTTGCATTTTTTTGGACAATGGAATCACAATTTCACCCGTTTTTCTTCCACCTTTACTAGATCCTGTGATGAACATAAAGATGCCCAGGGAAGGCCTCAACTGCAGAGAATTGCCACGCCCAAGGTCGTGCCTTCCAGGAGAGACTGTCATGCAGTGACTGACTGAACCAGCTGGTGTGCAAGGTGTCCAATGCACAATCTGACAGGCCATTTTAGCTGCAGAGTTCTCTGCGGGAGTCAGCTGAAGCTACTGCTTGGGTCTGCCATGAAGTTTGACTTCTCCATCTACTTTATCCTGCTTCTTCCCTCTTTCTTCCACAGATGTACCCGAGGGCACATAGGCTAGATCTAAATTCAGTCTCCGAGTCTGCTTCTCAAGGAACCCAACTGCCAGAAACCATGTGAAGTACTGACGGATTCACTTTGAGTCTATCTGACAGGATAATATTGAGAATTATTAACCATGTTGATTTGGCTTTCCCAGTCATATCCTTTTCATGCTTGACTCTTGCTCCAGTGAGAGCTCTTTTTTCCAGAGCCAAACAGGCAAGGGTACAAAAGTTGGAGAAGGCTGAAGCAGAAGACCCAGTGGGAGCTGGAAGGGCTGTGGGTCCAGCCTCTGCCCTGCACAAACAAGGTGAGTCAGCAGATCAGCAACCACCTGCACGAGTGGCCATAAGCACTGGTGCCTTGCAGTGTGCTTCCAAGTGCAAAAAGTGTATTCTTCTCTCTCACCTGCCAATTCCCGTGCAAAATGTCTCTATTAGCCAAAGAGAATTCTGAGAAGCATAGTTCCAGCTTAGCTAACGTGACACAATACAAACTCATGACACATATATACCGTATTTAATCCTCACACTAAACCTATTATTATCCACATCTTATCTGCATCTTACAGATGAAGAAAACAAGACGCACAGAGGATAAGTCATTTACCTGAATACATGCAGCTAGTACCTAGATTGGACTAACTTTCCAAAGATAACAGTTACAAAATATGGACAAAATATAAAATAATAATAATTTCAAGGTATAGAAAAAAAAAGAACAAAAGAAGGTAGAAACTGGAGGGAAATCGACCCTTGAAAGAACATAGCTGTACTTGGTGAAATTTGTGTTTACATCTTTTTGCCTTCTAGTATGGCTAGATCTCTATCTAGTGGGGGGACACAGAAGCCTGTGGCTTTATACGAACTGCATAGAGCACACGCCCAGGAAGCCGTGGGTGCAGCTGTTATTCGCCACTTTCAGGAGGAGCAGGTTTTGTGGCTAGGAGAAGGGAGTTTAGGCATTGCAGGTTTGACGCAACGCATTTGGTGGCGCTCAGTAAACAAGAACATTTACTTTAAATATAAAGCATTTTATACTTTAAAGAAATCCATCCAGTCACTGAGAATTTCTGTTCATAGAATGGTACACCTCTGAATATAGAGAAATAACCTGAACATTAGCGAGTCACCTTGAAAGATTTTACATTAATCTCTATTGAATTACATTTTTTTTGTTTCATCAATATATCACCATCTACAGATTACACGACATAATTTATAATTCTACCTGTCTAGTTTGGAAGATTATTATATGTGTGATTTTCATTTCCATTGTACTTTAAAACCCTCTCAGATGTTTTGTGTAATTAAGCCAATGCTGGGTAATTATTTTAGTTCTGCTCCTAGTCTTTTAGTTTTGTGTACTACTAGTAACTTTGGCTATCTAAGCCAACACATAAATAACAATACTGATTGCTAGTCAGTACAACCTAGAGGAAAATGGGTATTATTTCTGAATTGTCTCTTTATCTTATATTCTTCATACTTTGCAGCCCCAGCACAAAATCTAAATGCAAACAGATGAACTTTAATTGTCTTACAATTCTTAATATTCTACAAAGAGCACAACTGCTTGAATTTAATGAGCATACTCACATGTAATATCACTGTTATCCTACAGTAACTTCTAAATATTTCAGAAAACTGTTAGAGAAAAAAAAAATGAGCTAGGGAAAAAGGTGGTCATGAACAAGTCTCTAATTGGGAACTACAGAAAGTGAATTTACTCTTGTGGGGTTTTTTTTCCCCCACTTCCATTTTCAGCCATGATTACAACATCTTTCTATTTTTTTAATAAAGTTTATTTATTTAAGTAATCTCTAAACCCAATGTGGGACTCGAACTCACAACCACAAGATCAAGAGGCACATGCTTTACTGACTGAGCCAGCTAGGTGCCCCACAACATCTTTCTAAGAGAAGGAAGCAACATAAAACTTTGTACTATAGAAGATTTTTATGAAGACAGGATAAGTGAAAGTTTTCTTCATGGTAAAGAAAAAGAAATTCAGAAATGTAATTCTGTATAAAAGAAAATCATTTTTATAAATGATAGTGACCTATGACATATTGAAATGAAATTTCTATGCCCCAAAATAATTTGCACAATCTTTAAGACTTTACTTTGCTACTGTATATACACTGTCTTTACATTTTAAGTCTAAAACTTAAAAAATAAACCCACGTGGAGATTGAACCAGTTTAAAGGAATGACAACATACTCAGTTTGTGAAATTGTAAATGCTTCATGAAATCTAACCATGAGAAAGAGAGACTTTGAAAATCACCAAATGCTAGAAAATTAAGCCTGTCTCTAATAAAGAAAGCTATGTATCTTTGCAAAAGAGCTTAAGTTCAATGTTATATGGAAAAAGTAGATTTTGTTTATATTGTTTTTAACTATTAATCAAGCCACTTATAGCTATAGTTTATTGTTAAATAAGATAATTAACAATCATGATACCATAAAATATTATTAACTTATACAATACATATTACTTAATATATTTTCTTGTGTAGAAATATGCTCTTTCTTAGAATAAATAAAATCCAGTGTCCTACTTCCCCACTTTGTAAGTCCAATTCATCTTTCACTAGGCTTTTTGTAAGTTAGTCCTAATATTTGTAGCTATAAGTGACCTTAATACATCTTTTTAGAAATATAAATCTAATTTCCTTTTTCCTCTTTGACGTAATGTTGAGAATTCTCACGACAGTAATTGTGATATATTTTGATTGGCTCTACTTTGTCTATATTCATGTAAAATCATGGTATTATGATCTGTACCCGATGCTCTGGATCTCAGCAGACAAGGCAAAACAAAATACTCATCTTTGGCATTCTAGACACTGTATTTATAAGGAATTAGGATTTATATATTAACTGTTTTTACCTACATCTCACCATTCGTGTACTGAACTTAATAAGCCTGAAATTATAATCCACTCCAAAAGTACAATCCCTACTCCACCAGCTCCTCCAAATTATATTTGTTACAGAGTAATTAACTACACGAACTCTGGCCTGCTCAAAATAAGTGAACTTCTCCGAACTTCTACTATTGCATAATTAAGGAAACTACACCCACCCTAACAGTATGGTTAAAAAGAGAAAATTAGATAATATAAATTAAATACATATCAAATGTACAAATTAATTATGCACAGTAACGTGGCATTTTAAACTAGGTAGCTATGGGCATTTTAATTTGGGAGCATATATGCAAGGCTCTTAGATGTTTTCTGTCAAATTTCCCCTTGTTAGATCTGGCTCACCATTCCAGTCTATTGACATCTTTTTGAATACAGATTCTGTTATCCAGCCAATTTATTCTTTCTACTTTTGTGTCATCTGTAATTTTGATAATCATGTTTTCCAGAACTTGGCTGCAGTAACTGACAATATTAGGCAAGACAGAGCCTCCCCTTCTCTAGTGTAGCCAACTGCATATGATTTTGACTAACTGAACTCATATCTAGGGCTTGTGTCTACAGTTTCTCATGGAAATATTCATAGGAGAAAATGCACGTGCATGTTGATGTCCACATGTACACAGTTCTCTGCTCTACTATCCACATAAGCTATCATGAAATGAAGGTACTTCAGCTTTACATGACTTGTTCTTGTGAATTCTGCTGGCCACTCTCGATAAAGTCTTGTTTTGGAACTGAGATTTTCATTACCTGAATGTTACTTCTAGAGCTGGACACCTTCACAATCACAGTCTAGAGCCTCACAATCTACAGCTGGAGACCTTCACAATCTCTCTATCAAGTCCTGCACGGCCTGGGGATACCAAGGGAACATGTTTTGTCATAAAACACAGCTTCCCCCCCCCCATCCTAACAGACTGTACAGGTCCACAGGCAGCTCAGTCCTATCTCTTCTTAATGCATGAAACTATCCCTGCCATACCAACATAACAGTTTCAAAGACTGTCAAGGTCAAAGACCATTGCCAGAAATTTCTCACTACGCTCAGAGATAATTTGTTTGGACCAGGACACTTGAATTCATACTTAGGAGCATGGTAAATTTGTAGGCTTGTGTTTTCTCTTGTCAATCTTTGAGTAAAGGAAAAGACAGACACTACAAAATGAAAATAATGATTAGCTGTGTCACTTCCAACACCTGTGATGTCATCCACAGAACTTCCTTTCTTGTGCTAATTCTTGCTCTAAAGCCGTGATTATGAAGGACAGTAGTATCTAGATAGAGACGCTTATCCCTGATACTTCCTAGGTGATACTAGGAATTTAAAAAAATGTTTAATCTAGACATAAAAAGGGTACCTGCAAGAGGCAGAATTCATAGATGGCATCAGTAGATTCCCAGCCCCTGCTATATGCACACCTTCTCCCAGATATTCATTCAAACACTAACCTAGGTATTGCTGAGAAGGGATTTTGATAATACAATTAAGATCCCAAATCAACTGACCTTAAGATATGGTGATTATCTGGGTAGGCTTGGTCCCTTTAAAAGTAAACCGTTTTCTCCAGCTAATCAAAGATGAGGAAGTCAGAGAGACATGCTCCAGTTGGCCTGGAAAGCAAGTACACATGTGTGAATTGGGGTGGGGACCACACGGCAAGACAGTATGGGCAGCCTCTAGATTCTAAGAGCAGTCTACAGCTAGCAGGAGAAGGAGGACCTCAGTCCTAAAACCACAAGGCAATTAATTCTAACAACCAGTGAGCTTGAAAGAGGACTCCCAGCTCCAGATGAGAACTAGACAACATCTTAATGTCAGCCTGGTGAGTCTGTGAGCAAAGAATCCATCCACGCCATGCCCAGAGTTCCCCTTACAAAACTGAGGTAATAAATTTGTGTTGTTTTAAGCCACTAAGTTTGAGGTAATGAGCTATGCAGCAGCAGAAAACTAATATAATGCATGTATCCTAAATGCACAAGTCAACGAATTCTCACTAAGTATAATCAGTATCCTGAGCAAGACATAGTACAACATCCCAGAAGTTGCTCTCATGCTCTCTTCCAGCCACTGCCCCAGCCACCACTCACCATTCTTCTACCTCTGCTCTCAGGAGAAACAAGTGCTCAGACTTCCAACAGTATAGGTTAGTTTAGTCTGTTCAAGTATTTTATATATCTGGAATAACTCATTATATGCTCTTTTGGCTTTGGTCCTTTGGCTTTAAATGGACAATATCGTCGGTAAGGTTTATCTGAATTGTTGCACAGAGTTGTAGATACTACATTTTCATTGCTGTATAATAGTCTATTGTGTGAATAGAACACAGTTCACTTATTCATTTGATTTGTTGGTCATATGGGTAGTTTCCAGTGCAGGGTCTCTTTCAAAGAATAATGCCTTCTAGCATATATCTTTTGGTATGCATGATACTTAGTTTTAAACTAAGAGAAAAATTATCAGTCATTTCAGAAAACTGGATAAAGATAAAATACTGAGAAAAGAGTATATATTTTTAGTCAGAAACCCCTGGATTTATGTTGTGGACAGCACCATTCTCGATGTGATCTTGAGCAACTTACTTAATCTTCTTTACTCAGTTTCTACATTTCTAAAATACAGAGTACTAAAAACAATCTCTGACTTCTCTTGAGGATTAGAATCTGTGCTGTGCAATACCGTAGCCACTACCACATGTGGCCTCTTAAATTTAATGGGAACAATTTAAATTAAATTAAATTTAAAACCAAGTTCTTTGGTCACACTCGACATATTTCTGTTGCTAAATAACCACATTTATTCGACAGCGCTGTATGTATATGAAGTATTTAAGCCACACTGACACTCTTACATTGTTTCTCAATAAATGATTGTGTGTCTTGTGTTTTCTCCACTCAATCCTATTACAATTTTAAGACATTCATTCCCCCCGCCCAAATAATCTCCTAAATTACTCTGGCATCCACGGAAGTTATCTCAATGAAGCTTCTGAAAGTTTTGTCCAGTACTGTGAGTTATCTTTTATTTTTTCCTGTTTTCTCTTTCTTTTTGGTGATAGACACAGTGAGGTCCATGACATGGGGACAGGCCAATGATATGGCTTCCTTTGTGTCCTCCCCCCGCAGGGGCTCCTGGAAGTTTCATCATGCCAGACCACAGCAGGCTAAGCCTGTCCTTTGGACTCTGAAAACAAAATATCTACGCTCATCACTAAGCACCCCTCTGTCACAATGTTTAGAGAAGTGTCCAGGTATCTTATCAACATCTCACAGAATCATATGGACAGCACTCCTTCCATTTCCTGCTTAAAAACTCCATTTCTCCTTAAAATTCAGGCATGGGATCTTTGGGAATGGTTTAAGGATAAACTTGAGAATCACCACGCTTGCTCAAAATACTCTTTCTCTTTGGAATGGATATTTCTTTCCTTTAAATTATTTTTTTCTGTTTTTTTTTTTGTGTGTGTGTGTTTCATTTTGTGGTTTTCTCTTCAAAAGCTATGATAGTTATTATTATTATTATTATTATATTATTTTTTATTAGTAATGCTTACTATGTGACAAATGCCATCACTGGTGCTTTGGGAGTTTAAAATGTCACGGCCTTTGTCATTCAGAACTTATAGGAAGGAAGAAAAGATCTAATCTCAAGTAATTATAATCTGAGGTAGATAATTATGTTGCTGGCAGTAAACACGTTTATCTCCATCATTTTTATCATACTTATAAATTTGAAACATAGAAATAACAGGAATCAGCAAACAGCACCATCTGGTTTTATTTTCCCTTTTTATTTCTTTTATTTTCTCTTCAGAACTATTCCTCTGTATAGGCAAGGAAGTAACTGTATATGTGATGTGACTTTAAGAAAAACTAAATATCTCATTTGCATTATTTTGTTTTCTTTCTAGGCTACCCGAAACTCTCAGTTTCATATTGAGGCCATTTACATCCATCAGACTCTTATTAAAACATAAAAATGTCATTTGGCAGTTGACAGGTGAAAAGGTTGCTTGATGATCCATTGGTATTTCCTGAACTCCAATAAACAGGGGGTTTCTTGGCAAGTGTCACAAAGAGAGTGAGGGACCGGGAAGGGAGGAGAAAGCTTGGGAGGTGAGTAGCACTGGATGCTCGTGCCTGGAAGCTGGGCTGGGGACCTCCCAGGAGCCCAGAGCCGAAGAGGAAATGAAGAGAGAGGATGAGGGCATAGAAACATATCTGGACATGGTGACAGTCGAAGGCCATTGTTTGTGAAAACCCATTTCACTTTGTCATGATCTGTCTCCGCTATATTTCATGTACTTGTGCTTAGCCATCCCTCATTAAATGCCTCCAATTTGGAATCAAAGGATCACATAGGAAGGTTTTTTCAAAGAGCATGAAGTATTTTGAACTCTCCAAAAGACTTCCAGAAATATTTTTGGTGCAAATGTGTCATTTTAAAGTTGGAAAGCAATATGGAACTACATGATGTATATGCATTAGCAGCCAGAATTCATATTCTCGCACAAAGATTAGAAGACTGATCCGATATACAGACAGACTGTGAGGGAAGAAAAGACATGTTAAGACAGGAGCGACTGCTCGATAAAGGCTTTACTGAGCTGTTTTTATTGAAATAAAATAAATGAAGCATTCTTTAGGTTAGAACAGATCTTAGCATAGTTTGCAGTAGCTACGAAGCTAGAGCCCAGACAATCCTAAACTGCACCTCCGGAGACATCAAATGCTGCAGCAAGGTCTCGGAAGTAACCAGTCGTACAGAGTCAAGGTGAAATAGATATGCAAGCCTTATAGCACATATGATAAGCTCTTTGATTCCTGTCTCTTCTAACAGGAGGCTATTCTCTTACGTTAAATGTAATACATTCACACATGCAGTATGTGGAATTTTGAGCACGACTCACGGCCTCATACATATTTGTTGTATTGCTCTTTACTACTGTTTCCATGGGTCAGTGATTCACCGTTTGATCCCCAAACTGACAGCATCGGCGTCACCTGAGAACTTGTCAGAAATGGAGTCTCAGCACCACAACTCTCCCCCTCCAACTCCCATCAACTGCCCTGATGTCTGCTCACCACAGACTCTGGAGGAGAGATCCAGGGATTTGTGTCTTAGCAAGCCCTTCAGGGCACTGGGATGCGCGGTACTGACAAAGACAACAATAGGACTCATAGTGGGACTGCATCACTGTGAAAGGGGAGTGTGGCTGAAAAAAATGAATTTTCAGTAGTCCTTTCACCGCGAACCAAAGGTGTGTGTGGGAGGTTCCTCATCTCCCTCATGCCTCCTCTTGAGCATTTGTCACCACATTTTTGTGCAAAAGGCCATTTAAGACTCCATCACCATGATCAGTGTTCAATTTAAAAGGCAGTTCATTCTGAAAAACTTAAAAATTATATTACCATATGATCTAGTAAATCCGGCTCTGGATATATATCTAAAGGCACTCAAAACAGGGATTTAAAGAGGTATTCATATACCCATGTTCACATTATTATTCACAATAAAAATAAATTCAAAACAAACAGACACAATGGGTTTCTATTACCTGCCTTGGATCTGCACTCCATTTTTTGACATTAACCCCTCCTTACTCATCTTATCTACATTCTTCTTTTCCCTGTTGATGCAAGGGGGAGTGGGCCTGTGGATCTGAACGCAGTGTTTATAGTCTTAACTCTGAAAATAGTCTGTAACTCTGGGCACATGATATGTGCATTTTGGCCTTGATTTTCTCATCTATAAAGTAAGGGAGTTGATTAAACCATCTCTAAGGTTCCTTCTAGCCCCAAACTTGTGACTTTATATGTCATATTGAGACCTAGACCTTCTGTTTTCCTAAGAAACTAATGAAATTATCTGTCTTAAAAGTCAGATATCTGAATATATTTTTTAGTAGTTGCCTTTTGGAGGTTAGAACCATCACTTGGTATGCTAAAGGCTCAATAATAGATAGTAAGTACACACTATCTAATAAAGGACTCACACGTGACAATCCAAGAAATGTCACTAGTGGTAAAAAATTCGAAAAAAATTCCAAGTTTCCGAGGAAAAACCGTGCCAAGATGACCTTGGTAAAATGAGAATTGGGGCTTAGGAAGAAGGAACTGACCACAAAGCTTTTGCATAAGGGTAACCACATGTTTTTCTCCCTAAATACCATGTAACTCATGCACCTCTGACAGGCTGCTCATCAGATGCCAGTGGGGTCTCCACTCAGATTGTTCTATTTCACATGTCATGGTAGAATAGTGTATTTTTTTTAATTTATTTTTTTAACTATAGTTTTTATTTATTTATTTGAGAGAGAGAGATTGCTGGTGAGAGCAGGAGGAGGAACAAAGGGGCAGGGACAAGCAGACTCCATGCTGAGTGCAGAGCCCGATGCAGGGCCCCATCCCATGACCTTGAAATCATTACCTCAGCAGAAATCACGAGTCAGCCGCTTAACCGACCAACCCACCCAGGTGCCCAGAAAAGTTTATTTTTAAACAGAAATAGTAAATTGTAGTAGCAGTTATCAAGTGTTTACTGTGTGCCAGGGACTGTCTGAAATCTGTTAACTGTATTAACTCAAACCAAACTTGAAACAACACTTTGAGACTTGTAAAAATATCATCCCAATTGTCTAGGTAAGAAAACTGAAGCACAGATGTAAAAAATCAAATCATGCTCCAGACAACAAGAAGCAGAGCTGAGATTTGAACTCAAGGACTCTGCGGTTGGCTCTTGATTTCCAATTCCCAACCAGTACGCTATACCATTTATTGAGGTAATGAAATCACTTAAATAAGAGTGACTGATTGGATTTCATCATAAAGTAACTTTAGTTTTGCCTCTCACTGTCCCTCTGTCTTTAGTGAGTAGGGATAGTTCTTCATCAGGCTCAGTATGAAAATTCAAGGCAAGCTCCAAAGCTTCTCTCGTCACACTAATAAATGTTCAACTGTTGCTTTCAGTTCCAAAACACTGTCTCAATTCAGTAATTGAGATATCCAGTCTCACAAAAAAATTTTGTAATGTCTCAATTTGCTCTGAAATTTAGTCTTCTCACCTGCCTGAACTTGGTCCCACTTCAGGTGAAAGTGAACTTTCTTATCACCTAGGCTTTTTTAATACTCTCAGTTGATTTTACTGATTACAGTGTCTGATTATCACATGGTTGAATACTGCCGAAAGGGAGGAGGTAGACTGAGCACTGTGATGGACTAATTGAAAAAAACGCCCCCAAATCTTTACCCCTCCTTTATCCATCACCTTCTCCCTGAAATTTGATAATGCTCCTTCACTTCAGTTCTAGGGATGGGCACATGACTTGTTTTGTCCAAAGGAATGTGAAAAATCATGTTGGAGGTAGGGGCTTGAAAAGTACTTGTGTAAATGGGCTGGCCCTTGCTTTTGTGCCTCTGCCACTGCCATGAGAACATGCTTATCCTAGCTTCCTAGAGGATAAGAGACGCATGCCATCTCAGTTGTTCCAGTCAAAAGCATCTGAGATAAAGCTGAGAGTCAGCCGATACCTAAAGACCTATGTGAGTCAAGCCTGAATCAGTAGAGGCATCTATGTGACAAACCTAGATGCATGAATTATGAAGTTGTTATTGTATGTGGATGAGGTTTTGTTTGTTTGGCTGGTAGGTTGCTTGTTATGTAATATTACTGTGACAATAGATGTCTGATACAGGTACTCCCATGAGTTGCTTTGGGGCTCCCCTAAAATTATGGGGAAATATCTCACCTGCTTTTTCATCGATGAGGAAAATCATAGGCATTTCTATGCTCATGGGTTACCCTTTCATTCTCCAGCCCCTAGACAGCTGGAAAAACTCCCAGATTATTTATTCCATAACCTAACATTTCCAGGGGCTTCAGTGAACAAAATCTTAAGAAAATCATCTTCTTTCTTTCTCTTGGTCTGCCTCTGGGACACAGGAAATAATCATACAATTTTAACTCAAATGAACACTTGGAGTGCAATCTAGTTGCTACACAAACAGCTCTCTGTTGCTGCTGGTATGAGTTAAATGCCAGTTCCCTGTGTACATGAAATTTATAGGGACACATATTAAGCTCATTGTGGCATCTCATTAAAGCACCTCTTTTTTTATTTGATAAATTTGACATGTCACAATTTGTAATTTAAGGTATACAGTGTATTACTTTGATACATTTATATATTATGATTGCCACTGAAACAATATTTACCACATTACATCATTATACAGAGTACTATTGACTGTATTCATTATACTGTGCCTTAGATCTGTATAGCTTATTTACTACTCATTACACTCTCTACTGATTTGGGGCTTGGAAATAATACCACACCTTCTCCTCTGGGAGAGAAAAAATTCTATCCCCCATTCCCTTCAAATAAACTTGCTAAACATATTCTGAAATAAACTCTGTGAAGCTACTATGATTACATCTGAAGTTAGAAAGTATCATTCTAGGGGCGCCTGGGTGGCTCAGTGGGTTGAGCAACTACCTTCAGCTCAGGTCATGATCCCAGGGTCCTGGGATCAAGCCCCGTGTCAGGCTCCTTGCTCAGTGGGAAGCCTGCTTCTCCCTCTCCCTCTGCCTGCTTGTGCTCTCTCTGTCAAATAAATAAATAAAATATTAAAAAAAAAAAGAAAGTATCATTCTATCCTTCCTACTTTGGGGGTAAGGAGGTCCCTAAGGCACAGTTGTCAACAAGTAAATTCTCTTTCCAATCTTTCTCTAATCAAACCCACCATTTAATATCCTTCTAGGGTTAAAAAGACTAAAATTCTTCTGAATGCTTCCCTGTTACTTTTAACATTTTCACATATTGGTCTAATACATTATTTTATAATGTGATTGACTCAACACTTCTATTTTGAAATATTATACTATGTTTCTTGAACACATACAATATTTCAGGCTCTGGAAGATAAGTGTAAATCCTGGTTTGCTTGTTTTTAAGCAAAAATCTCTGGGTCAATAAAAGTAATATTCACCCTGACCATTGTCACTGAAGACCTCTTCACTATCTGCTCCTCCTTATCACAGATCTCCTAATGACAAAAATTTGCTTACATTATATAAATTTCTTCCTTTTTACCACCCAACCCAGAATACACACACACACACACACACTCCTTATGCAACATTTACATGCATACACACATATATTCATGTCCAAGAAAGATAAAGTAAAAAGGAATGCAAAAAAATGATAGATTTCTATATGCATCATTTCTTCCACATATATTGTCTGGTTTCATTCAAGCCATATTGTTTTGTTGTTCACTGCTCAAAAGCTGTTCTTTGATGGTACACATACAGCATGGACCAATCTAACAAAAGATTGAAATTAAATCTAAATTTGGACAAGGCTGCAGCTAGAGACACATCCTCAATTTCAGCCATGGAGAAAACATCCACTTATGGGAAAAGCACAGTTTTCAAGAAGTGACAAAAGCATGTTCAGTTGTCATCAGGAGCCCAAGATAAAAAGAAAATAAATAAAGTAAAAAAACAGGGAAATGGCAATAAAGAAGCATAGCACAGTGGTGTATAATTAAAAGCCAGGATATATTTGGGGACCACGAGCAGGCAGGTGTTGAGCATTATGCAAGGCTAGCTGCCGTGACAGAGTCCTCCTAATTAGGTTGGTTGTTGGAGTAGATAAAGAAATTGCCAGAATCAAATGAAGCCCCAACATTCAGGCATCAGAATATTCTGTAGCTTATTAAAGAAGATGGCAATGAATTAATGAGCTACTACTTACTGGGTGCTTATTATATTTGAGCCCTGAAGTTAACAGTTCAAGTTCATTTACTACTTATGAGATAAGGTTATTTAATCCATTATAGAAAGTAGGAAAACAAAGTTTATGTAAGTTAAAGTTACGGTCACACAGTAAGGAGATACTCGATCCACACGCCTCTTCTATAGCGATGAGGTGATTACTGAAACATGACTGTGTGGCAAGAAGCTGCATCTGCCAGCATCCTTTGTACCTAGCTAAGTCCTTATGACTCAGTCTCACGAGTGGCGAGTGAGTGGAAGGGATCTGTTTCTCTTCTAGGTCACAGTGGTTGAGAAGTGACTGTGCCTTCTCTACCCTTTTTTTCATTTTCTGGCTGTGAGCAAATGTGTCCACGGCCCTAGCCGATGGTGGAGCCACCAGATGGAAAAAAAGCCGGCCTTATTCATGTTGTAAGAAAGAAACATTTATTTTTCATCTAGTTTGGGGGCTTCTCAGTTATGGCATCTATCTTAAAATGCACTAAAACATGCTTCTTAATCACTGGATAGACCACCTTAATAAAAATATCTAAAACACATTGAGTGAGTGTTCCTGCTTTGAGGGGTTGTGGTGAGAATTTAGTTAAGACACTTGTAGAAACCTCTTAGCACAGTGCATACACCTAGGTAGCAGCATATATGTTTGGAATTACTGAAATGAAAATAATTTTGTAGCTTTGCTTTAAATGTATTTATTTGCTCATTTTACACTGGAAGATGGAATTTTTAAGGGAATTAAGTAAATATGGAAACTGAATATCAGAAGGACCCAACACCTTGTTTGTCACGGAGTGGGAACGAATTCAAGTTCTTGGCTAAAAGAATGGTGCTACAACATTACAATACTTCCTGGGTCAGAAAACAGAAAACCCAAACTTCTTGGGTTTATTAAGCAGCGTGGAGTTGAAAAGGTATGACTGAAGCCTTGAGAAAAATTTAGAAACTCATTTATTCTAGTTGGGGTACAAGATCAGGAATGAGTCAAAGAAGATTGATGATAAATGACTTCAATTCCTCCAACATAAAGTTAGGATTGGAGTTGAATTGCCAGTAGAAAGTCAAAGACTACAGCTTTGTAAATATTAAGACTCCTGAGGCTGAATCTCCTCATTTCTTTTGGGCATATATTTACTTTATGTATGGGCACGGAAATAGCATGGTGATATGAAATCACTTTGTCAGGAATGCACTCAATTTAAAATCACCAATAAACATGATTTTAACAGACTATCTTTATTTCATTTAAATAAAAATTACCCAAGTGGGAATGGCATGATTCTAGACCACGTTTATCCAATATAACTTTCTGCAGTGATGGAAATATATCTACACTATTAAATATGTCAGCCAGTGGCCACAGCTGGCTACAGAGCATTTAAATTGTAGCTAGTACACATGAGAAACTTAATTTTTAATTTTCTTCAACTTTAAATTTAAATAGCTACATGTAGCTAGTGGCTACCACAGTCAACAGTGCAATTCGAGACATACAAGTATTATTCTAGTAAAGACACCAGGGATTTAATGCAAATTTGTGTGCAAATTAAAAAGATGCTTGCAATTTGTGGTAGAAACAGGAACTGGATGGCAACATTAAAAAAAATACAAGATTTGGAGAACTGAAGTTATGTGTACATAAATGTAGACCAATTCAGTCTAAATAGTCAAATCCATGTCATTGGAGTATCAGAAGCCCAGAATGAAGGCAATTTGCAAGGACATACTCCTGGCTACGTGAACAGACCTTATGTTCCAAATCCTAAATCAAATATTTAGTTTATTTCTGAGCTTCCAACGTCTCTATCTACCACTAGATCCCAGTTAATGAATGAATTTGTTTTCTACTTTAATGGGAAAATAGAGGTACTAAAACGTGGATTCCTTCCATTTTCCTTCCTGCTTTCTTAAAGTCTATCTTTATTTTAATATGCTAGCCCCCCTTTTTTTTTCAGAGAGAAAGGAAAAGCTATTTGATGCCAATTAGCTATCTCCTTCATTTACTCTTGGCTTCACTAACATGAACTTTCTCAAGGACCAGCATATTAAGCTGCCTCTCTTTAGAAGTTCAATTTTAACCTTTATTAATTTCCCTCTGGTTAAGTTTATAAGTATACTCAAAAGATTATAGTCATTAAGACCAACCAACCAACCAACAATATCTTCTTTGAACTACTGCCAGTGGTTATATGTACATCATGTTCATTTTCTTACCTCCCTCATCCTTCAGGTCATGTCTTCCTTGTTTCTTCTCCCAACATCTAACGAGATGCTCTTTCAAAGTTCAAACTGTCCTCCATGAACAGCTGGAACTGTAAAGTACAAAATTGTATTTAGTAACATCCATAACTGATATGTATTGATGATGTCAGGCTTTAGGAAGATATTATGGTGTGTAAATTTGCATGGCTCTGTTGACAGATGGATTAGAGATGTCGACTTTTATCAGAGGCACGTTATTTTTATTTTCTTCTGAATACCTAAGGAATATGACCACATACTGATTGATAGTGATATATCTTTGCCATCGGTGTAGTTATTCCAAAGGACTGTATACCTTTTGTATGGCATTTAACTTTATTTAAAATGTTCTGAAATAAAATGAAATTGCTATGTTACAAAGAAAATAGTATTGCCTGGCATATTAACAAAAAGGTACTAAACTTAGGTCATAGAAATAGTTTGAATTTTTAGTGAGAGAATAAAATATCCTTACTGTGGCAGCATTAAAGGGCTTGCAAAAAGGAACTCAATCTTCTGTTTTAAGTTGTAGCTTTATCTAACAGCTTAAATGTCTTTATGAGATATGTGAGATTTTAATACATACAAAAATATAGAGATGCTAAAACCACTCCTACTAAAATTTGGAGCATCAGAACATTCATGGGTATTCACTGGGTCATGTCCATAATTCAGAATAAAGGTCATTTAAATACTACTTTTTTTATGCCTTTGAGAATTCAAGTAATTGATTTCTATTCAAAAGTGTCATAAATATTACATTAGTACTTGTTCATAAGCAAGAACATTTTTTCAATCATGTTTTAATATTTTATGTTCTTCTAAAAACACAAATTGCAAATTAATTGAAAAGCATTGAAAAATTGGAAAGACAAGTTGAAATCATTTAAAAGTAAAAGGCTCCAACTTCAGCCCTATTAGAAAGAATATAAACAAGACCACAGTGAGCTTGAGTTCATAGTTTAATATTATATCCCAGGAAAAGAAGGGTGAAAGGGATTAAGATGATTGTTCAAAGCAATAAGTGATTTAGTAGCTGATTAAGGATCAGCCAGCCAGGCAGATAGATACCTGTACTGCCTATATGCATGCGATGGAAACATAACAAAGGTATAAATAAAGACTGGATTGCTGGGTACCTCGGGTTTCCAGGTGTATCACTTTACATCATACTAAAAGGTAGAGTACCTTCAATTACAAGTAATTTCAAGGCATTCCTGTTGGTTGACGCAATTACAAGGAATCACAAGGCATTCCTGCTGGCTCACGCAGCCATATCACATATTTTTGCAATTCAAATAAAAAATTGCAGTATGCAATTATGGTTAATATCACCAATCATGAGAACCATCTTGTTGACAATCCCCTGAAGTCTGCAGTCTTAAATAAAACTTAAACATCTATAAATTTCCAGAGTGCCATTTTGTATTATAATCTAAATTCTCATTTGTTTAGGGGCACCTGGGTGGCTCAGTCGGTTAAGTGTCTGCCTTCAACTCAGGTCATGATCCCAGAGTCCTGGGATTGAGCCCTGCGTCAGGTTCCCTGCTCATGGGGGAGTCTGCTTTTCCTTCTGTCCCTTCCCTTGCTCATGTTTTCTCTCTCTCTCTCCCAAATAAATAAAATCTAAAAAAAATAATAAATCTTTAAAAAAATAAATTCTCATCTGTTTTGTATCACTTCAAATGATTTGCTTGCTTTATCAAAGAAAGTTAGAGTGAGTAAAAACTACCAAGAAATCGAGACTTTCAGAACCCTCCCCCACTGAATGTTCTACTACAGCTCACATTATAGAATTAGTAAATCAAAATTCTCCTGTAAAAAAGTTTCTTGTTCAAGGCAAGGAACAACAATTGCTGGAGAGGATGTGGAGAAAGGGGATCCCTCCTACATTGTTGGTGGGAATGCAAGTTGGTACAGCCACTCTGGAAAACAGTGTGGAGGTCCCTTAAAAAGTTAAAAATAGAGATACCCTATGATCCAGCCATTGCACTACTGGGTATTTACCCCAAAGATACAGACGTAGTGAAGAGAAGGGCCATATGCATCCCAATGTTCATAGCACCAATGTCCACAATAGCCAAAGCGTGGAAGGAACCGAGATGCCCTTCAACAGATGACTGGAGTAAGAAGTTGTGGTCCATATATACAATGGAATATTACTCAGCTATCAGAAAGAACAAGTTCTCAACATTTGCTGCAACATGGACGGCACTGGAGGAGATAATGCTAAGTGAAATAAGTCAAGCAGAGAAAGACAATTATCATATGATTTCTCTCATCTATGGAACATAAGAACTAGGAAGATCGGTAGGGGAAGAAAGGGATAAAGAAAGGGGGGGTAATCAGAAGGGGGAATGAAGCATGAGAGACTATGGACTATGAGAAACAAACTGAGGGCCTCAGAGGGGAGGCGGGTGGGGGAATGGGATAGACTGGTGATGGGTAGTAAGGAGGGCACGTATTGCATGGTGCACTGGGTGTTATACGCAACTAATGAATCATCGAACTTTACATCGGAAACCGGGGGATGTACTGTACGGTGACTAACATAATATAATAAAAAAATATTAAAAAAAAAGTTTCTTGTTCAATATATGACTCACATTACAAAATATATATATAATGTATATACGTATACACAATATATATATATTATATATATTATATATATATAATATATATATATATATTAAATTTTTAATGTCTAAGTCTGGTCATATCCAAGACTAGGGTTTTATTTTTCAGATTCAAATGTTAGTTTTTATTCGACACTTTTTTTTAAATGAAGTTAAAAAAAGAGAGAGAAGGAAGGGATGAACAGTAGGTACTAATTCTATGTCTTTATCATCCTTACGTATAGACAAGTCATGCCAAACATTGTTACGATTGTGCCAGACAGTGTAAGAAATACTTTTCTAGGGAAGTAGAAATAAGAAGGTTCTAATACGCATAGATCCAAAAGTGCGCCCAAAAGGTTAGCACAAATAAGCAAGTACCTATTACATTATAAAGATGTTTTGACAGAATGTAAATGAAAAATTAATAATATACTAGTAATCTATTAATTTGAAGAATGCCAAAATGCCCACATATGCATTTACCTTCTGGTACAAAAATTTCCATATTGACTTCTTATTTGAGGTAAAGAACATTAGACAAAATATAACCACTACTTGATTGCTATTATTTAAGAGTAATAGTATTAGAAACAGCAGCAAAGCACTGTATTGTGCTAGTAGGCTGGTTTGGTTAAAATGCTTTTCATATGTTAATACATTTAACCTTTATAATAGTCCTAAGAGGTACATACTAATACTCTCAACACCATTTTCCATTTGAAGAAACTGAGACATAGAAAAGTTCAATGATTTGCTCAAGGGCATACAGAGAGCAAGAAAAGATGGGATTTGAATCCAGATTATCTGGCTGCAGATTCTATGTTCTTAACCACTATTCTATATCGTCTCCATTAAAAAAGCAAAGTATATTGTAACTTTGTTAGGAATACTCTGACACATAAAAAGCAGCAACACCTGGGGGCCAAGCAGGCCACATTTCAAAAAATGATTCTGGGACTTTAAAGCTGGGTCTAGATCTGCCATATGTTTTTGATCTGTACTGAATTTTTAGGCTTCATGAATATATTTCAATTTCCACATAATTCACCACCTTGGTCCCAGACACATTGCCAATATCAAGGCAGGATAGGAAACTAGTTTAACAAGAGATAACTTATGTCACATAGATACTATTTCTCACAGAAATAAAACACAAACATATTTACTTTTCCTCCTCCAGGGACACACTTTTCACACCCTTAGTACATTCTTTGCAGTCCTCTGAAAAGGAGAGAAAGTCAGCGCTATGCTAGTGTCTTTGTGCAAATTAGAAAAGTGACCCGCCCTCAAGACACTGTGTTGTGACTATTGGAAATTTGTTACAGTAAACTGACTGTTGCAGAACAAGACAACATTGCTTCTACCTGTCGTGACATTTTTGCAAAAAAACGCTCAAATTGATGATACGTGTTATGTGAATGTCCCTCCTCCTTTAGATACGGCACCATGTGGTACTGCACAACCCATGAGGCTGTACTTGGTGGTTATGAATCCACAGCCACCCAGTGATCGTTCTCTAAAGGTAGAGGGAGCAATCTTAATAGCTGGTATGGAGGGTTTCAATCCTGGGAATTTGCTCCCTGCAACTTTAACTCCCATTTTACAATAACTATACCTTCTGCTGGTAGCAACTGTGAAAATTAATAAAAGGAAACCTCATTTAAAATGGAGTCGGAGGGGGCCAAATGAGGTGTCTCTCATGTCCCACCACTTGTCCGTCATCACTTGTAGACACACAGAGATGTACCATACATTCTCGGCAGGAAGAAGTCCATACTTCACCCCCCAGGAGAAGAAAGAAAAGTTTTCTTCTTGCCCAGCAACAGCCCAGCCAGTGAGAGACTGTCACAACTCAGCCAATGAACAGCCACTACACTTGAACTCCCAGTTTACTCCAATGGACTTTTTGTTTATAAAACCCCTCCCTACTACCCCCTTTCCTCTATAAAAGAATATTCCTCTCCTTTGTTCTTGGGACTTGCCTATGGTTTTGCCACAGCTTGCATGGCCCAAATTGTAATTCTCTGCTCTTCTGAAATACACTCATTTTGTTGGTAAAATAACTGGCTGTTTTCTTTTTAAGGTTAACCCAATCTATGAGCATTAACAGTAGTGAGCTGGATTTCAGGCAAATTCTCAACCATCTCTATTAGAATTTCTATGTGTTAGCAGCATTATCCACAATAGCCAAACTGTGGAAGGAGCGAGATGCCCTTCAACAGACGAATGGATAAAGAAGATGTGGTCTATATATACAATGGAATCTTACTCAGCCATCAGAAAGAATGATTACCCAACATTTGCAGCAACATGGATGGGACTGGAGGGGATTATGCTAAGTGAAATAAGTCAAGCAGAGAAAGACAATTATCATATGGTTTCACTCATTTGTGGACCATAAGGAATAGCAGGGAGATGGTTAGGAGAAGGCAGGGAAAAATGAAGGGGGGTAAACAGAGGGGGAAATGAACCAGGAGAGACTATGGACTCCGGGAAACAAACTGAGGGTTTTAGAGGGGGGGGTGGGTGGGGGGATGGGCTAGCCCCGTGATGGGTATTAAGGAGGGCACGTATTGCATGGAGCACTGGTTGTTATACGCAAACAATGAATCATGGAACACTACATCAAAAACTAAGGATGTACTGTATGGTGACTAACATATCATAATTAAAAAAAAAAAAAAAAAAAAGAATATCTATGTGTTCACTTGAGTCCTGTTAACCATTTGTTTCTTCCTCTCATTGGTGGTAACTTTCCCCCAAAGGTGGGTTATCAGAGTCCAGTGGCTTTTTTCATTCACTAGGACTTCTCTGGGTGGACTGACTAGTTTAAATGGTACCATGAATGGGTTACAGTCTATGTACGGGTGGAGGCTAATTTCCCCCTAGTATGTCATTGTTTCTCTTCTTCTCATTCATCGTTTGACTAATGTTCTTTAGACTTTCATGGTCCAGAGTAGTAATTTTCAGATACCAACTGGAAAGTAGTTCCCTTTCATAGCCTTAATGCCTATCAAGTGAGTTAAGTGTTTTTTAGGTGGTTTAGTGTTGTTTGCTGTGATTCCTCTGCTTCTCTAGTACCAACTGCGATAGCTCATTAGCCCAGAACCCTGGGTTTCAGCCATCACTGGCACAGTCTGCGGTCTGCCACAGTCTCAAGCTTTCTGCCATGTCTCTGAAGTCACACAATCAAGACTTTGAAAATTTCAAACGTTTCACTCTTCTCTCTCTCAATGCATATAGGTTGATACCCCAGAGAGAAAGGCTCAACATCCTTGTTGCTGAGCAGGTTTTATTGTTAATACTGAGATTAGAGTCAATAAAATCCGTTCAGTCCAATCCTTGCAGCCACAAAGACAAGTGTCATGTTATCAATGCATGCCTAAAAAAAGATCCACACACATATGTCTGGTCTTATCTGTCATGAGACAAGAAGTCTAATTGGTGAATAAAATATGGAGTGTCACTATTTGATAGCTATATTTTGACCAAACTTATAATTTTTCTTTTCTTTGTCTCAATATAGCATGGCCCCTAAGGCCCCAAATCCCAAATTAACAATTAAAGAGAGATTTGGGAAGATAGGTATATGCTAAATCAAGAATATAATCTGAGTACTATTTCAGGAATTTATCTGACTTCTTACATCTCACTTACCACAAAGTTCTAAAGAGGCTGAGGAATCAAAGAGGCCTGGCTCCCTTGGGATCTGATGCCTTTTATTTCTTCTTGGTATTGCAGTCTCGACTTGATAATTCACTTAATAATTAAAAGCTGCCGCAGCTTTTTAACAAACTTAAGGTTATAGGTCCTTCACCCCTAGAGAATAATTTTAATTCTCTAAAATTTTAAGTGCTATCTGGTAGAAGTGAAAATATGGTGTTTGATATGCCCCTTATTGTAATAGTATCTCACCAAGTATTTGTCCTTCAGAATTGGCTCTTGTTAAGGGACAATTTTGATTTGATTTTTCAGTCTCTTAAAGACTCTACTAGGGGCGCTTGGGTGCCTCAGTCAGTTCAGCGCCTGCCTTGGGCTCAGGTCATGGTTCCAGGGTCAGGGATCGAGCCCCACGTTGGGCTCTCTGCTAATTGGGAGCCTGCTTCTCCCTCTGCCTGCCACTCCCCCTGCTTGTACTCTCTCTCTCTCCCTGTCTCTTTCAAACATTTTTTTAAAAAAAGATTTTATTTATTTATTTGACAGAGATAGAGACAGCCAGCGAGAGAGGGAACACAAGCAGGGGGAGTGGGAGAGGAAGAAGCAGGCTCATAGCGGAGGAGCCTGACGTGGGGCTCGATCCCATAATGCCGGGATCACGCCCTGAGCCGAAGGCAGACGCCCAATGACTGTGCCACCCAGGCGCCCCTGTCTCTTTCAAATAAATAAATAAAATCTTAAAAAAAAAAAAAAAGATTCTCCATTAATCCTCCTACAAGGATCTTGCAAAATGGAATTACTTTACCTAAATAAACAAGGACAGATGATATTTGACTGTTCCATCTTTATTATCCATAGGGATTTGAGAGTAGCTTTACTAAAATTCAAACACTAAAGGGGATGGATTTTAATCCAAGAAGTCCAAATAAGAATTGTACACACTACCACAGTGGAATAAGCGCAGCATGTTCTCGAAAAAGCACCTCAGACTGCAATCATTCTAAAACTTCTAAGAAACCTCAATTAACACTCTGTATAGCTACATGAGAATGTCCCCCATGTCATTCAAAGATAACATTTTGAAATTTTAGATTCCTCCTCATGCTCTCCTCCCATTTTTCAGATATTAAAGATTTTCTAAAATAATTCCTCTCACAGTGTTTATGGAGACTTATATGATGGTGGCTTTTGGTTCTTTTTTTAAAAAATTTTTAGAAGATCTATTTATTTTAGAGGGACAAAGAGCATGAGCAGGGGGAGGGGCAGAGAGAGAGAAGGAGAGAAGCAACCTCAACGCTGAGTGTGGAATCCGATGCGGGCCTCGATCCCACAGCCCATAAGATCATGACCTGAGTTGAAATCAAGAGTCAGACGCTCAATCGACCGAGCCACTCATGTGTCCCATTTTTGGTTCTTCTCTGCCTCAACTTCTGATGGGCTACAAATGTGAATTCTCAGTAATGGTGACAAAAAAACATTCAGCTATTCTCTCTCTGCGTAGGCAATATTTGAAGGAGCCTGATCAAAACAACAATCTCCATTTAAACCTCCCAGGTCCAGGATAAAACATTAGATACATTTCCATCTTTTGACCATATCCCTCCTTCAGTAAAGTTTAGATGGTTTAAAACTGGCTTATACCTGATATACTATAACATTAAAATTACAATCAGTTATGTCTTATTATCTGGCATCACCAGCCCCAAATCCTTTTTACCTGTGTTTCGACCTCTAATTTTGGCATCACATGGGCATTGACTCAAGTAAGGGTTAAATTTTCTAATTTCCCTTGGTGTCCTTTATTTATTTAAGGCTTATAATCTGAACAACTTTGTTATCTTCTGTTAAATTTTATTTTTCCTGCATTTTTTCCATCATAAACGTAATATACATTCAAATAGAAAAATGGTAACATCAACTGCTATATGCTGGACACGACTAAGTGAGAGAGAAAGATATATATACACACACAGACACATTCTTATTTATTCCTCACACTTCCATGAGGTAAATTAATATAACCATTACAAAGATACTCAAACTGAGACACAGGGATTATGCAAAGAGCACTTTTCACAGAGAAAGCAGTACATTTTTGTGCTAAAGGCATGCAATCTGGACTGAGATTCTGTGTATGAAAATGTTAGCATAACAACTTATTTTTGGGGCACTATAAGCAAGTCTACCTCCACTGTCTCCCTCATAGTGGTCAAACACAGATTTCATTTGAATAAAAGTTAATATTCCACATTATTAGGCCCCCCAGTATAGGCACATAAGCTTATACACACATATCTGCATTGTTGTTTCACTTCATATATGCACCTGAAGCAACAATGATAATGACGCAAAGATAAAAATAAAGTATCATTCAAATTTGTTTGTGCCAAATGGTATCTCCGAAAATACTTGTTTTGGATGTAGTCATGTAAATATCTGTATTTCTCAGTACTGAGAAAGCCATTACTCAGCACCTAATCCTGAATTTCTCAATACTAGGACGCAGAAAGCAATGGCATATTGTTAAACATTTTAAAAATATATCATATGCTCTATAAGCTTATGAACACACTCAGCGTTATTATTATGTATTGTTCAAACTAATTTGACAATGTAACTTTCAAATTATGACATATTAGCTAAAGTTTCTTACTATTTATTGGATAATTTGTGTTAGAACTTCATGCAAAGCATTTCTGGAAAATGCAAAGATAGATAAGGTATGGATCCTGCCCAGTAGTATTTTATAATCTATTCATATAGATTTAAAGCAAAATGGAAGAGATATCTGTAATTCAAGTAGAGATTGATAACCAAATGGTAATTCTCGTAAAAGTGGGTACAAATAAATGCGAAGAGGAAGAAAAAGGTGATTTCTAGGTATGGTAGTCAGAAAAAGATTACAACAGAGCACCTGGTTGGCTCTGTCAGTTGAGTGTCTGACTCTTAGTTTCAGCTCAGGTCATGATCTCAGGCTCTAGAGATCAAGCCCCTTGTGGGCTCCCCACTCATCAGGGAGTCTGCTTGAAGATTCTCTCCCTCTGCCCTTACCTCAATTCGTGCACTCTCTCTCTCAAATAAATAAATCTTTTTTTTTTTTAAAGAAAAGGATTAAAACTAAGAAATAATATGCACATATACCTCTATTTACACTGAACATTTGCATATAAAATTTTTTGAAAAATCTTTTGTTAATACCAACGCAAGAAATTTAAATATATTATCAGATAATACAAAGTTATAATTCTCAGGTAATTCAAATAAAGATTTTCCTTTTGTAAAACCATTCAAATAATCATTTATAGTATCTTATCTTGTCTAGTGATATGTCTATCTACAGAAACAAAGTAAGCTTTATATTACTCCACTTCTATTTTTCTTCAAGAATATAAGCATACTTGGACTCACACACCAATCCTAGACATCCTGGAAGCAAAACTAGGAACTATGAGTCCTTTATGTTTTTAATTCACAAACTTTCAGTGAGTTCTTACTGTGTGTCAGGCACACTTCTAGGTAATGCAGATAGAACAGTGAACAAAAGAATAATGTTTCTGATCTTACATAGCTTTTATTTTAATGAGGGAAGTCAACAATATATAAACAAACACACACACAACATACGTAAATATTACCTATACTGTGCTGGGAGATGCTATGGGCCATGAAGGAAAATATGAAAGGCTTAGGGGATAGAGAATACGACATGGGGCACTGTGCTCTCCAGTGGTCAGGGAAGTTGTCTATGAGGAGGTGACAGTACATTCCTGGTAGATAAAGCAGCATGTGCAGAAACCCTGAGGTGGGTATTAGACACAGAAACAGCAAGAAAGCCAATAATCCTGGAGTAAACCATGTAGGTTAGAAAGGGGCAGATGATACCAACAGGCAGGAAATTCAGGACACGGTAGGACTTTGAATATCACTTGGAATGAAATGTGAAGCCATTGGAATGTCTTAATGAAAGGAGTCAAAAGGTCTGATTTGAAATTTTAAGTAACTATTCTTCCTGGTATCAATCGCGGAATGTAGATGAATAAAGATGAAGCAGAGAACCTCACATCATAAATAAAAATTAATTCAAATTGTATCATAAACTTAAATAAAAGAGCTAAATAAATAAAACCTTTAGAAGGAACAAAGATCTTTGAGAGCTTGTACTAAGTCAAGATTTATTTTATGTATATATATACACTAATGATATACCTTTTCATTATTTATCGGTATTATTTATAGAAATGCAGTATTATACAATTCTACACCTAGATTTTCTCACTCAATAATACTTCATAGAAAGCCTAACCAAATCAACTGGTTTTGCTATAATTCATTCTTTTTAATGGCTGCATAGTATTTTATGAAAAATTATTTTAATTGAGGTATAGTTGACACCTAATGTTACGTAGTTTTAGGTATACAACATAGTGATTTGACAAGTCTATATATTACACTGTGCTCTCCACAAATATAGCTCCCATCTGTCACCATACAACACTATTATAATACCATCGATTATATTCCCTATGTTGTACCTTTTATCCCCATCACTTATTCATTCCATAACTAGAAAGCCTATATCTCCTACCCCCCTTCATCCATTTTGCCCATCCCCATCATCCCCCTAAGCAAAGGTTTCTTAGATATAACACTAAAATATGGTCCATGAAAGAAAAAAAATTGATAAATTGGACCTTATCAAAATTCAAAACTTTTGTACTTCAAAAGACACCATTAAGTAATGAAAAGACAAACAACAAACTGAAAGAAAATACTTGTCAACACATATTCAATATGAGATTTGGGTCCAGAATTTATTTTTTTAAATCCTTAACACCTCAATAATAAGACAAAAAAAATCAGAAAATGGCCAAAAGATATGAACATTTCATCAAAGAAGATATATGAATAACTAATAAGCACATGAAAAGATGCTTAACACCATTAGTCATTAGGATATGCAAATTAAAACCATAATAAGATACCTTTTCACATGCACTAGAAAGCATAGTATGAATAAGAAAGGATGTGGATAAGCAGGAACCCTCATACATTGCTGGTGGGAGTGTGATATGGTGTAGCCACTGTAGAGAACAGTTTTCAGCTCCTCAAGAAGTTAAACATGCAGCTACCATATAACCCAGCAATTCTACTCCTGGATATCTATCCAGGCAGAATGAAAACACATGTACACACAAAGACACCCATGTCAAAGTTCATAAGAGAATTATTCATAATACCCTCAAACTGGAAACAACTTAAGTGTTCATCAACTTATAAATGGATAGACAGAATGTGTATCTACATAATGAAATACTCTAAAGCAACAGAAAGGAATAAAATACAGACGCATGCTATGTCATGGACGATCCTCAAAAATATTATGCTATGTGAAAAAAGCCAAACACAAGGCTAGGTATTGTATCATTCCATTCATGTGAAATGACCACAGACAGAAAGTAGACCAGTGGTTGCTAGAGTTAGGGGTGGGAATGGGGAATGAGCATGAGAGGCTTTACTGAGAGGATGCAAATGTTTCCAAACTGATGTACTGTGGTGGCTGTCCTGCTCAGGACAGTTACTAAAATCACTGAACTGGAGTTTCCTGGGTGGCTCAGTTGGTTGAGTAACCAATTTGTGATTTCGGTTCAGGTCATGATCTCACGGGTTGTGAGATCGAGCCCCGCATGGGGCTCAGCACTCAGGGGGGAGCCTACTTGAGATTCTCTCCCTCTGCCCCTCCACCCACTTGATCACTCTCCCTCTCAAATAAATAATCTTTTTAAAAAATCATTGAATTATACAGTTGAAATTTTGTAAAATTTATATGTAAAATATAACTCAAACTGTTTCAAAAAGATGGAAGCAGGTAGACTACCCAGGAGGCTCTAATTATAGTCAAAGGAAGAGAGCTATGATAGTGGCTTCACAGTGAAGAGAATATCTGGTCAAAATGTGGATATATTTGAAAGTTAGGTCAACAGGATTTACTCCTGGATTTGATGTGAAATGTGAGGGATTGGGGAGTAAAAAAATCATTTCAAGTTTCTTGCTCTAAAACAACTGGTAGAATGGAGATGTCATTTATTCGGATGGCAAATAATATGGATTAGGTTCGGTCAGTGATAAATCAAAAGTTTGGTTTTAGACACGTTAAGATTGAAATCCTTAAAAAAAAGGACTGAAATCCTATTATATAGCCAGGTCATGTCAGCTGCACAATTGGAGTTCAGGGAAGAACTCAGGGCTGTAGAAAAAAATACGGAATCATTGTTACAGAGATTGGATTTAAAGCTAGATCAGTTCACTTACAGAGTGGGTGTATACAGAGAAGACAAGTGAGGGAACTGAGCCCCAGAACACTCCAAAGTTTAAAGATAGGGAAAATAAAGAAGAGATTTCAAAGAGATTGAGATGGAGCAGCCAATTAAATAGGAATAGATCTAAGAATTTGGAATCCCTGAGGTGAAGTTGAGAGTGTTTCAAAACAGTGGGAGTATCGTATGTTACGATTTGTTTGAGGAAAATGAGAACTGAGAATTAATCACTGGGATGGCAACATGGAGGTCAGCAGCAACTTGTAAGAAGTGGTTTTAGTGGAGTGTTGGGGATGCAAGTGTGATTGAGTGATGTGATGGCTAATTTTATATGTCAACCTGACTAGGCCATGAGGTGCCCAGATTTTTGGTTAAACGTTATTCTACGTGTGTTTGAGAGAATGTTTTTGAATGAGATTAACACTTAAATTGGTAGACTGAGTAAAGTAGATTGTTGTCTCCAGTATGGAATGGGCCACATCCAATCTTTTGGAGGCCTGAATAGAATGAAAGGAAGAGTAAAGGAGAATTCATTCTCTGCCTGTTTCTGAGCTGAGACATCAATTTTCTCCTGTACTCACACTGGAATCTAGACCAATGGTTTTCCTGGGTCTCCAGTATGCCAACTATAGATCTGGGGACTTTTCAGCCTCCAAAACTGCATAAGCCAATTCCTTACAGTAAATTATGTATGTTTTCTATTTGCTTTGTTTCTGTGAATAACTTAGACTAATACTGATGGGTTAATGGACTGAAGCAAGAATGAGAGGGAAGAAAGTGAATTATAAAGCGAAAGCAATTCTTTCAAGGAATTTTACTGTAAAAGTTCAAAGAACAATGACAGCACCTAGAAATAAACCTAAGATCCTGGTATCTTACACTTGTTTTTTTTGTTTTTTAAAGAGAGAGAGCGAGCACCAGGAGGAGGGGTAAAGGGAGAGGGAGAGAGAGTCCTAAGCAGACTCTGCATTGAGCATGGAGCCAGACACTGGGCTTGATCTCATGACCCTGAGGTCTTGACTCTGAGATCATCACCCTAGCCGAAACCAAGAGTCTGACACTTAACCTACTGCGTCACCCAGGTGCCCCTCCTGGTATCATACACTCTTAAAACAAAGATTAGGATGACCAGGTTGAGCTGGAGAATGTGGTTATTCAGGACAAAGAAAGAAAACTGAAGTTGCAAAGTCCTTGAAAAGGCATGATGATATGAGATTGAGTTCATACATTGAAAATTGGCTTTAGAAAGGATTTCAGACAGGTTAGTAATTGAAATGGGTGGCTAGGAAGTTTATGTGGCTACACAAGCAGATCTGTTCTTAGATTTGGACACAGGAGTATAAAAGAGTTCTCTCTGTAATGCTTCTATTTTCTCATGAAATAAGAGATGACCCACAGAGAGTGAAAGGAGTGTTTAATGGAGAAGAAGCGTTGAGTTTTGAGAAAAGAGGACAAAGTGTGAATAATTACCAGAGATGGGGTGGCGGGGGGAGTCTTCTAAGGAAAAAACAAACAAACAAACAAAAAAAAAAACCCACAGCTGAACTGTATGATAGTAATAAAGGCACATTTAAGATTTGTGGTCTCATGAACATAAAACTATATGACATATTCAAGTGATCAACTATAAGAACCAGATAGTTAGAGAATTTGATTTAATCAGGTTTCAGGTTTTTCAGATGACTATGGTAGCCAGGCAAGAAGGGAAGTGAATGAAAAAGAGTGGAAACAGGACAGGTCAGTAGAATATGAATGGTAATGGTAGCAAAGAACTGTTGTGGTGAAGGTACTAGAGGAACTGAACTAGAAAGAGAGAAGGTGAGACATAAGAGTGCAAAATGTTTGAAAGTGGGGTTATAGAGGAAACATACACATTGGGAATGATAGTATCTGGCATGACCAGGATATTGGTGGCTTATGTAGAGTGAAAGCCAAGATAAATACAAGCAAGAACAAGAAACTGGGAAGTCCATATCTTGGAAGGATTCTCTGTGTTTAAATCACCACGCATTTTATCAGGAATGGTATACAAGGGAGATAAGAGTCCAGGGAGATAAGAGTCCGCCATGTCCAAATAGCTTCAAGGAACAAGAGGAGGGACACAGAGATCTGTAGAGGTTTGCCACAAGGAGTAAAGGAGAGTCGTGAAACCTAAGATCAAAAGTTTCAGTGTAGATCTCCGTTCTTAGGGAGGAGAGAGAGAACAATTTACAAACAATAAGGAAGAAAAAAGAAAGAACTCTTCCAACTTAAAAAATTGTATGAGAGATATAGAACAGAAAACCCTACCTTTTGAGAAGAAGCCACTACACAAGAAATAGTGACTTAGGGAGACAGCCAGCTTTCACTAAGATAAAAAATAGTAAGAAAATATAAGGAGTGGTATTTCTCAAACTTGAATGTACATGCTAATCACACAGAGATATTGTTTAAAGGCAGATTCTGAGGTCTGGTTTTCGATTCTGCTTTACTAACAAGTTCCTGGGGGATGTCAACACTGAGTAGCAAGGATATAGGCAATTCCAGAACAAAGAATGAAATGGCTTGGTGAATCTAGGACTCGTGGAGGTCTGAGTCAGACTGAGGATGAGAATGAGAGTCTAGATGATGAGTGATGAGCTGTGGTCTCAGGCCTCTCTCCTGATGGAGACAAAAGGGACTTGTATATGATTGAACTGAAACTAATCATCTCTTCCTAAGTTGTAGTCATGAGGCTAACCAAGTGGGGGAATCTCTTGCCAAGGAACCCAGAGCCTCTACAAGTTTCTGGTTCAGACTCCAATCGGCAGTGTCAGGGTCAGAGTGAGTGATAGTAATGGAAGTACGTGGGACTCTGTGGATGTCCTCTGGCTGCTTTTGATGGTATATGAAGTTATTCCTACATCATCTTCCAGTATGATTCTTACAAAAATAATTTCCAAATTAACATGGAAAAAGTAATAGGAAGGTTTATTCTATTCTAAGTCAGTTTCCTATTCCCCTATTTTTTTTACACCCTCCATCCCCAAGACTTTGGGAATAATTCCCATGCATTATTTCTATCCTTGTAAACTATCTTCAATTCTTAATGCATTAATATTTACCTCACCTTGAAATTGCCCAGAATTGGACATTATTAAAATGAACCTGAAAAAAAGGAATTTCGCTATTTTATCCATCCATAAAAAAAGACAGGTCTTCATTTCCAATTCTACATATAGTTAGAATATATAAATTGATGATACAGTCAAGTACACTTTTGGAGACTATAAAAATTCCATTTCAAAGTATAATGCAAAGAGAAACTATTTAAAGTAATTGTGTAAATATGTTTTAGAGATACATAAGACAAATTTATGAAGCATCGGTGTCCCACTCTAGCTAGTCTCTGCCACTAGTATATTTAGTCAATCATTCTGAAATAGTGAAATAATCTCAAATTGGTGCAATTAAAAAACAAGGTTTTCAAGCACAAATGTGAATATGGTGTTTATTCCCCATTCTTCAACATACAGGTTTTAACCATTAGTATGTTTGAAATAGCAACAAAACATACATGTACTCATTCGCAGGGTATGAAATTTACAAAATGTAAATTGGGGAGTTTTAGCTTTGTCCATAGGCACACTGCTAGCAACCTGAATTGAATCAAAATTTTAAAGAAACTATACTGTTAGGATTACTACATTTGGTTAGCTTATTTTTTTGCTACTAATCATCACAGAATCAAGACTAAAAATGATGAAGATCTCTGAGTTCCAAAGCAAATTATGATTAGACTGATGGAAATACTTTTAGGAACAAATATTTGGAGAACCACCAAAATGAATGATGGAGACAATGACATTTTTAAATTAACACTGAAACACAGTTCTTCTGAAC
Organism: Ursus maritimus; assembly: GCF_017311325.1. NCBI lineage: Eukaryota > Metazoa > Chordata > Mammalia > Carnivora > Ursidae > Ursus > Ursus maritimus. The sequence continues at coordinate 102,600,138 of NW_024423319.1, read as the reverse complement.
CTGAGACTTCCTGCCCCCCTCACAAAATAAATTGGGCACATTCCTCTTTCTCAAACACTCCACTCCAGGGTTGCTCCACCCTGAGTCTGCAGAAGTGTTTTCTGATGGCATGTAAAACTCAGGCAGGCTAACATGGATCATGGATGGGTTTATGAATAACTATAAGTGGGATCAATGACTTACATTTGTCTTTGAATGTTGTGATGGCCTAAGCATCAGTAAGGCAGGAGCCTGCCATTACTAAATCCATATTTGCTGCAGAGCAACCCTGTTGAGAGTGCTCTGTGTAGAGAACTGATGATAGCTGGCTTCCTGAGCAGCTGCCGTGTAGTTAGGGAACATAAGCTGAGTGGGAAGAAGAACCCTCTTAAGGAGTTACTGAAGCACAACATTCAGATTAGGTGGCATAGCTGTGGACTCCTGGGAGCAAGAGTGGCAGAGCCGATAGCTCTTTTCTATCCTAGCTGTCAGACAGACAGTGAGCAGAAGCAGCAGGGTGACAGACCGCCACTTCAGTTACCAGCAGAAGGCTACATATCATTAAGAACGTAGAAATATAAAAATCACTGTACTGAAATGTGCAGCTCTGTAGTCAGGAGCGTCCCTTCCAGGAAACCCAGATGAAGGCATCTGGTAATCCTCTTACTCAAGTGATAGATACTTTCTATTAGAAAATGTGATTCGAGGATTTAACCTGGAAAAACAATTGACCACACAATCACTAATAAGTTTCACAAGCTCTAGATATTCAAAGAAATGCTTTAAATGAGTCATTCCTCCCCGACCTTACAAAATATTCCATATGCTGTAAATGATGTTTTTACTCAAAGGAAAGGTATAATTTATAGTTAGAAAAAAGATCTTGTCTTTTTTTTGCCAGTGAAATTTACTACCCCATAAACTTGGATGAGTTTCTCTCCAAGCCTCAATTTCATCCTCTTTAAAATGGGAATAATAGCTAATTTTCGTTTTTATTATTTTGAGTATTAACAATATTGTAAATACACCTGGCATAGTGTAGTTATTAAATACATGGAAGTTATAATATTTAGTACTCACTAAAATATATATATACATATATATATATACATATATATATATACATATATATGTATATATATATACACACACACACACACACCCTTTGTATTTGGAAAACATTCCGTTATAAAGTGCTTTTATACATACTCTCATGAATTAAGCAGAACAAGCATTTTAACATTTTACAGATGAAGAATCCAGGGTTCAGGGATAGTGACTTGCACAAGCTTTTAAGTGGTAGAAACCTCACTGAAAATCAAGTCTCTCAACTTCGATTCCACTGTTCTTTGACATGTAACAAACATTCTACAACTTGCTTTTATCAGATTCTCAACATTGTTATTTTTGAGATTTATTCGTGACAATGTAGACTAATTGAGTTCAAAAAAAATTTTTTTAAAGATTTTATTTATTTATTTGACAGAAATAGACAGCCAGCGAGAGAGGGAACACAAGCAGGGGGAGTGGGAGAGGAAGAAGCAGGCTTCCAGCGGAGGAGCCTGATGTGGGGCTTGATGTGGGGCTTGATCCCATAACGCCAGGATCACGCCCTGAGCCGAAGGCAGACGCTTAACGACTGAGCCACCCAGGCGCCCCTGAGTTCAAAAATTTTAAATGATGAGTAGCAATCTGCACTACTAATAGAAATTGCATGTTCACATTTTATCTATTCTTCAACCTTCTTTTCAACCAATAAAATGCCCCCAGTAATTATTTGGAATTTGTTAAAGGCTTCCTTTTCTGAATTCATGTGTCTTTAATTGTGTACCATGAAACTAGAATTTTTACCCTCTTTTTATTAACCAAAGAGCTCTCTTCCAATGGCTACATAGAGAGGGAAGTTAATAGTGTTGTGCAAATGATCTATTCATACTTATTTATGCTCAATGTAATATATTCTAAGACAATTTTCTTAAAACCTTCAAATAGGCTGACACATATAAAATTTTATTTTTATGCTATTTTATGTTGTATATTTCAAAGATAAGCTCTTAGGTTTGTACAATTTATGACTGCTATGTATTTCTCATAAATTTTTACTTTTATTATTAGCTATTATGGATTCTTGGCATGTGAAATTCTATTTTATCTAATATTATATTACAAATTGCTTCATTATCTTCTATTTGGTTTGTCAGGTATATATTGCCTTTTATCTCTGAATATTCAAATTTCATTTATCATTTTGCTTTATGTGTTTTTCTTATAAGTCATGTATATTTAATTTTTAAGAATCTAGTCTCTTACTATCTTCTAATGAATGTCTAATCCATTTACATTTATTGTTTCTATTAACATATGCAATTATTTCTAGAATATTTTAAATTATGTTTTGTTATTAATGTTCTTGTATTCTGTTATTGTTTAATAGATTAATATTAAACTTTATATTTAACTCACAAATTTAGCATTGGCCGTATTTTATTTCTCATCCTTTACAAAACAAAGACCTTGTTTGAAGGTCTACTTATCAACCATCTATTTTTTCCTAGTCTTTTCATTGAACTTAACTTTTAAGCTATCCCAAACTTTTATTATAATCTTTGTAAAGCTCACACATGTTTAGGATTTTTCATATCCCCTTTCATCATTGCTTCTTTTATTCAATTCCTTTCTTCTAGGTTCATTTTTCTTCTTGTTGAACTATGGCCATTAGTGGTTACTTTGAGGAGAATCTGTGAAAAGTTAACTCTCTTTATCTTTAATTGATTGTAAATGTCTTCATTTCTGTTTTTGGTCAAATTCCCTAAGATTTCAAAAAAAATTGGTTTTGGAAATAGCTATTGCTTGTTTTATGAAACAAATGAGTACATTATGGAATTATCTGGAACACAAAACACAATGGTTTTTTTGGTAAAAACTTTCTGTAACAGCAAATAAGTCATAAGTGCTCCCCAGAGACTTTTAAAATAATTTCAGTGTATTAACAGTCTCGAATGTTATTTATTTTTGTTTTTAAATATTTTTTTTAAATATTTACAGAAATATTTAATATTAAATATTAAATATTTGTTTTTAAATATTTACGGAAACCATTTAAAAGCTTTTAACAAAAGCTAATAAAATTCCTTTTTATTTTTTTCCATGGAGCCCATTTTCAAAATTTATCATAAAATATAACAATGAATCTACATAAGCAAATAATTTGCAAAGTTCTGGCAAATTTGAAGGCTTTATCCAATGTGCATCACAAAACTTATTCACTGCAGTTAGATTAATTTTCCCGAGATTATTGATCTATATTTTCTTTTCATGTGAAAACTACTAAATAACAGATATATTACTATTCGCATTCATAGTCATAGAAATGTGTATTAAAATCTCTACATGTAGTTGCTGTATATGATATATCCCAACATCCTTAGAAGGAGCATCAAGAATAATAAGTTTACAAACACAGAGAAGAAACTGGTAGTAGCCCAAGGGGAGAGGGGTGGGGGGAATGGGTGAAATGTCTTAAAAGGAAAAGAGGTACAAATGTTCAATTATAAAATAAATAATTCAAGGAGAGGAAAAGTACGGTATAGGGAATATAGTCAATAATATTGTAATAATTTTGTATGGTGACAGCTGGTAACTACACTTACCATGACGAGCATTTTGTAATGTATATAATTGTTGAATTACTATTTTGTACATCTGAAATATAATATTGTATGTCAATTATGCTTCAATAAAATATAAAACAAGAATAATATGTTTACTTTTTTTTTAAGTTTTTAATTCCAGTTAACATTTAGTGTAATATTAGTTTCAGGTGTACAATATAGTAATTCAACAGTTTCATACATCACCCTGTGCTCATCACAACAAATACACTCCTTCATCCCCATCATCTATTTCACCCATCCCCCCACCCACCTTCTCTCTGGTAACTATCAATTTGTTCTCTATAATTAAGGATCTGTTTCTTGATTTGTCCTTCTCTGTAATTCTACATATGAGTAAAATCATAGGGTACTTGTCTTTCTCTGACTTATTTCATTTAGCATTATACTCTCTAGCTCCATCCATGTCATTGCAAATGGCAAGATTTCATTCTTTTTTATGGCTGAATAATATACCACTTCCTCTTTATCCATTCTTCAATCAATGGACACTTGGGCTGCTTCCCTATCTTGGCTACTGTAAATAATGCTGCTGCAAGCATAGGGGTGCATGCATCCTTTGAATTAGCGTTCTTGTATTCTTTGGGTAAATACCCAGGACTGTGATTGCTGGATCATAAGGTAATTCTATTTTTAACTTTTTGAGGAACCTCCATACCTTTTTCCACAGTGGCTGCGCCAGTTTGCCTTCCCACCAACAGTGCCAGAGGGTTCCTTTTTTCTCCACATCCTCACCAACACCTGTTGTTTCCTGTGTTGCTGATTTTAGCCCTTCTGACAGGTGTGAGGTGATAGCTCATTGTGGTTTTGATTGGCATTTCGCTGATGAGGAGTGATGTTGAGCATCTTTTCACGTGTCTGTTTGGTCATCTGTATGTCTTTTTCATGTCTTCTGCCCATTTTTTTTTTTAAGATTTTATTTATTTATTTGACAGAGATAGAGACAGCCAGCGAGAGAGGGAGCACAAGCAGGGGGAGTGGGAGAGGAAGAAGCAGGCTCATAGCGGAGGAGCCTGATGTGGGGCTCGATCCCAGAACGCCAGGATCACGCCCTGAGCCGAAGGCAGACGCTTAACCGCTGTGCCACCCAGGCGCCCCACTTCTGCCCATTTTTAATGGGATTACTTTTTGGTGTAGAGTTGTATAAGTTCTTTATATATTTTGGACACTAACCCTTTATCAGATATGTCACTTGCAAATATTTTCTCCCATTCTGTAGGTTGCCTTTTAGTTTAGTTGATTGTTTCCTTCACTGTGCAGTAACTTTTTACTTTAATATATTTACTTTTGAAGATACACATGATTCAGTTAAAGTATATAGCCATGTCTCAAAAGTTAATACCAGACTCATGTGGACTATATGGTCAAATACACACAGCACGTGTAAGCCTAGCTGCTTTATACCATAGGCACATGCATCGCAGCACGCATTCTACAATACTTCAGTGATGAATGGGAGGCTGCTCTGTTTCTGTGAACCAGACACCAGTGAAAGCTTCACTGGCTACCTGTTTTTTTTCTTTTTTAATACTAGATTTGAGTGTTATATGGAATGTTTCTGTCTCAATCTTAGAGGGTATGTGGGCCACTCTTAACGTGACCGTCATTTTTGTATATGTACAAGTTTCACAGTGCAAGAGAAAAAAAGTTAACAGATGACTATAAAAGAGGTCACTACAGGTAGCTTAAATAGAAGGAGTTGGGGTTACATCAGGGTACCACTATCGTTTTGTGGGTTTTTTTTTTTTTTTATGTGTATATCCCTGTTATAAGGTATTGGGGATGTCATGAAGAAAAATCACCAGAAGACCTTGAGGCAATATTTAAAAAGATGAGACTGACTTTTCAGTCCATCTGTTTGGACCACTTTAGGACCACTCGTCCTCCTCCACTCACTATATATTTCTTACTTTGATACCAAATATTTAACCAATTGCCCCTCTTCCCAAATTAAGTGGACTTAGATTCGATGATAGAGTTCTGTCCTCTCCATAGAAAACAACTAGAATGACTCTTGAAATCTGACCTGTGCCTTCTCTGAAATAATGAATTCTGTGTCAGGACAGCATGAAGTATCTTGTAAGCAAGATTCCAGTCAAACAAGTAAATAGGAGAATATTTATTTATTTACTTACTTTAAGTGTGCTGAGTTAATAAATAGCTAAATTTTTCAATTGATTTCCTTTAGGAAAAACTATACAGAATACCTTCAGAGAAGAGCTTACTTAAGTAAAGGAGGCACTGATAGAGAGTTTCTCTATTTTGTCTCACAACATGGCAAGTTGATTAAATGTGGTGACTTCAAATATATACAAAATTCACTCCCACCTCTCGCAGGTTTACTTCATAGTGCTCAATTTGCTAAAAGAGACAGTTCCATTTTGCAAACAAAAACATATGTATGGGTATGCATATGTGTATCATATGTAGGACATATTTTGCCCCACTAATCAAGCAAACTATAACCCACTGCCCCGCCACCTGTTTCTGTAAACAAACTTTTATTGTAACAAAGCCACATCCATTTCCTTACATATTATCTATGACTGCTTTTCCATTAAACAAGAGTTAAATAGTTGTAACAGACCATGTGGCCAGCAAACCCTAAAACTGTAACTATCTGGCCCTTTAAGAGTTTGCTAACTGTTGCACTCATTGGTTCATTTTAAATAAGTGCAGGGAACATATCTGCATAATCAATAAGCTGTCAAGTTCCTTGCTTCTGTAACTAATGCCCATTTCTAAATATTTTTAGGGAATATAATACAATACACTTAAGTCAATACAATAAGCATTCTTTGTGCAGTGATCACATGATTTAGTTAATGAGCATCTGAGGGAGCTCACATCATTGCCAAGGGGGAAGTCTGACTTGACCTTTTCATTCAATAAAGATCTAGTTAGTATCTATACTGAGGAACAGATTTTGAATATGTAAAAGTACATATGAACAGCTAATTCAGCCTAATGAAGACTTAGTTATTGATTTAGTAGGGTGCACCTGACATTCAAGAACCATTGATAAGCTCAGAAATGGGTAGTTTAGGGGCACCTGTGTGGCTCAATTGGTTGAACATTAGGCTTTTTTTTCTTTTTAATTTTTTTAAATTTTTAAATTTTTAATTTTTTAATGTTTTTTTAATTATATTATGTTAGTCACCATACAGTACATCCCCGGTTTCCGATGTAAGAACATTAGGCTCTTGATTTGGGCTTGGGTCATGATCTCAGGGTTTTCAGATGGAGCCCCATATTAGGCTCCCTGCAGAGCAGGGAGTCTGCTTATCTCTTTCTCCCTCTGCCCCTCCCCCTGCTTGCACACATGTGTGCATTCTCTCTCTCCCTCTCTCTCTCAAATAAATAAATCTTTTTTTTAAGATTTTATTTATTTATTTGACAGAGAGAGACAGCCAGCAGGAGAGGGAACACAAGCAGGGGGAGTGGGAGAGGAAGAAGCAGGCTCCTAGCAGAGGAGCCTCATGTGGGCTGATGTTGTATTTGTTTTGTTTTTAAGTAACTATTGGCATTGTAATATATATATTTGTAGAGGCAAATAAACACAGATATACAAGAAATTTAATTACATAATGGTCTCTTGAAAACTTTTATAACCTATGATATTGTTTCACTGTTTGGTGATAAACCAAATGCTTTTGTTTTCTATACATTTGGAAATCTTTTACTTAAATGAGACATCATTGCGATAAAAGACCATGATGATTCCTAAAGAAGGAATCAAGCAAGTAATCAAAGATTTAACATAACAAAGGGATATAAGAGGTATAATCAATTCTAATAAAGTAACTGAGGTTGACAAAGTTAACATTGTTTCTGATTTCTTGGTCACAAATTCACGCAACACAATGGTCCAGTTTATTCTAGTCGAGAGTCTTAATCCACTGTATCTAATCGAAATGAAAAGATATGATTACAATTAGCCAGAGACATTGATTTGTAACCAAGGGGAAGGACAAGGTGAGTGTATTATATAAGAAGCAGCTATCCCATTGGAAACTATTTCAACATTCTATTTGACTGGTACCACTGGGTGATGGGAATTTCTTTGGTTCAGATCAGCGATTTTCAACTCTGATTGCACTTTAGGAGCATGTGGAGCTCTCTTAAAATCACATCAACTATTAAGGGTCCACTCCAGACCAATTACATCAGAATCGCTAGTGGTGGGGCTCAATAAGTGCTGGTTCTTCCAAGTTCCCCAGCCGCTTCAATAAATATCCAGCATTTGGAAACCACTGAATAGACTAAAAAGATAAGGCAGTTTTTCCTATCACATAAAGGAAAAATTCAGTAGAACTGTAAGATTTTTTAGGACCTTTTGATGGTGAAACAAAGTGAGAATTCTCAGTTCCCAGTTGTTTGAATGAATTTACTTAAACTGAGCATTCTGCCAATTTCTTCACAGAAGACAAGTAGATATAATGGCCAGGGCACGATATACTTGTACTGGAACCTCAAAAATATTAAAAGCTGAGATTGTTAAGTGATTTTGTTGGCAAACCATATTTTTGGGTTTTCTCCTTTGGAGAGTGAATGTGCTAGTCATGGCAACCTCAATTCTGAAAACTTTGTTGAAAATAAACCTAAAGTCTCCTTTATTTTTACTATCAAATAAGGATAATTCTGGAACATGAAATTGGAAAATAAAGCTAGTAAAGTCCTAATGTTTAACAAGAATAGTGTAATTACTGATGTATGCTCCTTAAAGGAGGTCCATATAGGGGCGTCTGGGTGGCTCAGCTGATTGAGCAGCCAACTCTTGATTTTGGCTCAGGTCATGATCTCAGGGTCCTGGGACTGGGCCCCGCATCTGGGCTCTGCATTCAGTAGGGAGTCTGCTTGAGGGTTCTTTCTGTCCCTCCCCGCCCCACTCACATGCTCTCTCTCTCTAAAATAAATAAACAAAATCTTTAAAAAAATACAAAGTAAATGAGGGCCACATAAAATGTATTCTAACATCTTACTTAAATTTTCATGGTGTATTCTTAACTAGCTTAATACAAAATTTCAGAAAATGTGTTGTGATTATTTATTTAGTTATGGAAATTGAAAGCTCTGGCAGGTAGGAAAATTGGGACTCTCCCAAAGTCTGGCTTAGTACCCATTTTATTCTTAGATCTTAGAATGGACTGAGTGAAGTTTTGGAAACTTTATACGTATGTTTTCAATTTTCATGTCTCTTTATATATGGACAAGACAATTCTAGATGGCAGTTGGTTAGTATTCACATATTCAAACTCCAAAAAAAATAATTACTAACATTCTATAACATAATTGTACTCCTAAATAAATGTACTCCTAAAAAATTTCATGGACATGAAAGGCAAAAAAAGCTGAGAAACAATTTCAGATTAAAGGATACTAAAAATATATAACAACTAAATGTGATGCATGATTGTGGGTTGGATCCTACATCAAAAAAAAAAATGCTAAAAGAATATTTTGGTACAATTGTTAAATTTGAATACAGACATCAGATTAACTAATAATACCATTAAAATAACAAATTTCCTGACTTAGAACACCTGGGTGTCTCTGTCAGCTGGGTGTCTGCCTTTGGCTAAGGTAATGATCCCGGGGTCCTGGAATCAAGTCCTATATCATCCTCCTTGCTCAGTAGGGAGCCTGCTTGTCCCTCTGCCTGCAGCTCCCTCTGCTTGTGCTCTCTCTCTCTGACAAATAAATAAATAAAAATATTTTAATAAATGAATAAATAAACAAACAAATAAATAAATATCCTGACTTTACTTCCTACATGAGGCTATGTATGAGACTATTCTTAGAAAATATATACAGGGGCACCTGGGTGGCTCAGTCAGTTAAGCGTCTGACTCTTGGTTTCAGCCCAGGTCATGATCTCAGGGTCACGAAATCGAGCCCCATGTCGGGCTCCCTGCTCAGCACAGAGTCTACTTGAGTTTCTCTCTCCTCCTTCTTCTGCCCCTCCCCCCTTCGTGTGCACACATGCACGCTCTTTCTCTCACTGAAATAAATAAATCTTTTTTAAAAAAGAAAAAAGAAAATACATACATGTAGACAACAGATAGACACAAACATTTAGAAAAAGTTATAAAACGAATGTGGAAAATGTTAACAATTGATGAATCTGGTTGAAGGGTATATGGGCATTCTTTGTTCTTTCCTTGCAACTTTTCTGTAATTTTGCAATTGTCTTAAAATGAAAGTATGAAAAATGGTTATTAAACAGTGTGTGACAGGCACTGTTCTAGATTAACAAGAAAATAACATAACTAGAATCATGGTGCTTACATTCTAATGGATCAGAACAGACAAAAACAGGAAACTAGCAAATAAACTAGATCATTTTGAACTGTGATACTGTGTAAGAAATATAATGGGATAGTACAATTATGTGGTAGAAAGAATTGGGATGGAGGGTGTCATTTTTATATGTTGATACCATAGGGCTTCCCAGAGTAGGTGATATTTAATTAACTGAGCTAATCATTAGAATATCTTAGAAAATGGCTTCCAGACAGATGTCCTTGAGACTGGACAATGCTTTATGAGATTGAGAGAAAAAGGAAGGCCAGTGTAGTAAATGGAGTTTAGTGAACTCCCAGAGAGTTCATTAAAAACTGAGGTTAAAGTTTAGATGATTCTGCTTACTTCAACTATTTCTGGGTACGCATTCTAAGAACCACAGGCTGAGATAATTCTGGATACAAAGGCTACACGTAAAAAAGGACAATTCTTGAGCGAACGTACCGGCCGGAGTTAGAATGGACAATATTGCTAAGATTAATATGAGCATTGGTTAAACCTGAGGGTAAATGTGGCTTGGCCTCCCTCTTCTGGAGAACGGGCTACAAACTGAATTGTTTCCTTTGAGTTAGAACTTCCTATTCCCCATATAAATTAAGTAAAATAATATGTTGGGCTTGAATTTTAAAAGCCCTAATTAAGTTTTGGAATGCATTCCCTTATAACATATAATTTTGCCCAGAGATTATTTATGGACAAAAAAAAAAAAAAAAAAAAAAAGAAGACAACGGGTAGGTTTCTTTAAGTTTTACTTATTTTTTTCCTTTTGCTTTGATTACTTCCCCACCCTCTCTACCTAGAGAACAGCAACTACAAAACAGATAAAGTGAGATAGGGGTATTACACATAACTTTTCTTCCTCTGGCTCTTAGATTAGAGGATAAATTATATTAGAGCCACTTATTATTCCTGAGAGGTTGATGACTGGAAAAGACAGAGGATCCTCAAAAAATCATGCTATGGATGTGATTTTTAAATCTGCTCCATTTCAAAGTGGCTGTATCAATGTTTTTGCCCATTCATTGAGTTTGATCTGATGTGTGAAGTGATAATCACTGGTCATAGCGGCAGGGAAATAGACCAGAGGGGTTTCTTGCCCTACTCAGCCTGTGGCAGAGCTTCCCCACCACTTTCTTTATTTTAAGACCCTTATTATGAAATACATTCTTTTTCAATTTGGCATCTGTTATTACAGATATTGGTTGCCCTCTGCACCAACCCTTAAATTATTATTAACACCCTCCTATGTCTTTACCTTAAGCAATTCGCTGCTACAAAGGTGAACTTTATAACCACATGTAAAATGTCTTGACAAACATAAATACCTTCCTAATTATTTCACAAGCACAACAAACCACACTTACACATACAGGAAGTGGAGAGATGATTAGCGGTATCTTTACAGAAAAACCTAGAGAAGAGAGGACAAAAAAAGCAAAGGTGGGTGGGCCAAAGCCAGAGAAGGCGGGTACAGTGGGATATGACCATAGGACTCGGGAAATGTTGATGAACACCGTAGTTTTAGCTTAGGACAAAAAGGCTTAATGAGAGTTGGTCCTTCACTACCTCTCTGTCCTCATCCCCTATTCTCTCTGCTTCGTTCACTGCAGTTTAGCTACCTGGTCATTTGCTGCCTCTGAGACATGACAAAGGCTTCATCCTAATAGGGCTTTTCATATGCTCTCCTGGGAACTCTTCCCCTGCAGAAGGTCACAGGGCTATATCCCTCAATTCATTCCAGCCTCAATTTGTCTCTCCTAAGCAGGCTTTCCAGAGCAACTAATCAAAATTAGTAATGTTGTCCTCCACAACCTTACACTACTATGTTAACATTCAGACTTCTCACTACACCTGGAATTTTATTCATCTATTAATTTTTTGTATCCAGATCTATTGTCTGTCTCCCACCTTAGACTGTGAATTCTGAAAGGCAACAACTCTGTTGGTTTCATTCACCACTGTATTCCTCATTTAAGGAACACTGGTGCATAAAAGGCACTCAGTTCATTCATGTAGAATGAAGAATAAATTCTCATGTCATCAATAATAAAAGGAAATGATAAATTACTTAATAAAAGTAAACAATAGGATTGTACATGACTTAAGCCAAATTAGATCTCAAGGAAATTGATATGGCAAGGGGGTTCCAAGAAAGATAAAGTAGAAGTGGAATGGACCCAACGTAAACAAAACAAAACAACATGAAATACCTACTTCTCTTAGAAATCAGGGTTCAGTAACATCTTTCAGGCCCGAGACAGAAAACGAATGTTTTGGCATGTGATCTTCACAATGATCAATTCCTTCGCACTGTAATACACGTTCATGGCGAACTGTGAGGGAGCATTGTGTTCTAGATGGCAATGAGCAGCACTGCAAACACGACACGATGACAACGAAAACGAGAAATTATGAATATGTTCTTGACTCATCCTTGAAGGAATGCTCTCCTGCCTTTTTAGCTCAGATTGTAAAAGTGAAAGTTAAGCTGGGCAAAACTAATTTAAAAAATGATAATGACAAAATGAGCCTCCTGTTGGGGAATGTACCCTTCGTGGGATGGCTTATTTCATCCTTTAATCTTTACCAACTGTAACTTAAAGAAGTCCTCACTTTATATACAAGACTGGGATTATTTCAGAAATGTTGAGTCTCCCAAACTCATTGTTTTACTATGCTGCTGCTGTCTTTTGTTGCTATTTGTCTTCTGTTTATTTAGAGCCACTTTTGCATGTTATCGTCTACCATTATACCATACACCTCCTGACAGTGTGAGCCACAGCTTGGCATTCTTCACAGCAATAGCTATTGACCTACCATTACAATGTTCAAAACTTTTCCTTTTATTTTATTTAAAAAGTTTTATTTAGAGAGAGAGAGAGAGAGAGTGAGAACATGAGCAGGGGGAGGGGCAGAGGGAGAAGGAGACAGAGAATTTCAAGTAAACTCAGTGCTGAGCGCGGAGACCAACTGGGCACTCAATTTCACAACCCTGAGATCATGACCTGAGCTGAAATCGAGTCGGACGCCAAACTGACTAAGCCACCCAGGCGCTCCTCCTTTTATCTTAATATAGTTCTTAACTTTTACCTAATTTTTTTTATATTAGCTACAGCCCCAATTCTTTTCAAACATCATCAACTTGTCCATAGCTCAACAAGAAGATAAAATGTATATGCAATATAACTTATTCCCTGTGTCACTTAGGGGAAATCTATAACTGGTCATGGAAAGACTTCAAGGTGGGGTTGAGCTTTTGGTAGCAGCATAAAGTGTTTGAGTGATCAAGGCAAGAGTTCTATGTTCCAGGCATACTTTTTTCTGTTGGAAACATGACAATTCTTGTTCCAATCTGTGAAAGCTCAACCTCAATGCCTGATTCTTCATGATTCTTCATAATCCTTATCTCTTACTGAGAATTCAGATGCAAATTCTGGGTGATTTTAAACCTCCTTTCTTCTCCACAAACACAGCTTTGTCCGAAAATAGGATATTCTAATGGAGACTGCTGATCCCTTTTTTCTTCTTAACTGTCATTGGCATTCTTTTTTTTTTTTTAATTTTTTTTATTATATTATGTTAGTCACCATACAGTACATCCCCGGTTTTCGATGTAAAGTTCAATGATTCATTAGTTGCATATAACACCCAATGCACCATGCAATACATGCCCTCCTTACTACCCATCACCAGCCTATCCCATTCCCCCACCCCCTACCCTCTGAAGCCCTCAGTTTGTTTCTCAGAGTCCATAGTCTCTCATGCTTCATTCCCCCTTCTGATTACCCCCCTTTCTTTATCCCTTTCTTCCCCTACCGATCTTCCTAGTTCTTATGTTCCATAGATGAGAGAAACCATATAATTGTCTTTCTCTGCTTGACTTATTTCACTTAGCATTATCTCCTCCAGTGCCGTCCATGTTGCAGCAAATGTTGAGAAATCGTTCTTTTTGATAGCTGAGTAATATTCCATTGTGTATATGGACCACATCTTCTTAATCCAGTGAAGAGAAGGGCCATATGCACCCCAATGTTCATAGCAGCATTGTCCACAATAGCTAAATCGTGGAAGGAGCAGAGATGCCCTTCAACAGATGACTGGATTAAGAAGTTGTGTCATTGGCATTCTTGACCCAGGTTCCTTTCCAATACTGATTTGCCCAGTTATGAGGCCTCACAAGTTTTCCCTTCACCCAGTTAATATAATGTTAAAGGTAACTGAATGCTCAAGCATCCCACAACTTCTGAAGGTGCTAAAGTCTTCTCTTATTTAGAAAACCAAATTTAAATGCATTCAATTTTATCATCATAATTACCCTCTTATAAGTAACAATAGGCCCACATTGGAAGCAAGTCTTTATTTCGTAAGTTTTTCTTTCTCTGGGGCTACTCGCCTTCCTTATGTATTTATGATGAAATGACTTGGTTTTCTTAGTCTAAATACCTCTGACCTACTTTTCTCCTTTATCATCCAATTCTAATAGAACTCTTCAATGCACCTATTGTCCTTTAAAGGATTTCTGTACTCTTTGTTCTTTGACTTCAGTTGGCATTCTAAGACCTGAAAGTCACCAGCACTTTCAAAGAGAAGGAAAGAAGTAATTGGGATAAGATTTTGTAGTAATTATTTTGATAATATTTGTATTGCATGCATATTAGGTATAAGGAAATGTGCTAAGTCCTAATTGCTGTTATAGAGAAATTACTAAGGCTACAGAGAAGCTAACACAACAGTGTTTTGGGGGTAATAAACCATATTTTAACTATGCAGAATAAGAAATTTTCCTTGTTTATTTCCATTTGTTTTCTGTGTATAGAATCATGTATTCACATCTTGAGCGACTAAAAACCTAACTTCCGACATAACTCATTACTTCCTTTTTTGATGCATATATAATACTTTGTTTTCTTATTTGAATTCAAATTTTCAAAACTGGAAACAAATTACGTGGTTTTACTTGAAGGAAATGTTCCATCTTTCACCAACAGTGGTCCCTTTCCTACACCTGCCACCCACTGAACCACAAACAGGAGGAATTCTGTTTGTCTTTTCTTTTAGACTATATGGGGTAGATGGAAGTTGTGCACCTATTCTATGAAATTATATCTGGCAGATAACAAAAATATATTAGAGGGGACAAAATATGGAATATGTACAGGGGTACAACTTAGAAAGTAGCCTCTGACTAAACATCAGAGTATTAAGGACATGTTGCTACACTAATAAGAAATATTTGCTGTTTCCTAACAGACAGAAAAGGCTCCAAGAATCAGAAGGAGCCAGATGGAGATGGAAACAAGTTTCACAGCTGGCCCATCTGCCAAACACACTGACACTAGTGCGCAGTCCGAGGAGAACCCAATGACTTCCTTTGGATAATCAACCTTATTCCAGAAAGTAGTCTGTTCACTTGGCTTGCTACCCAATAAGCTCATAAAAATCAGCATTTACGAGGCATGCTATATACTATAAAATGCTATGCCATCACTTTTATTAGCAAAAAATGGTATTGTCATACAGTTGTTTGGGAATATCTTTCCTGCTTGCTCTTTTACAAATTGAATTCCATTTGTTCTTTTCTGCCCACAGACTTATTTACAACCAGTTATAGCATCTCTCTCCAAAATGATTTTTACAGCACTTTCCAAGCTGATATAATTTGCCAATCTAATTCAAGCCCTATTTGCCCTCTATTTATGGTCAGAAATCCAGTTAATAGAGCCAAGAATCATTTTCGGGTACTACAAAGGTCCCACTCTCATCTATCATTCTCCACACTCACAATCTTTTAGTTTGTTTTTAATCCATTTTATTGTGTTCTTATCAAAACTGATTTGACAATTTTTATACACTTACTTGAACCACTGTATCAACCACCTTATTGAAACCTAGACATTTATTACCCATAGTCCTCCCTTCATAAGCTAATTTTATAAGACATCAAAAAACCCCCCCTAACTTTGCCCAGAATGATTTACTGGTATGATGCCACTGGGTTTATTTTGCATGGTTTCATTGTACTCTAGGTGTTGGTAGAATTTCTCTTACTTTTATTAGTAACTAAGCCACATTTTATGCTCAAAGAAAGGTTAAGTGGGTCTTTCAAGAAATGTGTTAATTCTTTCAGATGAATTAGAGTACTTTCATAAAAGCAACTTTCACAGATGGGGACACACACATACAAACATAATCAAATTCTTGCATTTCCCCTTAATACCATATTATGAATAAAACCACAGTAAGAATAATGGCTCAAGTTTTTATATTTCTTATCCTCACATACATGTTTTCTAAAATAAAATTCAATTAAATTATTTGGGAGCATCATTAAGTATTTTCTTGTATGCATTTACAAATTGAATAATAGCTCCAGGTGATTCTGCTCACTCCCATACACGTTAAGTATTCCTGTGTCTACTAGCTATTTACCACATCTCAGGAGTCAATTTCATTACCACTTCACCACTGTTCTATTTAGCCGCATCTCCACTGCACCTGAGCACTCCAAATGCTCTGGCAGAAGACTGCCATACAGAGTTGAAAAAAAAACACCTTGCTTTCTGCACTCGGGCCACTTTGTCATCATCCTGAAGCCCTTCTAGTACAGTGTCCTTTACGACAGTGTCTCCTAAAGCTTCTGCCTCAAACTTATTTTTCCAAAGGGCTCATCAACCAGATTGCTCCATGGATCTGAGTGGGAAACATACTTTATTATCCCTTAACACTGTTCTGCTCTCTGGCCCTGGATCAATGGTACAAACCTTCCTTTTATAATTATATCAGCAAAAATGATAGAACAACAAATAAGCTAGTCAATGTAAATCATCTCATTTTGATTTTCTGCACTGGTTTTCCAGACACTTAAGACACGTGTGACTCTTGATTTGGGCTTATGGTAGATCTGTCCCACAGGTACTATGAGTTTACAGTTTTGTGGATGGGATTCGGGAGTGCTTGATATTTTAGCAAGGTAGGGGTCTGTTGTATATAGAGTTCAAATAATCCTGTGTCAGGCCATCAAAAATTGGTCTTCTTGACTACATTGAACCAAGGTACAAATAACAAGGTTGTGATCCAATTTCTAAAGGCCTCTGTTACTATATTACTTCTATTAACACCTGACTGGTTAAACCGCCTGGTTCTATTCTAATGAAACAAATATTTTTTATGAAACTATTATAACATAGACATGATGCTTGGTCTTAGAACCAAAGATGATTGCAATATAGAGGGAAACTCACAGATAAGATTTAGGTAGCACAGAGTAAGAAAGAACTATCTGCCTTGGCCATCTGATTTAAACCAGAAATAAAAGGCAAGCACAAATGTATTCTTCATTTGAAAATAGAGTTTAACCATACCGATTCTAAATATATGGCTGGCAAGATTCCTTACAATATTTCCAGATATGAAGAAATCATTTGCTTTTGGTAAAATTTGTTATACTAATAGAAGGTGAGGGATTGAATATTCTCACTATCTCTATTTTCTCACTATTCTTTCACCACAGAACTCATTCAGTCATGCATTAATCTCCAAACTGTTTCAGAAACTTCTTTCGTTATGATCACTAGTGACTTGAATTTTGCTAAATTCAGGCCAACATTGAGTCTTCATTTTCTTCATCCCTTTGGTAGCATTTGACATTCCTAAAAACACATCACCATCTGACTTCCATGATGCCAGGCTCTCATGTTTATCTTCCTACATTAAAGAGGTAGGGTATGGGGCACCTGGGTGGCTCAGTTGGTTAAGCGTCTGCCTTTGGCTCAGGTCATGATCCCAGGATCCTGGGATCAAGTCCCACGTTGGACTCCCTGCTCAGTGGGGAACCTGCTTCTCCCTCTGTCCCTTCCCCCACTCGTTCTCTCAAACTCTCTCTTTCTCAAATAAATAAATAAAATATTTTTTTTAAAAAAGGTAGGGTATGCTTTGAAGAATAAGAGGATTATGTTCATGAAGCAATTGATATCATAACTAATATCATACTGTGGTATTATTAAACTCACTCAGAAGAACATATTTAACTACCGTTCATCCCATTTGCCTCAAATATCTACAAGAGTATCTTGGATATAAAAATATATGAATAATTTATTTTAAAGCCTTGTTATATGTTGAAAATAACAAAAATAGAAAAATATTTTATTAATTACTATTTTCCTTTATTAAATTCAGTGGTGTGGATCAACATTCCTATAGCTTATATTCAAGTATTGAGCACTGAAAAATAATGTGTTGGCATAGGGGTGCCTGGGTGGCTCAGTCGTTAAGCCTCTGCCTTCAGCTCAGGGCGTGATCCTGGTGTTCTGGGATCGAGCCCCACATCACGCTCCTATGCTGAGAGCCTGCTTCTTCCTTTCCCACTCCCCCTGCTTGTGTTCCCTCTCTCGCTGGCTGTCTCTATCTCTGTCAATAAATAAATAAAATCTTTAAAAAAAAAAAAGAATGTGTTGGCATAAAAACAATTAATTCACATTCTCTAAACTCTTTTCTTAAGTAATTTCTGTGCCCAACATGGGGCTCAAACTCAAGATCAAGAGTCACATGCTCTACCTACTGAGCCAGCCAGGTGCCCCACTCTAAATTCTTTTTTATAAATATATGTAGACATATAGAGAGAGATACATAGATATATGTATCTATGAACACACTGAAATTAAACAAAATGTCATTTTTTGTCATTAATTTGATCTTTAATGAAAAATCTTAACTTACATCACAGTTTTATTCTCTGTTCTTTCCCCACCATACCTGGCTATTGGGTTTGTTAACTGTTCATATTAGATGCTAAGATTTTGAATTATATGCTAAACCTTGTTTTTCAGTAAGATAGTACTTATATTCTTTGTATTGCTTTTATTTTTTTGGAAAGCATTTATTTTGCTCCATTATATGCCAGGCATTGTGGATGTGTGCGTATATACATACACACATATATTATATATATTATATTTATACACACATACAATATAATTATCTGACCTTTTGAATTACAAACGAAAACACATGGCTATACAAAGAGACTGGTTTTTACAAATACCTTCCTTTTTGCAAAACGACAGAATAGATAAAATATAGGATAGCAAATTGTCTACATAGTATTCCTCCCTGTAATCACTGAAAGCATTTACCTTAATGTTACAATTGCAAAATTGTTTCAACTATACAACTTGCCTTTCATGTATTTATTTTATAAAAATAAAGAAGAAAATATTAAAATTCTACTTTTTAAGTTGACAGTGAGAACCTTGCACATGCTGTGTGTGTGTAAGTGTGTGTGTGTGTGTGTGTGTGTGTGTGTGTGTGTGTTTGTGTAGTGGAATAGTGTGGTGCTTTTTCTTGACTGATCTTGGGTGCCATTTTATTAACACAGCCATCTGGGCTGAGGTGAAGCTTGGTGGAAATCTTCTGTAGGAACAGTTATGAGATCACAGAAACTACAGGCAGATATGCATAGTACACAGTTGCAAAGTCAACTCTTCCCCTTGATTCTATTTTTCCAAGAGTATTTTCTCCTCTACACACCTACTGCCTCCTTTCCTAATGTTTGGTCATGCTGCCACAGTTTTACCTTTCTTCGCAGTGTACATAAAAATAGCCTAGATTTCAATGAATAAATTAGGGGTCTAATCCCAGTAAGTTCCTGCATACTGGGATAAGACTATGTCTCCTAGGTCTTCTGTATCCATCTACATGGCTAATATTGAGCTAAAATATGAATCACAATTTTCTATTTCCTTAACAAAGTCCTAAACGAAACAATTTTCCTTGTCAATCAGACCTAGTATCCGCTTGTCATTAACTTTGTTCGCCAGTCACTAAACGACCCCAGTGACACGTTCACCACTCATCTCCTACAATCTTTTCGCTATATGGTTCTGCACATTTCTTATTTTGTTCCTGTCATTCCTTCTGGAATTTCTGGTGCACCATCAGCAAAATCCTGTGTTATCCCTCAAACTGTTTTTTTTTAAAGATGTTATTTATTTATTTGAGAGAGCGAGAGAGAACACAAGCAAAGGGGAGGAGCAGAGGGAGAGGGATAAGCAGACTCCCCGCTGAGCAGAGAGCCCAACACGGGGCTCGATCCTAGGATCCTGGGATCATGACCCGAGCTGAAGGCAGATGCTTAACACCCAGGTACCCCTCAAACTGTTTTCTTTTCATTCCCTTTACCTTCATAGAGGTTCTCCTCTGATACCACTGCTTCTCTTGAAGCTCTCCCAAGTGATGGCTGTTATTGTCATCACCCACGGCCCTCATATGTCTGCTCTGGAGATGAGTAGGTGTCATTCTTGCTTATCGTTGCTGCTTCTAGAATATTCTATCTTCTTTATCCCTAAACTTCTCACTAATGAAGCTTATAACATCAATCTATATAATATCCCACCCTTCCATGTTGCTAATATCTACAGAACCCTGAGTCATTCTCCTTCATTCTTGGAAGATTTTAGTTTCCTCCTCACTGTTCTTATGCCCATCACTACAGTTGATATGATTCTCAACTGTATAGATATACATATAGATTTATAGATATAGATAAGTATTTTTCTAACAAGTAGTCCTTTCCTACCTCCTTTTCTCCAATTATCTGCTCCTCCGTTGTACCACATTGACATACTCCCATGTTCATTGCCTGGACTAAAGATACTCTGTCCTACTTACATTATGCCTGTTCTTTATTATCAGTGTTCAACAAACAATCTCAAAACATAGTGATTTAAAACAAAACCACTTTATCGTTTATGCATGTAGAATCTGAGCTAGGTTCACAACCAGTCTTGCCTCATATGGCTGTGTTCAAATATTAAGTTGGCTGTGGGCTGGGTTCACTTGGGATCTCTGTAAAGGATGAGACATATGGGTAGAGGAAAGGGAACCAACCTCTCTATGTGGATTTGCCTCAAAAGTATGTGGAAATAACCACATTTATGCACACAGAAGTTTTAATTTTAGTATCTGAACCTTAAATATAACCTAAGAGCCAAGGCAAAATATGATGTATGGTGAATGGCTTTAACAGAAGCACATTAAAATGTAACAGACACCAAATATCCTTTCACTTCTCTTTGCTGGTTTATTGGCTGTTATCTCTGACCAAAGTTTACTCTCTCATGCCCAATCCTAGTCTAATAAGCATCTTGCACATGTTTTTCAAATGTTTAGTGATCTTATGGCACATCTACATATACAATTGGTTGGCCTCTTTTCTGTAGTTCCATTCTATCTTCTACAGACCTCTGCTGTATTATCTACTCTATTAAAATTTTACTTCATGTACCTTTTCCTCCTAATATATCATCAATCCCTAGAGGAAAAGAACTTCCTCTTTAAAAGTCTCTCTGTCTTAGGGTGCCTGTGTGGTTCAGTCGGTTAACTGTCTAACTCTTGATTTCAGCTCAGGTCATGATTTCAGGGTTATAAGATCAAGCCCTGCAAAGGGCTCCATGCTGGGCATGGAGCATGCTTAAAATTCTCTCCCTCTCCCTATGCCCCTACTCCCCCCTGCTCCGTGTCTTAGTTTTCAACAGAGTCATGTGTTAGGTATTGTGTAGTATATCCTCAATAAATGGATAATAATCAGTCAATAAATGCCTAGAAAATTGGCCAAATTCCATAGCTTAATTTCATGGTAAGTAAAAAGGCATGACTTTTTTCTCTAAAAAAAATATTTGAGAACCTACTCTGTGTATGGCACTGTGCCAGGTACTAGGATACAATAGTGAATATGGGGGATGAGGTCCATCTCATCAGCATCCCATCTTCTGGTGAAGATGGAAGCGATTAACAAAAATAAATAAATATATTACAATTACAGTTTATGATAAATGCTAAGAAGGGAATAAACATGGTGCTCTGCTCAACAATGGGGCACATTCTTAAATAGTCTGGCTAAGAAAAACCTCTGTGAAGATGTGATAGCTATTTCTGGTTAAAAAAATAAAAGGATACATGCATGTAAATATTTTGGAGAAAAGAAATTCCTGGTAGAAGAAGTATTCAAAAGAAGTCCCTGTGGAGTAAAAACGTGGCTTGTCCAAGTAACCGAAGGAAGCCAGCAGGATTCAAGTACGAACTGGTAAGTGATATGAAATGTTATTTAAGAGATAGGCAGAAGCCACAACATGCAGGGCTTTAAGAGTCCTGATATGAAGTTTGAATTCCATTCCGTATATTATGGGAAACTGCTGAAGTATTTTAATTATGGGAGTTGCATAAACGAATTTATGTTTTCACTGTATAAACTGATCAGCTTCCCCCCAAAAGAGTGTTACAGATACTCTGTTGGGGGTGATCCTCACTAAAATTCCCCCTCACTGCCAGATAAACTTGTAGAAAAACTACCTTTATACACACAGAAAATTCAATTTTGAGTATTGGAAGTTTAAATATGAGCAAAGAGTTGAGGCACATCAAGTATGTGGTGAATGCTTTTCAAAGAAGTAAACGAAAATATAAAAGGAAACAAAACATAAAATACTAAAATAATTTATATTTTTAAAATATAAATGTAAAAAGAACCAAAGAAACAGAGAAAGTATGAGGAACTGGTAGAAGAAAATATCAAAGTAAAACAACAATTAATATAATCAAAGGGATAGGAAAAGTTTTTGCATCTATTAAAAACAAGAACAGAAAGCCCAAATGTCCAATGACCGATGAATGGATAAAGACGATGTGGTATATATATCCAATGGAATATTACTCAGCCATCAAAAAGAATGAAATCTTGCCATTTGCAACAATGTGGATGGAGCTAGAGTGTATTATGCTAAGTGAAGTAGGTCATTTAGAGAAAGACAAATACCATATGACCTCACTCATATGTGGAATTTAAGAAAGAAAACGGATGAACATATGGGAAGGGGGAAAAGAACAAAAGGACAGAGGGAAAGAAGCCATAAGAAACTCTTAACAATAGAGAACAACTGAAGGTTGATAGAGGGAGGTGGGAGGGGGATGGACTAGATGAGTGGTGGGCATTAAGGAGGGCACTTGCTGTGATGAACACTGGGTGTTGTATGTAAGTGATAAATCCCTGAATTATACTCCCAGAAACCAATAATGCACTGTATGTTCACTAACTAAAATTAAAATTGAAAAAATAAAAATAAAACCAAGAACAGAATGCTATAAAAGGAAGAATGATCAGAGAAACAGAATTCTTGCAAATTAAAAATTAGATAACCAAAATAAATAATATAGTAGAAGTGATGAAAGACACACTACGGGAAGTATCCTGAAAAGTAGAGTAAAAATATTGAACAGTGGAGTGAAAGAAAAGAAGAAAACGAGAGGACTGATTCGGATCAAATATCCAACTAAATGATATCCATTTCAATAAACACAATCATAGGAGAGGGTAGAGAAAATTATCAAAGAAATTACATGAGCAAACGAAGGAAGTAAGGGTTTAGGCTGAAATTTTTTTTAAAATCCAAAATAAGCTGTAAGTCATATAATGATGAAATTTCTAGAAGTGAGTGCTAAGCAGGTGATCCTTAAAATTTTTTTTGGGGGGGGGAGTGGGTGAAGGGGTAGAGAGACAGGGAGAGAGGGAATCTTAAGGAGACTCCACACCCATTAAGCAGGCTCCACACTCATTAGGCAGGCTCCACACTGGGTATGGAGTCTGAGGAAGGGCTCTATCTCAGGATCTTGAGATCATGACCTGATCTGAAATCAAGAGCTGGCTGCTTAACCAACTGAGCCACCCAGGCGCTGCAAGTGATCCTTAAAACTTTTAAAAAGATGGGGCGCTTGGGTGGCTCAGTCGGTTAATCATCTGCCTTCGGCTCAGGTCATGATCCCTGGGTCCTGGGATTGAGCCCCACATCTGGCTCCCTGCTCAGTGGGGAGTCTGCTTCTCCCTCTCCCTCTGCTGCTCCCTCTGCTTGTGCTCTCTCTCTCTCTCTGTCAAATAAATAAATAAAATCTTTAAAGAAAATCCTAAGCCAACTTAAAAAAAAAAAAAAAAGAAAGAAAGAAAAAATACTACTGATGTGGAGAACAAAGGCAAAATGAAATGTAGATAAAATTAAATTTCCTTATAACCTGTAGCCCATTGACAAATACTTGAGACAGACAGAGTATAACATACCTCCAGGAACTCCCAACTGTCTTTTTTTTTTTTAATCTATCTATCTATCTATCTATCTATCTATCTATCTATCTATCTATCTACCTGAGAGAGAGAGAGAGAGCAGAGGGAGAGGCAGAGGGAGAGAACCTTCAAGCAGACTCCCTGCCAAGTGCGGAGCCTGACAAAGGGTTCGATCCCAAGACCCATGAGATCACAACCCAAATCAAAACCAAGACCCAGACGCTCAAACAACTGAGCTACCAAGGCACCCCAGGAACTCCTAACTGTCTTAATGTTAATGCCTTGCTAGAGGGGAAAACAACCTTAGCTTGACAATAGCTAGGCCTCCAGGATCCTGTAAGTCTTCTTTAATATATGAAAATCCTTTTGGAAACTTCCCTTGTCTTTACCTCTCCCAATTCCGAAGTATATAATCAACCACTCCTCAGAATCCCAGGGCAGCTCTTTCTTCCCACGGGTCCTGTCCCCATGCTCTAACAAAACCACCTTTTTGCACCAAAAATGTCTCAAGAATTCTTTCTTGACCATTCACTCATGAATCCCACTCCAAATTACATCACCACCACATAATGAAAAAAGAGAATGGATATCACAATGACATGGAATTCTACCAAGTTACACTGAAATCTAAAAGACAAAGGGGAAAAAAAAAAGGTTAAATTGTGGAGGAAGTTTATTAAACAAGACTTTAAAATCCAAGTCAAATGCTTCATTTATAATAGTGGAATAAATATATTGCTGGATGTAAATACTCCATTTTGTTTTACCTCCCAGAAACCTTTTATTAGGAAGTTCATGGAATGTGTCTCCAGAAAAAAAAGGATAGGGTAAAACAAGACAAAAATGTAGGATTTGGAAAATATGAGATGCAAAATTGAGAGGCATCAATGTAAAGTCTTGGGATGATGAGGAAATTCACTTCTAGGATAAATGGCTATGGATATGGTCTGGAGAGGAATTATTCCACTGTGAGAGAACAGAGGCCCAAAAGGAAGGACTCCAAGGAGAATAAAATTCAAGCCATGTGTGAAAGATTACTGTAAGTCCTTGCAAAGAGATGCTGGAACAAGGTGGAAAATGATGTAGGTTAAGGAAAAACAATAGGCAAAGGCATATAAGCATACACGGCAGTGATTTATTCTAAGAAAAGTAAAGCACTTCCTAAGAAAGATATATTCACAGGGGCGCCTGGGTGGCACAGCGGTTAAGCGTCTGCCTTCGGCTCAGGGCGTGATCCCGGTATTGTGGGATCGAGCCCCGCATCAGGCTCCTCCACCAGGAGCCTTCTTCTTCCTCTCCCACTCCCCCTGCTTGTGTTCCCTCTCTCGCTGGCTGTCTCTCTCTCTGTCAAATAAATAAATAAAATCTTTAAAAAAAAAAAAAAAAAAAGAAAGATATATTCACAGGTCACGACTTGGCAAAGCAGTGACAAAATACTTTTTTCAGTAAAATGCTTTATATATACATGTATATACACACATATATTAAATAGAGATTCACTTTTACAATTGAAAAGTATTTGGTTTAAATGCTAAGTAATTCTGTTTCTTTTTAGCAACGTATGTTAACTTGCTACTTCCATCAGTTTACCAAGTCTAGAATAAATTTACATCATCTATAATTATTTTCATGAAAATAAATAGGAATATTTATTTCTTCCAGAGAAGACTTGAAGATGTAGAAATCTTCCTATTCTTTAATGTTTTCGATTATTTTGGGTTCCTTTAATGTATTCTGAAAGATAATCACCAGCACAGGCCAGGTGTTTCTTTAAGGAAACCCTTCTGCAGATGTCCTTGGAGGAAGACATAATTTCAACTGTCTTTGACCAGGTAAAATATCCCTTATCCTGATCAATTAATGATGGTGATTTAAGAGTAATCAACCTGAGAGACATTTACTTGAAAAGGTGTTTGCATTTTAAAAAAGGTGATCTTGAAGTACTTTTTCTTAAACCAGAAAGCAATAATTCCTTATAAAGCAAAAGCTTTCATTGTCTGAAAACAAAATTACATTCCTGGTTGCCATACCTTTAACAATGAAGCAGAAACACCTAATTAGTTTTGAGCAGTTTTAAAGAAGTATTACACAACTCTAACAATGAATTGCTAACAAAATGTTCCTTTTTTACATTTCTTTTAATAAATTGTCACGTTTATCAGATTAAGATAGAAATGTAACCTAGCACCAAAAGATGAGGGGAAATGACATAAGAAATATTAGTCATCGAACATGGTCTAAAGAAAAAGGTTTTGTAGCCATGGAAATAACTGACATAGAGATTCCGTATCCTTAATCAATGTCATATGTAAGTTTTTAGTCATTTGTGAAAATATTGTTCCACTCATTCATAAACATATGTCTATACAAATATATATTCATCAACAAAATTGGAAGTGGTAAAAATAAAAGATCGTCATTAGTACTTTTATTAGATTTATGAGTCTTTCAAGAGAACTTTATATCAAATATGTTTAGAATGAGATTTTATATTAACAATTTATATCTATAACAAATATATATGTTATGAATAATAATAAATATAAATTGAGAAAGTGTTTACTAAAGATCCTGGTAAATAATAAACCACCAATTAATGCTACTGAAATCTCAATCTGAAGGAGGCTTTCTTTTTTTTTTTAAGATTTTATTTATTTGACAGAGAGAGAGACAGCCAGCAAGAGAGGGAACACAAGCAGGGGGAGTGGGAGAGGAAGAAACAGGCTCCCAGCAGAGGAGCCCGATGCGGGGTTCGATCCCAGGACTCCGGGATCACGCCCTGAGCCAAAGGCAGATGCTTAACGACTGAGCCACCCAGGCCCCCTGAAGGAGGCTTTCAATCAAGATAATATTTCTTTTTTTTTTTTAAGGTTTTATTTATTTTTTTCTGTGAGAGAGAGAAAGAGAGCGAGCGAGAGAGCAGGGGGAGGGGCAGAGGAAGAAGCAGGCTCCCTCCTGAGCAAGGAGCCCCATGTGGGATTCGATCCCAGGACCCAGGAATCATGCCCTGAACCAAAGGCAGACACTTAACCAACTGAGCCACCCAGGCGTCCCCAAGATAATATTTCTTATAATACTTTGTGTCACAATATTCAACACTTACTATTAAACACTTAATGTTTATATAATACTTTATATATGTTTAAAAATACATTCAGAGGGGGAGAAGTTATTTGCAAATGATATAACCAATAAGGGGTTAATATTCAAAATATATAAAGAACTTATACAATCAACCCCCCAAAACAAACAATGCAATTAAAAAGTGGGCAGAGGACCTAAATAGACATTTTTCGCAAGAAGACATACAGAGGGCCAACACACACATGAAAAGATGCTTAACATCACTAATCATCAGGAGATGCAAATTGAAACCACAATGAGATAGCACCTCACACCTGTCAGAATGATTAGAATCAAAAAGACAAGAAATAAGAAGTGTTGATGAGGACATAAGGGAAAGGGAACTCTAGTGCACTGTTGGTGGGAGTGGAAATTGGTGCAGCCAGTAAGGAAAACAGTATGGTAGTCCCATGAAATATTAGAAATATCATAGGATCCAGTAATTCCACCACTGGGTATTTACCTCCCAAAAACAAAAACACTAATTTGAAAGGAAAAATGCACCCTGTTTATTGCAGCATTAATTACAATAGCCAAGATATGGAAGCAACGAAGTATCCATCAATACATGAATAAAGAAGATGTCATACACACACACACACACACACAAATATTACTGAGCCATAAAAAAGAATGAAATTTTGCCATTTGCAACAACATGGATGGACCTAGAGGGTATGATGGTAAGTGAAATAATTCAGAGAAAACCAATCAATACCTTATAATTTCACTTATATGTGGAATCTAAAAAACAACACCAAGCAACCAACCATGCACCCAACCGACTCTTAAATACAGACAGCAAAGTGATAGTAGCCACAGGGGGGTGGGTGGGGGGATGGGTAAAATAGATGAAGGGGATTAAGTTGTACAGACTTCCAGTTATAAAATAAATAAGATGAAAAGTACAGCATAGGGAATATACTCAATAATGTTGTATGGTGATAGATGGTGACTACACTTACTGTGGTGAGCCCTGAGTCTTGTATATAATTACTGATAACCACTATGTTGTACACCTGAAATCCACATAACATTATATATCAATTATACTTCAATAAGAAATACATAAGTCTTTGTCAACCACTGATTCTATAGTTTAACTTTGCTATGGTTTTGCCTGTTAAATGATGTCCTACATCTGGGATCACACAGTTGTAGCTTTTTCAGACTGTCTTGTTTCAATCAGCACATTAAATTCATCCATGTCTTTTCATGACTTGATAGATCCCTTCTTTTTATTGCTGAATAATATCTCATTGTATGGAACTACCAATTTGCTTATCCATTTACCTACAGAGATTATTTGGGTTCCTTCCAGTTTTGG
This sequence comes from Ursus maritimus, assembly GCF_017311325.1. NCBI lineage: Eukaryota > Metazoa > Chordata > Mammalia > Carnivora > Ursidae > Ursus > Ursus maritimus. Next base: position 102,571,628 of record NW_024423319.1, on the reverse strand, counting down.
GTGACTATGAATAAAGCTGCTATAACATTCTTTTTTTTTTTTAATTTTTTTTTTTAAGATTTTATTTATTTATTTGACAGAGAGAGAGACAGCCAGTGAGAGAGGGAACACAAGCAGGGGGAGTGGGAGAGAAAGAAGCAGGCTCATAGCGGAAGAGCCTGACGTGGGGCTCGATCCCGGAACACCAGGATCACGCCCTGAGCCGAAGGCAGATGCTTAACGACTGAGCCACCCAGGCGCCCCTGCTATAACATTCTTATTCAGGTTTTTGTGTGGACATAAGTTTTCAGATCAGCTGGGTAAATACTTAGGAGTGCAATTGCTGGACTGCATGGTAAGATGATATTTAGCATTGTAAGAAACGTCCAAACTGTTTCACAAAATGGTCGTTACCATTTTTCATTCTCACCAGCAATAAGTGGGAGCTCCTAATACTCCGGATCCTTGCCAGCAGTTGGTATTGCCAGTTAGTTGTTTTTTAAAAACTATTAGCCATACTAATAGGTGTGTGGTGGTATCTCATTATTGTTTCAATCGGCAACTTATTAATGGTAAACAGTGTTGAGGATTTTTCATATACTTACTCACCACATGTATACATTGGTTGGTAAGGAATCTGGCTTTTGTCCATTTTTTGTGGGTTGTTTTCTTATTGTTGAGTTTTAAGGGTTCTTGGTAGATTTTGGATACAAGTCTTTTATCAGATATGTGTTTTAAAACTATTTTCTCACAGTTTATGGCTTGTCTTTTGATTATCTTAATATTGTCTTTTACAAAGTTTTTAATTTTAATACAGTCCAGTTTATCACTTTTTTCTCTCACATATTGTGCCTTTAGTGTTGTATCTAAGTATTTATTACCAAATCCAAAGTCACCTAGACTTTCTCCTGGAAGTTTATAATTTTGTGTTTTACGTTAGGTCTATGACCAGTTTTGAGATATGTTTTGTGAAAGGTATACAGTCTGCGTCTAGGTTCATTGCATATCAACACCCAATTGCTGCTGCACCTTCTGGTGAAAAGTTTATTCTTTCTCCATTGGTTTGCCTCCAGTTCTTTTTCAAAGATCAGTTGCCTATCTTTATGTGTTTCTACCTTTGGGCTCTCTTTCTGTTCAATTGATTTCATTCTTTTTCCATCAACAAAATGTCTTGATTATTGTAGCTTTACTATAATTATTGAAATTAACTGATGTGAATCTTCCAAGGTTGTTTTTCTTCAGTACTCTGCTGGCTATTCTAGATTTTTATCTTTGCATATAAACTTTAGAATAAGTTTACTGACATCTACAAAATAGCTTACTGGTCTTTGGATTAGGATTGCATTGGATCTATAAACAGAGGCAGGGAGAAAATGACTTATCAACAATAGTGTGCCTTCTAGTCTATGATTACAGAGTATTTCCCCATTTGTTTACATCTCCTTTGGTTTCTTTCATCAGAGTTTTGTGGTATTTTTGTATATAGATCCTGCACTTAGTTTTTTAGTTTTATACCAGAGTATTTTGTGTTTACAATGTGCAATTATAAAAGGTACTGTGTTTTGATTTTGTGTGTGTGTGTGTGTGTGTGTGTGTGTGTGTTTTAAATTACAATAGCTCATTGCTGGTAACAGGAAAGTAATTAATTTTTGTACGTTAACCTGTAGCCTGCGACCTCGCTATATATTCCCTTATTAACTTCAGGATTTTTCTTTTTTTTTCCAATTCTTTAGGAAATTCTACATAGACAATATCATCTGCTAACAAAAACATTCATTTTTTCCCTTTTCAATCTGTATACATTTTATATTCTTTTATCTTATTGAACTAACTGGGAAATTCAGTATGATTTTGAATAGAAACAGAGTACATTCTTGCCTTGTTGCCCATCTTAAAGGGAAAGCATCCAATTTCTCAGCATTAGGTATAATGTTAGGTGTATGTTTGTTTTGGTAGATACACTTTGTCAAGTTGAGAAAGTTCTGTTCTCTTTCTAGTTTTTTGAGGGTTTTATCACAACTGGCTTTGGATTTGGTCAAATAATTTTTCTGCTTTAATTAACACGATCATGTAATTTTTCATTTTTAGCCTTTTAGCAGGTGGATTGCATTGATTGTCAAATAATGAACTAGGTTTGCATAATGGGAATAAATTCCACTTGGTTATGGATCATAGTTATTTTTATATATTGTTGATTTGTTAATAATTTGTTGAAGATTTTTGCATCTATGTTAATGAACACTATTGGTCTGTACTTTTTCTTTCCTACAGTGTCTTTATCTGCTTTTGACATTACGGTAATGCTGACCTCATTGAATGACTTGGGGAATGTTCCCTCTGCTTTTATTTTCTGGAAGAGATTGGCAGAATTGGTATTATTTCTTTGAAAATGCTAGGTAGAATTCACCAGTAAAACCAACGAAGTCTGGTGATTTCTTCTTTTTAAGGTAAATAATTATTGATTTTTCAATATGTATATGAAGAACCATGCAGATTATCTATTCTTCCTTGTGTAAGTTTTGGTGCTTTGTGTCTTTCAAGGAATTGGTCCACTTCATCTTATCAAAATTGTGGGCATAGGATTCCTTTATTAACCTTTTCATGTGCATGGGATCAGGAGTGTAATGACCCTTCTTTCATTTCTGATATTGGTAATTTGTGTCTGCTCTCTCTTTTTTCTTAGTTGGTCTGGATAAAGCTATCGATGGCATCAATCCTTTCAAAAAGTCAGGTTTTGGCTTTGTTGATTTTCTGTATTGTTCTCCTATTTTTAATATCAATTGTTTCTTCTCTAATTTTTATTTCTTTTTTTCCCCTGCCTGCTTGAGGTTTAAGTGGCTCTTTCTCTAGTTTTCTAAAGGTGTGAAATTTAATTACTGCTTTTAGAACTTTTGTCTTTTCGAATATATTCATTTAAGCTATTAATTCCCCTCTAAGCACTACTTTCACAGCATCTCACAAATTTTGTAAGTTGTATATATGTTTTCACTTAGTTTAACTATTTTAAAAATTTCTCTTGAGACTTCTTTGACCTATGTATTATGTATAAGTGTATTGTTTAATCTCCAAATATTTGGGGATTTTCCACCTATCTTTCAGCTATTTATGTCTAGCTTAATTCCACTGTGGTTTGAGTAGATACAATCCATGTATGGAATTTTTACGTCTTCTTGAAGAATTCACCCCATCAACCTTATCATTCCATAATGTCTCTCTTTATTCAAAATCATATCCCTTGTTATGAAAGTAGTTTTTCTGAATTAAAATAGCTACTACAGCTTTCTTTTGATTAGTGTTAGTATGGTATATCTTTCTCCATCCTTTCGCTTTTAACTTTACTTTTAACTTATCTGAATCTTGAGTCTTTATGTTTAAAGTGGGTTCTTATAGACAATGTATAGATGGTCCCATAATTTTTTTTAATCCACTATGACATTAGTTTTTTAATTGGTGTGTTCAGACCATTCACATTTACAATGATTATTAGTGTAATTGGACTATTATCTATCATATTTGAAAGTGTGTGTTTTATTTTGCTTGTTCTTGGTTTCATTTCCCCCTCTTCCTGCCTTCTTAGTTTTATGTGAGGATCTCATATGATTCCATTTTATCTTCTCTCCTGGCATATAAATTACACCGCTTTTTAAAAAATTTCAGAAGTTGCATTAGAGTTTGCAATACACGTTTTAACAAATCTAAGTCTGCCTTCTAATAACAATATAAAACTTCATGTTCAATTCAGGAAATATATAACACATTACTCCTAACTTCCTCTGTCTTGCCCTTTCTGACATTGGTATCATTATTTATCTATATTCTATAAATACTTAATACATTGTTACTCTTTGCCTTTAATCAAATAGTTATCTTTTAGAATAAGGAATAAAATTATTATTTAACCTTCACTTATTCCTTCTCTAACACCCTTCCTTTCTTTATGTAGATTTAAATTTCTGACCTATATGATTTTCTTTCTCCCTGAAGAACTTTTTTTAACATTTCTTGCAGGACATTCTGCTGTCATTAAATTCCCTCAACTTTTATTTCTCTGAGAAAGTCTTTATTTCCCCTTCAATTCTGAAGGATAATTCACTGAATACAGAATTCTAGTATTTTTTTTTTCCTTTCAAAGCTAAATGTTTAACTCTTTGCTCTCTTCTCTCTTGCATGGTTTCTGATGAGAAATCCACTATTATTTCTTTTAAGATATATTTATTTGACACAGAGAGAGAGACATAGAGAGAGAGAGCACAAGCAGGGGGAGCAGCAGGCAGAAGGAGAGGAAGAAGCAGGCTTGCCGCTGAGCAAGGAGCCTGATGCGGGGCTCGATCCCAGGACCCTGAGATCATGACCCGAGCTGAAGGCAGATGCTTAACCATCTGAGCCACCCAGGTGCCCTTTTTTTTTTTATCTTTGTTCATTGATAGGTAAGTTTCCTCTCATCCTCCTACCCTGGCTTTATTCAGTATTTTCCCTTTGTTTTTATTTTGCTGAAATTTGAATATATGCCTATATATTTTTGTTTGTTTTTTGGTTTGGGTTTTGTTTTATTTTATTTTGTGGTATTTGTCCTGGTTGGTGTTTTCTGAGCTATTTGGACCTCTGGTTTGATGTATGTCATTAATTTTGCATAGTTTCTAACTATTATTCAGATACTTCTCTTCTCACTTTATCTCCTTCAGGTATTACAATTGTGTATATGTTTCACATTTTAAAATTGTTGGGGCACCTGGGTGGCTCAGTTGGCCGACTCTGATTTCAGCTCAGGTCATGATCTCAGGGTCATGAGATTGAGACCCACATCAGGGCTCCGTGCTGGGCATTGAGCCTGCTTGAGATTCCCTCTCTCCCTCTGCCCCTCCCTGCTCATGCTCTTTTACTCTCTTAAAAAAAAAAAAAAAATCACAGCTATTTTAAAGTCTCTGATAATTCCAATATTTATGGCTTATCTTAATCTGGCTCTCATGTTTGCTTTATCTCTTCTAACTGTATTTTTTCTTGCCTTTTAACATGCCTTGTCTTTTTTTGTTGAAAGCAGACATGAGGTATTGAGTAATGGGAAATGAGGTAAACAGGCCTGAGCATGACATTTCATGTCAGTTCGGTTAGGAGTTGGGCTGTGTTTAATGTTTGCAATAGATATGTGTGTCATAGGCTTCAAATTCCTCTAATGTCCTTGTTCTATCTCCCCTTTCCCCTTTGGACTTCTGTAATACTCCTCTGAGACAGTCTGCATCTTACAGTTCTTTTAATCATAATCCATTGTTATACTGAAACCCTGTGGGTGTGGTGGTAAGGTGTAGGGAGGTGAAGAATTTTACAGTTTTACGATTAACTGAAACTTTTAGTAGGCCCACGGTCCTGGCCCATGACTTTCAAGAGTGTTTCTTAGTTATACCCCCCTTAGGTGAGGAAGAGGCTAGAAAAGGCTGGAGTGGGGAAAAAGCCCATGTCCCAGCTGGGATAAGGCTCTGACAGTGTTTTCTCTAGAGAATAGGCTTTTGTTTGGGAGAAAGCTCTGAACCCTGTTCCACAGTGATTATTCTTTCTGTCTCCCAGCTAGAGCCACCAGAGGATCTGTCTTGACTCTTCACCATGAGCACCTGGAAGGGCTCCTATAGCTAAAATCTGGTGAAGTGGAGGCCTCCATGATTCTGCAACCCAAAGGAGTTTCCCCCTCTTAAGCTAGTCTGAAATCAGTATTATCAAAATTACTATTTATGTGTTCATACCAGTTTATGTCTCTAGCAGCTTCAGCTCCAGGTAAATAGATCCTAACTTTCACTCTTTGGATCCATTTCTCTCTCCGGATTTAAGGGTGGTGGTTTGCTTTGTGGCCTTAGTTCTCTGTGTCCAAGAAAAGTCACTGATATTCAGTTCGTTCAACTTTTCCTTCTTGTAAAAATGGGACTGTGACTTCCAAACTCTTTACATGTGGGAGTATTTACATGACACTAAGTTGGCCTAAGAAGCTGTGTTTCCTTCAGACAGTCCTGTAGAAAATGAAAGCTCCTTCTGATCACTTTTAAAAATATTTTTATTCTGTTAGTCATAAGTTCCTGTGGAACTAATATAATCAGATATACTTTACTTCTTTCATACCTGGGTATACCATAAACTATCCACGCACAAATTCAGATCCAACTTGTCAGTGTATTCGAAAGTCAAGGTTATCATCAGGTAGATGCTGAAATTAGCCTTGTTGTCATAAACCCGGCATGATGCTCTAGGAATCCATGTCTTACCAAGTTCTCTCTTTTCTCCCTAATCTCTCTAGGTTTCACTTTTTAGTAGATCTGGATTTCTAACTCCTGTTAACATGTTGTTTTTCCTGTAGCCTAGAAACACGCCCTAAACACAAACTTGCCTAACTTGGACACTTGTAATACACAGTCTTTCCAACTTTCTCTTCCTATATCCCAACAATGTACTCAGTTTAGCTCCAAAACAAATGAGCCTTCTTCAAATATTGTTATCCACCTGACTGAACACTGCAACTGCTTAGACATTTCTGAAAGCAGGCTCTTCCCTATATTGATCTCACTTATAAAGGCTTACATTTTCTACTATCAGCACTTAGATGCTGTGATATGAATTACTGCTACCTCTCAGGAGTGCCACTGCGTTAGCTGCCCCAGTCCCAATCTCAATTTATTTTTCCGTATTTAGGAAATTTTAATGAAGTCCTTATACACATTGTAGCTAGGGCCATATACATTAAATTACCATTTAGGTGTATTTTAATGGAGGGAGAGAAACCAACACATACACACACATGCCAGATGTGTATTTTTGACTGGAAAGAGAATGCATTGTGTAGTTACTGAAACCACATCAAACACTCAAAACAATTAGATTTTTACTCATGCACAGTAGGAAAAAAAAGACTATTCACAAATACACATAGTCCCTTGAGACATCTTTACTATGCCTAGATACCAAAAGTGTGACTTCTTAGCACAAAGAACTTTAAAAAGCAACAAACAAGAAATTGAATCGTCTCACTAAAATCAGAGATTCTAAATCTTTTCCCCCCCTTGTTTGCAGAAGCTTATAAAAGCTGAAATAAAGTCTTTCTATATTTTATATGATTCATAGGTATCTATGACAACACAATTTAATAGGAGCTGACAAAATACAACTCAGCAGACCTATAAAGGGAAATCTTTCAGACACTGAAAAAAAAAAAACAATTTCCCACTTATTTTAGAGGACTAAGTTGCTGGGAGTCTTCACGTTTTATTGTATACCAATTCTTCTCTCTTTTTATTCCATTTTGCACAATATATTGGACAAATTTGGGATTGAATACAACCATTTATGAAACCGACCATTTTAGAAACAGGATAAATGATGGTAAGAGGTATATATCTTTACCTGCCTTCAGGGAAGAGCTTCGAAACCCCTTAAATCTATTGTTACATAGTTTCAGAGGTAGTCTTCAAGTTAATTGATTCTCAACAGAAAAACATCCCTGCCTGCTAAGAGAGGAACTTTGAGGTTGAACCCATGTTGATATCCTTTTAGCAGAAGAAAGATTGGTTTTGTCTTAGCCCAACTGGCTTCAGTCAAAATGTGTAATGCTAATATTTCAGAAGCTGGGACCATATACAACACAGGGCCACATTACACAAAGGAAACTGGATAAATGAACAGCATTTTTTTGACAAAGGTATTGTACTAAAATATTGTTTTGGGAATCAAATGCTAATCTGTAGCAATACTGAAGCCTGAGGCCATTAAAATTCTAAGGCCTTAAGATGGATAAGATGGATATTGCATAATCTGGGGGTATAGGGCTGAACTCATTGACATGAAAAGTCAAAGCAAATGGGTCTAGAGTTCATGACACAGTTAGACATAGCTTGCCTCTTTAGGTGACAAAAAATATTATCGGATATAGTGGTAGTAAAACAACAAGAAAATAGATATAAATTAGAAGAGGAGTTGGTTAGTTGCCTGTGTCTAAAGGTGTTTTCCAAATCATAACAGAGATTAATGAGCCCAAGGAGATCTGTGGACTCACTAGATGGAGGGGCCATAAAGGCAGCTAGAACTTGGTGGATCAAGAACTGGATAAGAGAGAACTAGAGAAAAAGAGTTCTAAAAATCTATGTATAAAGTCCCCTTTTGGGTTCTTGGCCAGCTTGTAAATTGAGCATACTCAGAGTGAGATTCTGGAAGCCAAGAAGAGAACACCATCAAGAGTCTGGAAAGGTGGCCAAAGATTTCGGAGCTCACACAATACTGGGGAGACACTGGAGCCTCGGCTCATCCAAAGGGAGAAGACCTTCATGAACACTGCAGATTTTCCACTAACATCCCAGAAAAGCTATGCTCTAGACTAACGATGATGCTCTAAGAAAACAGGCAAAACAGAAATAGACGAACTCTAACAAAGATTAAAACTAAGTCTTTTATTTTTATTTTATTTTATTGTGGTAGGAACACTTAACGTGAGATCTAGCCTCAACAAAATTTTAAATGCACAATACCTTATTGTTGATTATAGGTACAATGTTGTTAGAATTGTGGTGATCACCAAAAAGACATAATATTTTTAAGAGGAAGATAACATAACCAAGAACTCCCAAAATCCTCTACAATACTTGGCATTCTATTAAAAAAAAAAAAAAAAAAAAAGCTAGATAGACAAGCAAGAAAAAGTTCCTGAAAAAGTGCTAATAGAATCAATCCCAGAAATTATATCAAAACTGGCAAAGACTTTAACCATAATTAATAAGCTAAATATTTACTATGTAGGGTTGTGGTTGGGATCAAATGAAATCATGTCTGCACAAATGGTTAATACCTAAATTTTTTCTCCCCACTTAGACGTTGCTAGAAACACCCTATAAATTCCTAGTAACTACTGATTTCTTAAGGCTGTAAAGAACACAAATCTTAGAAATAATTATTTCAAACACATAGAATGACACTACGATAATTATAGTATCATTTCCCATGAATTATACACCAAATCTATCTTTTTAAAATTTTATGTTTAAGTAATCTCCACACCCAAAATGGGGGTTGAACTCATAACCCCAAGATCAAGAGCTACATGTTTCATGAACTGAGGCAGCATGGAGCCCTAAATATGTTTTTCTAATAATATACCTTGGTTTCTATGATTGAACTTCTGTCTTTATTAGCAGTATAATAAACTATTTAGAGTAGGCTATGCAAAAGATAACTAATTTTAATTACAATAGAATACTTCTATTTATTTAGCCTTGAGAGTATGACCTTTCATGAACATTTGCAAATTTTGTATATAGCTTGCTGTTATTCACGATTTATTGACTATAATATGAGATGCTGAGGGAATATAAGTATTAGACCACTCCACTGTAAGGCTAAAAGATGAAAAATTCTCATGAGTTGTAAACCAAATAATAGTTCCAACTGGGAAAATGAAATATTACAAATGGCAAAATTTAGCAAGAATAAAAGAAAACATATGTGCTGAAACATTACAAGGAAAATGTTATGTATAAGAAATTTTTGTAAACTAACATCATCATCAAAAAGCACTTAAGTGCCCACCTGCACCTGGAACTCTTTAGAAAATGAACGAAGCAAATTAGATGATAAGCTACTTTTGCTATTATAAAAAATATGGTATGTTCATATGTTTTATGAACAATCTGCTTAGAATATACATTTAGTATATTAACAAAAATACATGTTCATACTGTTCAGGCTTTACTGTACCATATAATCATTATGTAAAATTATTCATCTTTGAAGCTTCAGCAATAACAATATAGGATAACAGAAGCTTGAGCATCAATATGGAAATAATAATTTAATGTTATATTATTTGGAATGTTTGCACAAGCTGCTGAAATCATCATTCTCAAGGCCCTTTCCCTGGGCTATATATTTCAATAATCTCGTTAAAGGGGTGGGAGAAAAATGAAACTTGGTAACACTTTCCCATGTTTAATGTCGTTCCATAAAAACATCTTGTATTTAATCAACAGCCATTCATTTGTATGCAATACATTTGTCAACTCATTCATTCATTCATTCATTCACTCATTCATCTGTAAGTTTATTCATGTTCCAGTTATTTCTTGAACATTTTTCTGCCTGTCTGGCAGGATTCTAGTCACTGAGGATATACAGCAGAGAGCAAGACAATCAAAGTTGCTGCAAGCATGGCTCTTGCATTCTAACTAGGGTAACCAGAAACTAAGTCATGAAATAGATGATCTCAGATGTGAGAATTACACTGAAAAAAATGTATGGTTCTAAATAAAGTGACAGAGGAGCTGCTTTTAGATTTCAAGACCTGAATGTCAATAAAAAGCAAACTAGGTTACCATTTTGGAAGATAGTGTTCCAGGCAGAGGGAACTTCAAGTGAAAAGGGGTAAGAGTGAATTTGTTTGATTCTTTGTTCAAGAAAGAGAAAAAGGGTCAGTGTAGCTAGAGCTTAGGGAGCAGTGATGTGAGATTTGATTGGGAGTATAGTGGGAAGCTATTAGAGCATTTAAAGAACAACATGATTTGATTTTTAAAAATTTAGACACTTTAAGAATTATATTTACAGAATAGTGCAAAAATCACAATTATACAACTTCATGAATTTTTAAAAATAAGCACAGCCTCGTAATAAATACACATATCAAAAAAAATAGAACATTAATAACACTCTGGAAGCCCATCATACTACTAAAATACCAATAGTAACCATGACTCTGACTTCTATCACCATGGCTTAGTTTTGCCTCTTTTTGAACTTTTATAAATGGAATCAGGTCCTCTGTGTTTAGCTGCAGAAGCTCAACATTTTTCCGTGAGATCCATCCACAAAGTACCAGTATTTTGTTCATAATTAATTTAAATGCTTTGCTTTTGATATTTAAATTGCTTCCACTTGAGGGATATTACAAATAATGCTGTTATAAATATTCTTGTACATGTTCAGAGGTTAACAAACAGTTGTATGTATCTTGCTTATAAACTCAGGTTATAGGTATAAAAAGTCCATTCTAAGTAAGTACCACCAAAGACTTCTCCAAAGGGGATTAGCAATCTACATTCATCAGTAATGTGTGTGTTGTATTTACTCTACATACTTTCTAACCCTTGATATTGTTAAATAAAATTTTTAATTTAGGGGTGCCTGGGTGGCTCAGTCCATTAAGTGTTTGCCTTCAGCTCAGGTCATGATCCCAGGGTCCTGGGATTGAGCCCCGCATTGGACTCCTTGCTCAGCGGAGAGTCTGCTTCTCCCTCTCTCTCTGCCTGCTGCTCCCCCTGCTTGTGTTCTCTCCCTCTCTCAAATAAATAAGTAAAATCTTTAAAAAAATAAAAATAATAAAATAAATAAATAAAATTTTTAATTTAAGTTGAACCATTCTACTGGACACATTGTGATGTCTCACTGTGATTGTTTAAGAAACACATTTTACAGTTGTTTTAATTTTGCAAATATTTTATATATTTAACAGAGAAGAAAATCCTTCAAGTTTATAGCACAATGAGTTTCCACAAATGTAAACATTCATATAGTTACCACCACAATCAAAATATTTCACTTTCCACCCAAAACCTGCCTTCATGTCCCTGTACAGTTAACCCCTACCCACCCGCAGCCCCAGGCAATCACCAATCAGTTTTTGGTCACAATAATTTTGCCTCTTCTCTAATTTTGTATTTGTGAAATCATACTGTAAGTGTTCTTTCGTGCCTATCTTCTTTTGTTCTGCATATTCACTCATGTTGTTGCGTGTATCATTAGTTTTTTTTTTTTTTCATTTTTATTGCAGAGTAATATCCCAGTATATGGATAATCATAAAATTTCATCCAAATATTTTTTTAAGGTTTATTTATTTATTTTAGATGGTGGGGAAAGGGACACAGAGAGAGAGAGAATCTCAAGCAGATTCCCCCAGGAGCACAGAGCTGAACTCAGGGCTTGAACTCACAATCCCGAGATCATGACCTGAGCAGAAATCGAGTCAGACGCCCAACCAACTGAGCCACCCATTTGCCCCTCATCCATAGTTCTATCCACTCATCTGTTGATAGACATTTGAACAGTTTCCAATTTGGAGTTATTATGAATAAAGTTGCTGTGAGCACTCATGTACAAAACTTTATAAAGACATGTTTTCTGTTCTCTTCACTGCATCCTGGAATAGAATTGCTATGGTTCATGCTAAGTATGTATTTAATTTTATCAGAAACTGCTGAACAATTCTCCAAAGTAGTTGCACAAACTTTACACTCTTACTAGTAGTATATGAAAGTTCTGCTTTCGGAGCACCTGGGTGGTTCAGTTGGTTAAGCGTCTGCCTTTAGCTCAGGTCACGACCCCAGCGTCCTGGGATCCAGCCCCATATTGGGCTCTCCACTCAGTGGAGAGTCTGCTTCTCCCTCTCCCTTTGTGATCTCTCTCACTTTCATTCTCTCTTACATAAATAAATAAAATCTTTAAAATAAAAAAAAAAAAAGTTCTGCTTTCTCCTCATGCTGGCCATCATTTGGAACTGTCTACCTTTTGAATTTAGGTATTCTAATGGATATGTGGTGTTAATGGTTTCTTTAAAAGAGCAGACATTTTAACTTTGATGACCTTTCTTTTCTTGTATGATCAGTGCTTTCTTTCTTTTTTTTTTTTAATGATTTTTTATTATATTATGTTAGTCACCATACAGTACATCCCCGGTTTCCGATGTAAGGCTCGATGATTCATTATTTGCGCATAACACCCAGTGCACCATGCAGTATGTGCCCTCCTTACTACCCATCACCAGCCTATCCCATTCCCCCACCACCTCCCCTCTGAGTGATCAGTGCTTTCTGCATAGTAATACCTCCTTACTCACAGATGAGCAAGATTTTTTTATGGGTTTTCTTATAGGCATTTATAGGTTAGTGTTTACCTTTAAGTCTATGATCCCCTTTATGTTGGAACTGTGATAGGAGAATTTGGTCAAAATTAATTCTTTTTTTTTTTTTTTTTCTTAAGTATATCCCAGAGTTTCAGCACCAGTTGTTGAAAAGACTATTTTTACCCGCTGAATTATCTTGGTACCTTTTCAAAAACTAACTGAACATACATGTGTGTGAGTCTCTTTGTGGACACTCTACTCTATCTTATCATTCTGCATGTGTACCCCTCATATCAATATTGCACTGTCTTAATTACTATAGCTTTATGATAAGTTTAGAAAGCAGGTAGTATAAGCCCTCAAACTTTGTGTTCTTTTTCAAAATTATCATAGTAAGTCTAGGTCCTTTACTTTTCCATAAAAATGTTTAGAATCAGCTAATTCATGGGGAAAAAACAAGCCTGCTTGGATTTTGATTGGGATAACCCTAAAAATACAGATCAGTTTTGGAATAACTGACATCTAAACAATACTGAGTCATCAATTCAAGTATTAGGTATATCACTCCAATTCTTTAGATCTCTATTTACCTTATCAGAGTTTTATAGTTATAAGTGTACAGGTCTTTCATATACTCTGATAAATTTATACCTAAGCTTTTCATGATTTTGATGCTTTTGTAAATGCTTTTGTTTGACTAGAAGTCATGAGAGAAGACATCTTTACTTTTTCCTGAGTTTTAAAGGAAAAGCACTCAGTCTTTACCATTAAAACGGAAGTTACCTTTGGGTTTTTAAAGGCACTCTTTATCCTATTAATTTCCTATTATTGTTAGCTTGGCTGAGACATTTTATGATGAGTGGATATCGAATTTATCATATGATTTTCCTGCATATACTGAGTTGATCATTTAATTGTACCTGTTTTTGTATTGACATAAAGTGTTTTTCATTATATTTCTTTATTTTTCTTTTAATGTCCCTAAGACCTGTAATTATGTCTTTTTAATTCCTAATATTAACAATCTGTGTTTTCTCTTTTTTTTCTTAACTTAGATTTTTATCAGTTTTGTTGTTAACAGAAACTTTTTTGGGGGTTTCATTAAATTTCTCTAATGTTTTCTGTTGTCTGATTTCTACTTTTACTTAGTTATTTCCTTACTTTTACTTACTTAAGGTTTAGTTTTCCTTTTGGTTTTCCGTTAATTTTTACTTAGAAGTTTCTTAAGATGGCAGCTTAGATCATAGTGTATGTGTGTGTGTGTGTGTGTGTGTGTGTATAAATTTAGCTGCATCTCAGAAATTTTGATGTGTTTCTTATTTTATTTCAAAAAATGGTTTTTAGTTTTTCTTATGATTTCCTCTTTGATCAATGTGTTATTTAGAAATGGGTTGGTTAATCTACAAATACTTGGGGATTTTACAGATACCTATTATTGAATTCTGATTCAATTCTGTTTTGGTCAAAGAACTACTCAGTGTCATATGGATTCTTTGAAATTTATGGAAACTCATTATGTGGTCCTGCATATGGTCTATACTAGTGAATGTTCCATATACATTTGAAAAGAATGTGTATTCTGCTGTTTTAGGTAGAGTGCTCTACAAATATCAGTTAAGCCAAGTTTTCTATTCCCAATTTGTTAGGAATTAAATAATTTTTTCCTGCACCTCTTGAAATAATTATATGACTTTTTTCTCCTTTAATGTGGTGGTTTCTATTGATATGCAAATGTTATTTTAATGGTGCATTCTATGAATATATCTACTTAATGATGATATATCTTTTTTATATGTTGCTGGATTTGATTGGTTAATATCTTATGTAAGACTTTTGCCTCTTATGTTCATAAGAAAATGGCCTTTAGTTTTTTCTTTCTTGTTAAGATGTTCTCAGATACTTTGGTATCAAAGAATGCTGGCCTCACAAAAGAAGTTGGGAAGTAGTCTCCCTTTTTCTTCTCTAAAGTATTTGCACAAGATTGATTGATGTTTGTCCTCTCTGAACTATGAAGATATATGTGACTAGAGTTTTCTTTGTGGGAAAGCTTTTTTTTTTTTTTTTTTTAAGATTTTATTTATTTGTCAAAGAAAGAGAGAGAGAGAGCACAAGCAGGGGGAGCAGTGAGCAGAGGGAGAAGCAGGCTCTCTTCTGAGCAAGGAGCCCAATGTGGGACTCGATCCCGGGACCCTGGGATCATGACCTGAGCTGAAAGCAGACTCTTAACTGACTGAGCCACCCAGGCAATCCAATGTGGGAAAGTTTTCAATTACAGAATCCATTTCTATACAAAATACTCCTACAAATAAATAAGAGGGAGAAAATTCAATATTGACAAAATGGGCAAAGTCTTGAACCGGAACTTTACAGAGGACGTTCAAATGGCCAAAAACTTTAAAGTGTCCAACTTTACCATTCTTCTGGGAGATATAAGTTAAAACCACAATGAAATACATTACATACCACCTGAATGGCCAAAACAAAAATGATAGAAAATGCCACACGATGAGAAGGATGGGAAATAACTGGAAATTTACACAGTGTACCGCACAAAAGAAGATACCCTAATTGCCAACAATTACATACAAAGGTGCAAAACCACATTAATTTTCTGGGAAATGTCAATTAAAACCACAGTGAGATGCCACTACACATCACACACACAGGTGAAGACTGAAAAAGACAAAGTATTGTTCAAGATGTGGAATGACAGGAACATACTTTGAAACACTGGGCATTGTCAATTATGGTAAAATATATTCATATGCTGTGATGATGTCACTGTAGTCCAAGATATATACCCAATATTCCCCATCTGATCAAAGGCTACGTGGCAAGCATGTCCATGGTAGCACTGTTTGGAACAACTCAAACGTTCATAAAGAGTAGAAAGGATAAATGAATTGCAAAGAGTGAAAGAGTGGGAAACACACAGGAGTCACTGATGCATAGCATGATGACAACATGTGAGACAGGTACGAAGACTCCCTGCCATAGGAAAAGTCTTCGATTGGATTCTGATTCGGATCTCTGCAAGAAATTTATCATTGGTCTCCAAATCTGGATGGACACTGGTGAGTTTATCCCCCTTGGGTGATACAGAGCTTTGCAAGCCACTTCATTATTTGGCTAGTTTATAACATAAAGTTTTCTTTCTTTGTCAATTACACTGTCCCCAAAACAGTGCATTTCTGATATATTTGCTAATGTACAAGAAAACATAGGTTTTTAATCTCTTTTCCCTGTTTTTAATCTCTTGTTCCTTCTACTTCTGCTTGAAGACTGGTTTTTGAATAGTCTTGTTTTCTAATGCTGTGTTAAAAGCAGCAAACTGGGGTTCCTGGGTGGCTCAGTCAGTTAAGCGTCCCACTCTTGATTTCGGCTTGCGTCATGATCTCAGGGTTGTGGGATCGGTCCCACATAGGGCTCTGCGCTAAGCATAGAGTCTGCTTGTCCCTCTCCCTCTGTTCCTCCCCCTGCTCTCTCTGGCTCTCCCTCTCTCTCAAATCAATCAATCAATAAAATCCTTTTTTAAAAAATAAAAGCAACAAACAATTGAAAATGCACTTTTAATGCTCTATTTCCAGCAACATACTTTCCAGACTCAGCAGACAAAAGTTCTAACTTCAGTTACACAAGTTGTCAATGCTACATTTGTATGTACTTTGCAAGAAGAGTATCTAAACCATATGTATGGGACTTGAATGATTAAATGATGTGAAACTTTCGATCATTCTAAATCTGAGGTTATGGGAAAGAAGCTAGTTATGCATAGCTCTAAGGATGAACATGAAATCCCTAAAACTGAGGAGGAGGAAGTCTTTCTTCCTTTTCTTGAGCAGCTTTGTGAATGGAAAAGTTTCCAATGTTAAATGAAGGAAACCATGTATGTGGCCAAAAGTATTATCTCAGAATCACGTGTACCTCTTTTTGTCTTCCAGCAAAAGAAAGCGTCTGACCCCCTATTTTTTTTTATTCAAGAGCTGAAAATCTTCAATAAAGCACAAAGGCTCAATTTTAGAAAAAAATAGAGCCCAAATGAATAATATAATATGGAACAGAAGCAGATGCATGTGAAAATAAAATGCAATTTCATAACTGGATGAAAATCATATACTTCAGCAGCAAGATGACAACCCTATTTTGCAGCCATAATTGTTAGTCTTGTAGGAGCACAGGCAGTCTGTACTCAGCAGGCTTTTGTGTGCGAGCGTGTGTGCATGTGAGAGAGAGAGAGAGAGAAAGAAAGAGAGAGAGGTTAACAGAAGCTTATTATACTTTCTAATACATACAAATTTTACAGATATCTATATCCCTTTCCATGTATGTATTTAATATGTATTTATAGTTTATGTATTAATAAAATACTGCACATACATGCATATATATGTTTAAATGTTTTTACCCTGGAATAAAATATTGATTCTGTTTCCACATAAGGTAATACAAATTCAAAAAACTTGAAAAATTGGATTTTTGTGAAATTCATAAAAATTTGTTATTTAATTAAAAGCCTTAGTTCTCATTTTGCTCCCTATGAACAATACATATTTAATGGCAGATTTACACAAAAATCATTGGGAAAATACACAGAAGTCCCACGCATGCTTCTGTGGAAGAAGGAATAATTATATACTTAAAATGGGTAATAGTTGAAGGCTTTTTATATCTCACATCAATACATAAAATTTGATTAAACAAAATCTTTAGCCCAAAGTATGATATTATTCTCACTTCTCAAAATAAAAGGTCTAAAATCTATGAATTTCTAGTCCTACATAGTGATTTTTTAAACTAGTCATCTGTTTACTCTCCTATATACAAGCCTTGTGTGTGTGCGCATGTGCCTGCCTGTGTATCAAGGCAAATTGTATTCTAAATTAATGGTTGCATTCAACTTTAAATTCTTCTAGTTTCCACGGCTAATGCATTGACAATGACTCTCTCTTTTCCTTATAGGCTTCTGTTTGTGTGTTTTACATTTAAACTAAGATTGAGCTTGAGAATAATATTTTAATCAGTTTAAAAACAGAGATATAACTCATAGATGTTATATTTCTTTAACAGAGAATTATCTAATGGAGACCTTTTCTTGTTTTTGTTTTTTGTTTTTGTTTGGTGCTTGTTTTCACTCCTTTGCATTTTAAAAAGATATAAGGCTAAATTTGTTCTAATTAATACTTTAAATAAATCTGCTTGGTTATAACAATAATATTTTATTGATAGATATCTCTCCTCAACTGACTTATTATGTTTAATAAAGGAGAAGATCTCATGGCATTCAACATTTTAAAAATCAAATTTGAAAAAAATCTGCTATTTAACTACTGTTACAGATGATTGTATTCATTCATTAAACATTTAAGCAGTAACTTAAAAGATACTCAAGGCAATTCACAGGAAAAAATTAAGATCAGAAGCAATTAGTGCTGCCACTCATGCAAAACATTTGTTTTTATTTTTCTTTTCCATTTATAACTTGAGTTTCAAAAAGGAGACATTTATGTTGGGATCCTACAAATGACTCTTATTTTTCTTGTTTAGCTTGTTTCCCCCAACTGAAACAAGAATGTGCTTGTCAAATACTTTGCAAAACAGAGGCTTCTGGATATTTTCATTATATTTCTCAGGAAGCACAAAATCACTTGCCACCAGCTTCAGAGGGGACATCGTGAAATCTTGGTATTATATAAACAAGCTACCAAAATAAATTACTACACCAATGGAAATACTTACATGCAATCTTTAATGGGAAAAAATGTAAAGATTACCTTCCATGCAGAATTTTGATAGGTAATATTCATTTCTTAATTGAAATATTAACTATAATAAAATGGATTTGACAAATGAATGCACAGATATGTGAGCACTGGCTTGCACTGCTGGCATACATGAACTATTATTTTATAATTTAGTGTATAATTTAAAAACTGAATATTTAAAATAAAGTGCAGTATTTTTTAAACATGACATTAACTTTTTAAAATCTCATTTTCTGGGGCACCTGTGTGGCTCAGTCAGTTAAGTCACTGCCTTTGGCTTGGGTCATGGGTCATGATCTTGGGGTCCTGGGATGGAGGCCCATGTTGCGGCTCTGCACTCAGCAGGGAGTCTGTTCCTCTCCCTGTCTCTCTCCCTCTGCCTCCCCCCGCTGCTCATGCTCTCTTGGGCACTCTGTCTCAAATAATCTTTAAAAAAAAAAAAAACATTTTCTCTGGAGATCAAATTAATGACAAGCTGGAATGGTTGAATTCATTTATGAAAGAAATTTCTAAAACATATATTTTTATCCATTAAGTAATTTTTTTACAGATTTATTTAAAAATTGGAAGAATCTTAAAATGCATACTTCCTGCTCGTCATTTTAGAAACAAAACCCAGTTTGTAGAGGATCAGTCACCTGCTATATCAGTACGGATTTATGTTGTAAGAAGCATAGGCAAGGCAAAAATCAGAAACAGAAAAGTAAGTGTTAGAAGACCATGAGAAAGCTCAAAGTGTGAGCTGAGAGGAAGGCCAACGAATCACACTTGTAAAATAACAGCCCTGTATCAAGATAAGTAGATTCGGTCACATTCAGGAATATAAAGAGACTGGTCAGAATGCCTCTGCTAGCACCACTGTTATTGGATAAATGTCCCTGAAACCACTGAACTCAAGATACCGCTGTATCCACACTGAATAGTTTAACTTCTCTGGCTTTTTTTGGTTATACCTCCCAGTTTAAGGAGCTCAGGTCAGCACACCCTACCTAATTGCCACGCCTATGTCATGCCCCTGTTTCATGACTACTTGAAGGAAAGAGAGGAAATAGTGGCCATGATAGCTTTCATACTAGAAAACAGGGCCTCAGCCTACCAGGATTAACTCAAGTAGGAGGAGCTGCCTCTCCCCCCGCCCCAACCCCCAGAAAAGAGTCATTCAGATGTCAGGTTCCAAAAATAATAACAAGGGCACACTACAGACTCCTACATCCAAACCCGTCCTTTTTTCTTATTTCAATTTCCGAAACCAATGGGCCATTCTCGGTTACTACAAACAGTAACAAGTCACAATTTCTAGGTGATGTCTCAATATTCAGTAAAGATTTGTATCAGTATTCTAAAGTGTACTACCATTATGTAACTCACTTATAGTAGGATGAAAGCAGGGAAAGAAGGGTCAATTATCTAAAATATCTACCTATACATGATACAAGCATGGAAGGAAATATAGGTAAGAGGGTGGCTTCTCTATTTTTGTAATCGTTCTCCAGATTGTAAATATTTGCAATATTTCTCTTTTCCCATTCTATGTTCCCATTTCTTCAGCCATCTCCTGAGCTGATGAAGAGTTCATTAGGCACATGTATTTACTTCTGAGTGGTCTGAGCCCTCAGTGGCTTTCTTTCATAAAACTGCAGTTGTTTTCCCTTATCACTTANTTCCAGACAATGTAGTATTAAAAAAAAAAAAGTCCTCCAGGGGATCACATGAATTTTATAAACACTGTTTTCCCTCTGTTAGGTATCAGCAACCTTATTTCTCCTTAATAATTAGGATCAGTCACTCCAACCAATGCCATAACCTCCCAACTCTCCCAATCCCTTTTTTGTTGGGTTTTTGTTGTTGTGGTTTTTTTGGGTGTTTTTGGTTCATGTTTTTTGTGGGAGCTCTTGTGGTTTTGTTCTGCTTTCTTTTTTTTTTTTTTTTTTTTTTTTCTGTTCATCCAATGGCATTAAAAGGCTGAAATTGCCAGGTGTCAGTCATTTAGAATTTAAGAGAAATATTATAATATTTCACAGTGGAAGCATGCATTTTAGGGTACTAAAATGAGAACCTAGAGGTATCAAAATTTGAAATGAAACTGAGTGAATCATTAGATTTAATCATGAAAGATACCATCTCCACTTCCTCCTGTTCATTACACGCAAGTTAGGCAGGGACAACCGGCTTCATATATTGTACAGTGACTCAGATCCTATATGGCACCTCATAAAAACAGTGCAGTTTCACCCCTTTCAAGTCCCTAATCATCCAGTTAAACCATGAACCACCATTAGTGTCTGCTCTTGAAATACTGTTTAGGTTTACCTCTTTTCTTGCCATCTTTTCTTTCAAACAAGGGCAATTATTAAATGGACCATTTGAAATTTTGCCCACTGGAAGATTTTTCCTTCTAGGCCATCTCTAACAAATATAACACAATCATCAACTTCCAGCATAGGTCAGCATATCATGCAGAACCATCTATAATCTAGGCTCAATTATTTTCCTTAGTTCATTGTATGTAGAAAACCACATGAATTCATAAGTACAGGTTAACTGGGGATGGGAAAGTAAAGCAGAAGTAGGCATTACCAGAGTTTTACTTTTTATTTTAATGAAGTGCTATGCCCAGCGTGGGGTTCGAACTCATGACCCTGAGATCAAAAGGTACATGCTCTACAGACTGAGACAGCCAGGCGCCCCAGCATTACCAGAGTTTTAATCATCCCATTCGTACTACGAGATGCTGGAGCATTCCTGGCCCAGTAACTGATTTTGGTAATCAGAAATAAAGATCCCATTTATATTGGGCAGATCAGTTTACATGGTTGCCTGTTGTCCCATGGTCAAGGATACAGACTTCACAAAGATTTCATATTTCCAAAGTCCATACCCTCTTCATGACACATACATATGTATATATGTATTTATCTATATCCATATTGCGATGAGGGTATGACCCTTCCAGAAAACGCTAATGGATTTTTTTCTGTGATTTGCTTATGAAGCCTTGCCATAGTTTTCATATAGATTAGATTTCATAGTCATGAGGCAAGATGTCTGTCCTCCTTAGGTGATGGCAAATAGCTTCTATTTTGTTTTTCTCTTTGTTTTTTCAACCCATTGCCAGAGTGTTTGTCTGTTTTTGTTTATTTGTTTTCAAACTGATATCTGTGATAAAATGTCAGGAACTCCACAGATTGACCAGAAAGGAAAATCCAGAGGTACACAGACTTACTAAGCACATTTACGATAATCTGCTATCATTCTCTGAGACATCCATCTACCTTTTTCATTAGTCAGTCTGTAATCCTGAATGGAGATATGACAGGCATCTCAATTTGTGCATTTTGTTTTCAATTCTTTGAACTGATCTTTGTGATTCTTCCAAGGATGCTAGATTCCCTTTTATTTATTATTGTAGTTTGTGAAGATGATTTCAGAAACATCTACTTGCTTCTATGCAACAGAAAAACCAATGTTCCATAAACCAGAGAGCCAATATGGGATCCTGTCATTTGTTGAGACTATTTATAAACCACACAACCAGCTGCTGGTGGAAGAAATGCAGGATGTATTTTGAGATCACTGCAGTTCTACCATGAGGCCGACTTAGAAAACAACTCAAGTTATAACCAGACACTTCTAAGCCTGTGCTCTGACTGAGAGTGAATTGGTGTTCTTGGTCCACTGGGGGTAGTGCTTGCTCAGAGTCAATTCAAAAAAGTCCCTTAAGAGATGGCGTCCTGTGGATATGGATTGAGTACTCAGAAAAAGAGAGGGTCCTACTCTGGGTCAGGAGGGGGATAAGGGAGAGGGCAGCATTGCAAACTCAAATGTCTATATGCCCCAGTCAACGATATAAACTGGTGCCATAGGCTGGGCAATATAAGAATGCTCTCAGCTTTCATAAATAAATACAAGCTCTCCTATATTTCTTGAAACAGGAGGCCCTCTCTCAGTCTATCTTTTGTTTCCCACTTTTGATACATAAGGCTTATGAAACATGTTTTGCTTTCTTCTTATCTCTACTATAAAAAAAATCAGCCAAAGTTCGAGATACACATCTACAGATGCTAAGCTTCAGGACCAGGAAGGGAATGGCAGAGCTGGGGACTGGACACAGAATCCCATCTAAAGGGGCAGCTGGCTCTCCTGCTCTGGGTGCCAGCTGGGTAGGGGGCTGAAGGGGGGAATTGAGACCCAGTAGGCTGTATCTTTAAAATTTTCAATAAATGCCATGGTGTATGTGAAAACTTATGGTTTATAATTTTTAACAAATAATTCTTTCTAATTAGCCTTTAAAAAAAAAAAAAAAAAGATCCAAAACCAAAATTTAAAAATCCCTTGAAAATCTTGGCATTTCCCTTCTCAAGTATAAATCTGCCCTGGTAAAGAACCATAGGTCCTACAGTGGAAGAGTAGGGGAAATTGGCAAAGTATTTGTGATGTTATCACAGGGTGCTTCTTTAAGAGTTTGGTTCCTCAAGGGATGCCTGGGTGGCTCAGTCGGTTAAGATCTGCCTTCAGCTCAGGTCATGATCCCAGGGTCCTCTGATCAAGTCCCACATAGGACTCCTTGGGAGTCTTTTTCTCCCTCTGACTGCCACTCCCCCGCTTGTGTGTGTGCGTGTGTGCGCACGCACTCTCTCTCTGACAAATAAATAAATAAATAAAATCTTAAAAAGAAAAACAGAGCTGGGCTCCTCAGATGCGGATCAAAAGCAGTAAGAAGGAATAAAGTACAAGTGATATATTAAGGAAGTATTCCCATGAGAAACCACTAAAGAATTGGAGTGAGCAGAACAGCAAAAAGGAAGAAAAGTCGAGGTTGCTTTAGTTTGTTTCAAAAGGAAATCTTTGGATTATAAATTACTCCTCAAAATGCTCTAAGACAATGGAGCTGGGCTTTTATATTCTCCCTCAAATATTAGTCATTGTTGGTCACAAGGGTTGCTTGAGGAGACAAAAATTCTCACACTTCCAGATCTCTGCTTATGTGGACATAGTTTCAGTAGCCCAAAGGGAGTCTTCCAAACAAGAATCAAAAGTAAACACACACCAAAACTGGAGGGGATGCACAGAGAAGAAAAAAAAAAAAATGGGATCCAACAGGAACCCTTAAAAGTACTACAAGAGGTACTCAATGTCCCCTCAAGTAAAGGGCCACAGGAACTACAAAGAATTGAGTGAGGTGACAGTGACTCAAGTTTGAGATCCAGTCACCAAAGTCAGGTTTCAAATTTAGACAAATAGAAATAAGACTTCAGTGGGCTGGCCATCCATTTTGGCCCTAAGGTTCTGATGATCAATTAGCCACTGACAAAGATCACTGTATACCTGATCTTTCAAAATACTACTACTAACTTTGGTGCTTATGTAACCATGCCACGATGCTTACTGTTTGGGCTATTTTCCCACAGCATGCCCAAGGAATCTGTCATCTGTATGAAAATCAAGAGCCGTTTTAATTTTAGAATTTCTAACCAATAATCCAAAACTAAATGAAACATGCACTACAGTGTTTTCAAATATTACAGGGATTCTGCCACCAATATAATTCTTATAGTCTTTATAAAGGGAATATTATCTTGGACATCTTGGGACTACAAATATGTGGGCAGGTGGACCACTCATGTTGAAAATATTACAGTATTCCTACCATCTGGAATACTTGAATTCATGAATTTTTGGCACCTGAACTTTATTTAGGGTGGGTGATAAATGAACTTAGGTTTCTACGTAGTGCCTTTGGCATAGCTGCCAGAAGGCAGAGTATAGCGAAGATCCCGCTCAGCTAGAACTCACTGAAATGTTATTTCTTCCCAGAGGAACCACAGTTCTGTCCAGATATCCCCTTCGGCCACAGCCAAGTGATTCACGGGACACTGAGTCCGATCAGTTCGGGAATATTCAGATGACTTAACATGGCCATTAAGACATGGGGGGATGTCTTGTAAGCTCATGGAAATGTTTCCTCATTCCTAAGAGAGCAGAAAAACCACCTTATCATCCTTTGGGCATTGTTATTTAGATATGCTGCCTAGACTTCTGCAGCTACCAAGCCCAAAAGGTACTCAACTTTGCGGAATAGAGTTGGAAAGAAACTATGTCCCTGATGACATCACTGGGCTATTTAAATGCCTGACTCTGAAGCCCTCCTGTATCTCTGAGCTTTGTGATATATGAGATACTGTATTTACTTATTTTTTAATCCAGTCTGAAGTGGAATTCTGCCACTTGTGGGTGAAAGCATAACAGGCTAGGAGATAAAACATCTTGTCTCATTAACTTTCATAAGTGGAGGCAGATCTTTGCTTCTCAAGACTTCTATTATTCGTCACAGGATACATATATGAGCATTTCAGAACTTAAGCCCCTGTTGCATAGATGTCCTGCTTTTTCTGGGCACGATGAATCTTCAAAGCAAAATAAGAGAGGCTTGACACGGGCAGTCCCTGTTCATATGAGTATGAGCCTCTTTCTGGCAATGGGAAAACTCTGAGGTTGGATTTGCAGAAAAATATGTACTTAAAAGTTAATGTGATGGGGGGGTGCGCCTGGGTGGCTCTGTCAGTTAAGCATCTGACTTGATTTCGGCTCAGGTTATGATCTCTGGGTCGTGAGATTGAACCCCGTGTCAGGTTCTGCACTCATTGCAGAGTCTGCTTGAGCTTCTCTCTCTCTCCTCTCCCTCTGTGCCTCCCCCAGCTTGTTCACTTGCTCACTCTCTCTCTCAAAATAAATACATAAAATCTTAAAAAACAAAAAACTAATGTTATAGGAGCATGTGGCTGGCTCAGTCAGTAAAGCATGCAACTCTTGATGTCAGAGTTGTGAGTTCAAGCCTCACACTGGGCATAGATCTCACTAAAAAAATAATAATAAATTAAAAAAATTGTGATAGATCTCTTCTTAGTTAACAATTTTAACTAATTACTGATCAGCAAACAACATTGTCAAGGCTATCCTATCTTTTGACATCCTGAAAACTACAGAGGTACTTCCATTTGAGGAAAGCATGTGAATAAGACACTGCAGAACCATATTTCTTCCCATAGGCCCACTTGATATTATTAAACAAAACACTCATTTGATTAGTGTGGAAAGATAGGAGAAAATAAGTATAAAACATACAAAACAATAATTACATAGAATTGCTTGGGACATTTACAGACATTGCGGGCCACAGGAAGTTTATAAATTAGTAATAAGTGTCAAAATATGCTATAAGTTGGCAAAATATATCTAGCTTTATGAATTTGAGATGTATAGGATTTTGAAGAACAGATTTCTTAATTAAAATGGACTTTGAAAAAGCTTTAATACCAGGGCTAAAAACTTGGTCTAGAAGAAAAAAGAAGATGTGATAATCAGCAATCTCTAATTTACAGGAATTGTCCATGAACTACCCAGTTAGTATCATCAGTGATTAAGAAGAAGAAGCAAACACTCTATATGAACATGCATAAATGTTTTCAGTCAGATGTGGGGAAATGGTGGCAATGAAATACAGAATTTAGTACTTGTACCAGATACGTGTTTCAGACAAATGCAAAGTTATACCTTAGAGAAAATAATCTGCTATATGCCTATTGGTGAGAGAAAGAAACTGGGGTTGGGCAAGCATTGAAAGAGACTCTCATGTGAAACCAGGCAGAAAATTAAATGGGAAATTAAAAGAAGATATTGGTCAGGACCACTGGGAAATTTATTCAAAAAGACTACTCTAATAGGGCTCTTTCTAAACTAGAAATAAAGCATTGAATTTAGCACTCCCTGGTTTCAAAGAAATTTTAGTATATTCAGGACTAGGCTTGTTTAGCAAATGAAACCTTAGGAAAATAAAAACAATAAAATAAAAGCAATAGAAGCAAAAAGTGATATGAGTGCATACCTACTAGAATGCACACAAATATTAAAACAAAATGACCGTTCAAATAGTTCAAAATAAAGGATTAACCAGAACCATAATAGTTGTATGAGTAGTGCCAGTTGTGAAAATTATTAAGAATTTACATATTTTAGTGGAAATCTATATTTATATTATGAATGCAAAAGTAACCAAACTCTCCTTTATTCTTTTTCACTTTCATTTCTTCAGTTACTATGTTTTGTTTTTTTTTCTTTATCTGAGTCTATAAAATGATATTCACCAAACAGAAACTATCAGACCCAGGATAATGTATTAGATGTATCTATGTCCAAAACAGGAATATACTAGCCATTGGTATTATTCTATTAGCTAGTACAATCCTGACAAATGTTGGAACCATCTTTCCATCCATCCATCCCACCGATAGACACATGTTGAAATTTGTATGCCGTTAGAGGGATAAATAACCAAGATAACAACTTACTCCTTTCTGATAATCAAATTTCTATATTTATACTCACTATCCCCTTCTTCCAGAGGCATTCTTTCTTTCTCTAGCCATAATATTAGCATTAAAAATCAGAAACATATTTAGACATGCCAAAACAGCATGACCATGTTTATATTTTAAGCCTCTGGCCTGAATACTTTTCAATGTGATTTTATAAGCTAATCTGGTCCATTTCAATTCAAGTGTCAGGCTGATTGCTGTGCCCAGTTACTGACCTTAGTAAGAGGCATTACAGATTTTCAATGCTGATACATTCTCTCATGAGCCCTTATTTCAGCCACCTAAGGCAAGCAGGTCCAAGGGAACTGCTAATAATTGCAGATCTCCTTTCTCACAGCTAATTTAGAAGCCCAAAGTTCACAGACAAATTTCATTCTATTTATGAATTTTATTGTGTATGTTCTCCACATTGTTTCAAAATGTGAAGGTCACACTCCAATAAGTTGGGAAAACTTAAATGCAGAATTTTCCCCATATGTGCATAGAAAGTTTGAATCATTTGCAGCCCTTGATTTTTCAAAGACAGTCCTGTTACCAAGAAAAGAGATGACAAAAATCCTGTCTAGGCAGATCAATTTAGCAAAGTTATCAGGTCCAGGTTGACAGGGTCATGTGTGTTTTATGACTTCTGTTATATCTTTACATATAAAAAGTGCCTGGCACAGAGATGTCAATAAATATTTAACAAATGGGTGGATATATAAATCTTAGTGTTTACCTACCATGAACTCAGCACTTGATTTCTGCCTCAATCTGATCTGTTAGATTTAGTATGACCCTATCTTCACTTCTGAATTTCTAGCTATCATCATCTGAAGATGTGTGTCATAGTACATCCCAATATTTAATAACCCTCAGATTAATTTGACTTGTATCTTTTCCTCGACTGATTTTCACAGTGCTGTACCTGTACACATTAGTAGATGCTAAACAGATGGCTGCTGATAAATCTGAATAAATGTATGATGTTTCTGACAGGCTGAGTGTTCTTACGCTTGTAAACATATTCTTTAGACTATGAGTTCCATTTGTCTCTCTTTTTTTTTTTTCTGTTCCTGTCCTCAGTCTGTAAGAGATGATCAATAAATACTGGTTCTTTTATTAAGAGCCACCTGAAGTTATTTAATATATTCTACTTCTAAAAAAATTGCTCTTCTTACCTAAACTAACACAGGTAGTTTGCTTTCTCTTTTTAAAAAAATATTTTCTTTATTTGAGAGAGAGAGCAGGAGGGAGAGGGAGAGAGAATAAAGCAGACTCCATGCTAAATGCAGAGCCCGACAGGGGGCTCGATCCCATGACCCTGAGAAAGAGTCGTACATTTAACCAACTGAGCCACCCAGGTGCCCTGGTAATTTGCTTTCTAACAGCATTTCCCGATTTTATAGTCATCGTGATTCTGTACCATTAGGCAATTACCATAGTGTTTTTTAATTTAAATTCAATTAGCCAACATACAGTACATCATTAGTTTTTGATGTAATGTTCAATGATTCATTAGTTGCATATTAGCATCATATCGTTAAACTATGTATAGTGTGTATTATGATTTTTATATTTTGTATATTGTATTTTGTATTATTATTGTATTGTATTATTATTACAGCATTATACTTTTTTTCTTGCTTCCTATTAACTTTACGTAAACTGTTTCTCCTCTAGCCCTGAAACTCAACATGACATATTTCATTTTCAAGGTGAATATGAACCAATATGATATATATGTTTCATATCTTTCACACTGAAGGTTTTAACCTAACTTGCCATCACTCTAGGCAACGGAAATTGAAATAAATCATATGCCAAAGATAAACACTACTCCACTAAATAAATAGATGAAAAGAATTATATGAGCTCATACACAATATGCGTAAAAACAGTAAGCAGTTATATGGGATAACTACGACATCCAAGAAAATAGAAAATATAAAAATAAATCCTCAAAATCATAGTATAATGTCAAATCTGTCAAATGGATTAAGATGGCTAGGACTGTCACACATTAACATGTAGACACAACAATGACTTTTAAAGCTATAGCAGCATATGTTATACATGGAAAACTGACCACAATGTAATTTTGTGTTTTGATTGGGGGGGGGGGGGCAGGAGAATCTCAGTATTTTGCTCTAAAAGTGTAAAATTACAATACAACAAAAACAATTCAATTTTTTCTTTGTAAATTAATTCCATTAAAAGTGCATGGAACACTTCACAGCTTTTGCAGTTTAGGTTCAGATGATAAAAAATTTTAGTTTGTTATAAGACAGTGTTTTTAAATGTGCTACTTGTAATTTATTATAACATTGCCGTAGTGTATTCTGTATATGTATGTACAATTTGTTTTCTCATGGGGAATAGGCATTTTTATTCGCATTTTTATTTTTAAATTCTCTTCTCAATTTTGAGTTTTTATGTAATAAAGTTATGATATGCCAAATCTGATAAAATTTTCAAGTAAAAACACTACATATTTTCACCAAATCATGTAATTTCATCCCTTTTCATTGTCTACTTAACATTTTTGGTCACTAAAGCAGTATTACTATACATATTTGGGAGAATTACACCTTTTCTTTCTATGAAGAAAGAGATGATTCGCATAACTGAAATAACTACACTTTCAGATCATTTTCATGTTATTGAGTATTATACTAAGTATTTTATATACCTTTTCCAATGATGCAAAAGTTGTTGACATGATTCTATTGTCTCAGGTAAGTGAACCAAGATCGCATAGCTACTACTTTATGGGGCTGAGTTTCAAATTTGTGTTGTCCTGACTGACTCCTATCCAAGAGCTGCTTTTCAGTTCATATCAGGAGCTTTGGACCAGAATTGATGGCAGCCCTCTCCCTTCTATTCTATTTGACTATCTGAGTCAAATACAAGCAGAGTACTCCTAAATCTTCCTTCCTCAAAATGATTTAACTTTCATATATTTATACCTATATATCGAGAGAGAGACTGAGAGAGAACATCATTATGAACAACTAAAATATCCAGGGTGGCAACCCTAGGGAGTGAATTGTTATATTTTTGTTCCAGACTTCTAATAGGAAGGGTCCTGTATGTTTCTTTGCTTCTTCCCAGAAAGAATATGGCTTTCAGACCAGCGGCCCTCTGAAATCATCACTGCCACAATGCAAGATTGTAATCTCAATGTTTCTTTTAGTTACATGTTTTCAAACACCTTCCCCTAGAATGCAGACACTTGGGGGTTCAGTTTTGGAACTGTCTCCTCCACCCTTTTTGTTCCACTGTTGTCTCAGGAGATAACTAACAGAAAGAAGGTGTAAGTTACAAGGTCAATATCCTCCTCTCCACAAACCACCAATTGATTAAATGCCCACTCCTGCATACATTTCTACTGTAGCAAATGAAAAGGAGAAAGGTCACTGAAAGCATTGAGAGCACTCATGCTAATATCTAGAATGGGGGTGGCAGTGAGTGGTGAGACCCAGAAAAATAAAGGTAGAGTTAATAAAATTTCTTCCACAACATTTTTTGCTAATGAATTACTAATTTTAACGTAGAAAAAAAGTTCATTAGTTTGTTACCAACACTTTTTTTTTTAAAAAAGGGGATAAGTGACATGTAATAAAAAAGACAGTCATTACTTAGGAAACTTTTGGTTAGTTTATTGCTCCATAAACTAGGATGTTATCACTGATGTGGGAAACAAAGGCAAAAGAAAAACTAAATTTCCTTACTACCTATAGCCCATTCAGAAGTCCTAGAAACAGGCAGAGTGACATTCCTCTAGGAACTCAGCTGCCTAGATGCTAAGGGCAAAAGGCAATCTTAGCCGGACCCCCAGGATCCTCTACCTCTACTTTAACATATAAAAATTCCTTTGGAAACTTACTTTATCTCTATCCCCCAAGATACATGTTGGCAATCATCCCCCAAGCATATGACCCACTGATATACATCTGAAGGGTCCCATGATTGAGTTTTTACTGGACAGTAATAAATGACCTTTTCCTAACAATAGCTAGCCCCCTCAGGAGCCTAGAAACCATGTTTCCAAAATATCTGGGAGATTTAGGCTATCCCTAACCCACTCCCAACTTGAAAGTACATAATGGGCTACTCTTCATGACCCCAGTGCAGCTCTTTCTGCCCACAGGTCCTGTCCCTGTGCTTTAATAAAACCACCTTTTTGCACCAAAGATGTCTCAATTCCTTCTTGCCCGCCGGCTT
This sequence comes from Ursus maritimus, assembly GCF_017311325.1. Lineage (NCBI taxonomy): Eukaryota > Metazoa > Chordata > Mammalia > Carnivora > Ursidae > Ursus > Ursus maritimus. Next base: position 102,540,458 of record NW_024423319.1, on the reverse strand, counting down.
CAAACCCTGACATCTTTCCTACATCAATCACCGTCAACATTCTGACATGTTAAGCAGCGGGTCAAATTACCACTCTCTATTTTATTTTGTTCATCTGGAAAATGGGAAAAAGTTGCCATTGTAGGGGCCAAGGGCAGGCTGCCCCAAGATGGGCTACTTTGGCATGAACGTTATTGTGAGTTAAAAGTAATCAAAACCCAGCAGGGGCGCCTGGGTGACCCAGCCTGTTAAGTGTCTGCCTTTGGCCCAGGTCATGATCTCAGGGTCCTGGGATCAGGCCCATCACGAGCCCAGGGACGAGCCCTGCAACACGATAAGCAGGGAGTCTACTTGTCCCTCCTCCTCTGTCTCTCCCTCTGCTTGTGATATGTCTCTCAAATCAATAAAATCCTAAAAAAAAAAAAAAAAAAAAAAAAAAAGAAGAAGAAGAAGAAGTAATCAAAGCCCAGCAGTTGCAGGAAAAGCTCTCTTCCTGGCCCTCAAAAGCCCAAATTGACATCAGAAAGGAGGGTCTGTACCAGGAAGAGAACTATTAACGGAGGGACTTCTCTTTCTCTAAGAAACGTATCTGCATAATAGGGTAACTTTTGTTTCTTAAAACATCTCGTTTCACCTTCCTGCTAATAGCCTTCTCCTTATTGTGTCCTCAGACCCCACCCCTCTCTTTAGCTCATATAATCTTTGGGTTGTCTCATGGTCTTTGGAATTTCATGTGTGTGTAGATTCTTAAATTTGATTTTGTCCTATTAAATTTGATTTTGTCCTATTAATCTTTCTCATGTCAATTTCATTCTTAGTCCAGCTAGAAGGACCTCGTAGGGCAGAGGAAGGTCTTCCTCCCAGGCACTACTTACTTATAAAATCATTAATAAATATAGGGAATTGAATACACTTCAGGTCTAAGTGTAGTTTACACACCTCACTGTCAGGGTTATGATCCCTCTCTGCAATTTAAAACCTGATAACATCCTGAGAGTGTCTTTCAACGGTGTCTTCTGGGCTTCTCACATCATTTCAATTTGTTCTTGGCTACACTTTACAGAGTTTGTTTCCTCCACACTCCTACCACTAAGACTTAAAATGGGAGTCCAAATTGATAGATGAAAAACAGAGTAAGGTCTGACAATGAGACCACAGCTACTTTTGATGTCTCATTAGCTCCTCTAATTGCAAAAAAGCCTTGTATGGGTGTACCTTCAGGATGAATGAACACACTGGTACTCATCGAAAGTTTTCCAAAGAGGAATCAGGAATTCACTAAAGCCTGAGATCATTTAACCCCAGGCAGAGTTTAAAGTTAACCATTCATCACTTTCAATGGAATGTAAAGACCGGCTGGCTTCCTTTATTTACCGCGGGGGAATCACTGCAGAAATCCATAGAGCGTTTGTCTCTGCCCATAAACATCAAGTCAGGGTGAGTCCTTGCAAACTACAGAGTTTGCTCTGTCACAGCTTTCTCAGTAAATAGCTTTCTCAAGGAGAGTTATCAGAGACAGGGGTGAGAAAACAATCAGAAATTAGGTAGTTTCATTAAAGGATTCAAGACTATCTTAAATTAATTTTCCTCATAGGTATGTGAGGCATTGATAACCATTAGACTAGCTAAATGTAGGTCATGGATCTGTCTGTGAAAATAATGCACAGGCACAAGGAGATGGAAATGTGAGGGTGGACACAGTGATGAGGGAACAGAAGGCAAGTTGAGGACAAAGCAGAGACTGACACCCCACAACCCCCCCCCCCAACCATGGGATGTATGTGACATTCCTCATGCACTCCTGGCTGCCCTGAAGGAAAAAGAAATAGTTAACCTATAGATACCACAATCTTGCAGGACTTGAGTCTCCCTCAGTTTACAAGAGTCTTAGCAGTTTACAAGAACAAAGCTATCAGTAACCTAGCTTCCAGAAGGGAATGTAAATACAACTGAATGTCTTTATAATCTGCAGGCCATACACAGATACTTCCAGGGATCCCAACTATCTTCATGTTCACGCCTTACTAGAGGGGTAAACAACCTTAACTTGACAATGGCAAGGCCTCTGGTATCCTGCGAGTCTTCTTTAACATATGAAAGTACTCTCTCGAAACCTCTGTTTTTCTTTACCTCCCCCAACCCCATAGTATATAATCCGCCATCCCTCACAACCCGGGGCAGCAGCTCTTTCTGCCCACGGGTCCTGTCCCCGTGCTTTAATAAACCACCATTTTGCACCAAAGATGTCTCAAGAATTCTTTCTTGGTCGTCGGCTCTGGATTCCACCCCACTGAACCTCACCTATATTCCAAAACCCCATCATTCATTATCTAAAAATTTTTAAATGATAATTAGATTGAGCTGAAGAATGAAAAAAAAAAAACATCCTAGAAAGGACTTCAGCTTGACTCATTTGGAAATTCATATACAAAATCCTATCACTCACAAAACTCTTTCAGTCCACTAACTCTTTTTTTTT
>NW_024423319.1:102501789-102537990 GCF_017311325.1 Ursus maritimus | reverse complement strand
TTTTTTTTTAAAGATTTTATTTATTTATTTTTATTTTTTTAATGTTTTTTTATTACATTATGTTAGTCACCATACAGTACATCCCTGGTTTCTGATGCAAGGTTCGATGATTCATTAGTTGCGTATAACACCCAGTGCACCATGCAATATGTGCCCTCCTTACTACCCATCACCAGTCTATCCCATTCCCCCACCCCCCTCCCCTCTGAAGCCCTCAGTTTAACTCTTAAAGCATGATGCAGTGCAGAAAGTGGGGAGCAAAGGGATATTGGCAGAACAAAGATAATCTCCCGTTCATATCTGGAAAGCTTTGCAATTTCTTATTATTCATAAAGGAGAAAATGTATCAGAAATAAACAGTCTGTTCTATAGGCCTGCTCTATAGGCCTGATGGTTTTGTCTGGGTTTCTACAAAAAAGTCCTCAATCCTTGCTGCTGTTCACCAAGAGTACATTTTCCTAATCTGATGTAGAAAGAATCAAATCTGTTCTCCCTCACCTACCTAAATCTTGTCTTTCTTATATGGTCCCAAATGTATGATATTTCTGGTTCTCAAAATATATTCATGCAATATGCACTTTACACGAAAGCATGGGATCAAACCCTTAATCTCCTCAAACAAAAATGCCCTTTAATATTTTTTTCACTCTGCTACTCATACATCCTGAAAAACAAATATGCACACAAAACAAAATAAAAGGTGATAAATGGCCACATGTTGCCAGTGTTTTTATGAGATCTATCCACATTAGACATTTGACATTTCATCTCACCTCTACTATTTATTGGACTCAAGAATCAATATTTATGTTATATTAGATGATGTTTAACAAATCCTTGATGGAATCACTTTTTACAGAAACTTTTCTGGAAATTGTGGGCCACCAGCTCCAATATAGTTATTTACTGTCTGGTTTTTAGATGTTCATAAATCATAAGTTTAACATTCAAGATTTCAACGTGTCCTTAATCACAGTCTTCTTTTTCATGTGGATTAAATGAAGGCATTTAATAAAATTTATCTTGTCCTTCCACACTGATGAATTTTAGTTAGAACAAATACGGCATTGAGTTGTTTTGTTCCCTACAACAAATTTCTTATAGTTGTTACTGCTCCTAGTCCACAGTCTTTTTTTCTTTTTTAAACCTCAACTTCGACATTCAATAACAATTTCTCCAAGTATATCATTGCCCAGTTATATATAAAACATTAGTCATGGTGGTCTTTTCCACTGATAGACTTAAATAATGTTACTTGGAAAGCCAATATAAATGTATTACATATCTCTTTCTATCTATAGATAGATGGTTATAACTTATAAGTAGAGTTTATAAAACCACCTCTTAGCAAATTATCTGTGTCTCAAACAAATAGGGGTCTTATTTTCTCAGGCAACAAGAAGCCCAGAGAAATGGATTTCAGGGCATGAGTCGTTGTTTAAGAAAAAAGTCAAGTCTACAATATTCTAGCATCCTTCCTCATAACACTTATAAGGTAACCTTTTAAGTCATAGTTGCAAGACGGCAGCTCCACCATCAAGCATCAAGCCTTTACTCAAGGCAGGAAGCTGAAAAAGGGCACAGGGAAAAACAAGCTTAAGGGGGTGTTGAATCTGCCCCTTTTGTTAGAAAAATTACAGATTTTTTGAAAGCCCAATACGCTTGATTTCTTTTTATATCTCACTGACCAGAATTTGGGTCACGTGGCCAGTCTAGTTGCAAAGAACCTGGGAAGAGGGGATGTTTTTAACCAGATCCACGACAAAATGTGTCAGAAATAAACTGGGTAAACATGGTATTTGCTCTCTAGGCTTGATGGTTTCATTTGTCCGGGTTTCTGCAAGAAAAGTACTTGTTGCTATACATACATTTCTACCCCAAAGATAATTATAGTCAGTAAAAGAAGAGAAGTGAATACTGGACAGGCAATTGAAAAGGTCTGCAGGATGGATATGGAACTCAAATGTCTAGGGAGATCTCTAGATGTCTCACGAAATACCACAATTTTGAGTAAATAGATTGCAGTTTGTGTGCAATTTTCCATTTCAGCAATAAGCCATATAATTTGCAATTCACTCTGCTAGGCATTACATACATTGTATAAGACATCTTTTTTTTTTTTTTCTGCCATGAAGTAACTTATGTGCTAGTAATAGAGTTGCTGTATAATGATTTAATAGTATACAAAATTTAATTATTTATGTGTGTGTGTGTGTGGAGAGAGAGAGAGAGACAGAGCGAATGAGAGAGAAAGAAGGAGATCAATGGGAATTACAATCTTAGATGCCTTAGAAGGAGCTGGTGGGTTCCATTCCACCGTCTGGCTCCGCTTGCACTCTTTATTGTCAAGCTGAGGTCAGTGAAATGGACTTCCTTATACATATAAAGGAGAAGTTTAGAGGAATCTTAGAGTTCCTGAAATTCTCTCCAAAATTTTCCTTTTTGTTTTCTTGAGTTCTACTTTTTTCTTCCCTTTCCTCTTGCGCTTTTTAATTCCCATCCTATAAATTCTTGACTTGATAATAGCTAACTTTGACGACTTCTATGATAGGCCTTCTAATTTATTTCTTCCATTCTGCTCTGATGCTAGTAATGAAGAAACGACTACGACCTCTCCATCTCCTTGGTTCAACTTTCTTTTTATGGGTGGCCTAGTCACGGTTTTATCAGACTGTAGACAGAGAAGGTGAGTAACTGACGAACAGAAATTTTTTAAAGCTAAACTACCAAGGGACCACCTAAAAAGTAAGGTAGTAAAGTGCTCGATAGAAAAACAATCAATTGATAAAGCCAATTTATTTTGGCCTCATCAGCAAATTTATTGTGAATCCCATGGCTTTATCTCACTCAATTTGGCTTCTCAGATATATGGGGCACTGACTATCATACCTTCTTAAAATGCCACCCTTCGTTAATTCCCACAGTCATTATATCCTCCTGAATTAACTATCTCTCCATCTGTATACTTTTATTGATGTCCTTCTTTTATTTCATCACTTTCAGGCTGTCTGTCCAGAAATGAAGTGCCTGCCAAGGGGGGCTTTAGCTGTGGGTGTACTTCTTTTGGAAAACCAGGCACTTATTTGCAAACAGCATTCTATGGAAACTCCAGAGTTAACAGGGATCCCAGGGCATTTAAAATCCCAAATCTCATGGTCCCTAAAGCAATCCCTGTGTAAAGGGCATTGAATTAAGTGGCTGAAAACTCCCATTTGTTTGAAGTGCTCTCCAGGGAATCAGTTACATTACAGCTTGGAAATGTAACCTGGCAGGTAGTTGCTGAGCAACAAGGCCTGGAATCAGCTATGGATGAGACAGACTTCCATTAAACTTTATTAATAATTCCTTGGAGTACAGAATGCATTTATCACGAAATTGGATTCTAGTTAAAAATGTTAATAACAGTTTATATTCGGTTATCTGTACTAATACTATTTTTTCATATTGCAAAAATTATGCTTAGTAAGGTACTCATTCATTCATTCATTCATTTACTCATTCATTTATTGTCTTGGCCCAAAATATTTAGATATTGTGAACTGCAATTCAGTGTAAGACAACTGCAGGAAAATATAGGTTAGTAGGGACCAATATAAATTGGACCATTTGAACTCTATACCATTATAACCCCAATTAAAGTTCTAAAACAGATCATTTCTCACAAAATCTTTCCTACACATAAGGCTCAGAAAGTAGTTTCTTGTTTTCTTAGTTACCTCACAATGTCTTTTGGATGAATACTTAGGGGTGAAAATAGTTTTAGTTTATGTGTGCTAAATTGTATTTACATTAGTAAATGTAACTAGTAAGTGTCAAAATTTTATTGCGTTTTGCCACGATTCCACTACTCATGCCCTGGTTTTCCCCCTGAAATTAGTGGTTATTTTTCCATTTAAGTGTGAAAAAATACAAATTTTTGGTCATGGAATTTTATTTCCCAGGACCCAGAGGCTCTTGCATCTCTTCAATAATGTTTGGATAGGGTCAAAATCTCCTGGTTAGCCATTACATGCTCATGAATTCGCTAAAGCAGAAGTTTATCAAAGAGCAGTAGAAGGTTTACATGACCAATTAATAATTAAAGAAATAGAAACAGGGGCGCCTGGGTGGCTCAGTCGGTTGAATGTCCAACTCTTGGTTTCAGCTGGGGTCATGATCTCGGGATGGTGAGATCAAGCCCTGTGTGGGGCTTCAGGCTAGCCGCGAAGCAGGCTTGGGATTCTCTTTCTTCCTTTCTCTCTCTGCCCCTCCCCCCACTCGCTTGTGCTTTCTCTAAGATAAATAAATAAATCTTTTGTTTTGTTTTGTTTTGTTTTGTTAAAGAAATAGATACATCAGAAAGAAAGAGGAGTATCAGTCAAGATTCTGGTCTGCAAACAAGAGAAAACTACTCTGGTTATCTTAAGCAGAAAAATACTTTATTGGAAGAGAATGAGATAGTTCACAGACTATAGGAGCAGCTGGGAAGTGACACTGAGGCACTGAAGGATCCAAGGTAGAGCCAACATCATGCCCCAGAAATACTACTGATGCTCACCACCAAAGCTGCTCTTGCCATGCCCTCTGCACACCTCCAGTGTGGTGCTCAACTCTTCAGTCTCCAAAACCCCATGCCTCACTGCCCTACTGCATTCAAAGACTCACTGCAACTTCTACACATAGAATGTCCATTACCTCTCTCAAGTCAGGGGCAAAGAATATAAAGGACAACCACTAAGCAATGCTACCAAATACCAGTCACCAGAAATACCGAGAGGGGATATATATTGCAACATTCCCATTGGATATCAGTTATGGGGGCGCCTGGGTGGCTCAGTCAGTTAAGCATCTGCCTTCAGTTCAGGTCATGATTCTGGAGTCCTGGGATGGAGCTCCGCATCAGGCTCCCTGCTCAGTGGGGAGCCTGCTTCTCCCTCTGTCCCTCCCCCTACTTGTGCTCTCTCTCTCTCTCAAATGAATACATAAAATCCTAAAAAAAAAAAAAAATAGATTTGTTATGTTGGACGGGAAAATAGATTCTGGAAAATCCAAATGTTAAGTGTTCTTTTAATTTTTCTATCCCCCAAACACAGTGTATTTTTCACAAAAGGAATTTAACATACCTAAGCAATTATTCCTTTTATAACAAATGGAATAATGAAGTAATTATGGTGGTATTTGCAAAGCTACTTTGACTTTCAGCTTGGTTATGAGGAAATATTTAATCTTTGTTGATATTAACAGAAGTCAAATTTAGCCTTTAGTATGTAATAAAGTTGAATTCCTTAAACTACTCTTTTTGCAATCATGGAAACCATACTAGTTCTTTCAAATAACAGGTTTGACATTCACCTGCAATGCCATTAGCTACCACATAACACATAATCAGGTTAACTACTATGGATGCTTATTTATTATGTTGTTATAACCTCTATTTTTTTTCTCTTTGTGATTAGACAGCATTCTTTTCATGTATTTTATCCCACATTTTCTCTAACTCTAATATGTAAGATTCAGAAGAGTAAAAGTAATCATGTAGTCATTGTGTGGCTCTTCTGATTGGTAGAAATTTTAAAGTTTGTTCTATTCACTATAGAGAAATTCTTAGTTTTTTGAATCAATAGTAATTTCAATTTCAAATACAATTTATAATATCCAATAACAGATACTCTGCATTGTGATTTAAGGAATGCATTTATAGTTCTATTGTTGCCCATTTTATGAATACCAAATGTATTCACCAATAAAATAATGGGGAAGATAAAAATATATATTATAGGTTAAACTGAAAATGGATATGTATCTGCATTTTACACAAAACCAATATTTAAAATTTTTAAGAAAATCTGAGGAGAGGAAGATTTTTCCTATGTAATAGTAAATAAATATGTATTTATATATGCATATGTGTATATAAAAATATATATTGTTTATGTGCAAGCAGTTGTTCTAGGATTGTGAGATTTTATATATACATGTAAATTTATATATCTATTTCCTTTACCTTTATAACTTGTTTCTTGCTTGCTAAAATTGCTGATTAAACAGTTTTCATAGATGAAGTAATTTTGTATTTTTCATCCTGAAGTAACTGAAATTGTCATTTGTTTTTAAAACAATTTTAACATGCTCAAATAATTTCTGTATAAAGCAGTGGTATTATCAAAGGGTAGCTTGTAATTGATAGCTAAATTAACTCTACATATGTACAAAGAAATAAATTGTAGAGAATTATCAGTGTGAAAAATTGTGAATATAACATTGCCTACCAACCATAGCCAGGGCTTACAAATTCTCTGTTGTTCTGGTTAGCAAAAAATTTTAAGGGGAAAGCATAAGGAGAATACCCTTCTCCTGAAGAGAGAAAACAGAGCATGTGGCATCATAAAAAATAAATATACGTAGTAGTTACCCAATATAACTTTATCTATCATGGCCCATATCTGAACTTCTCATGTTAATAGTCTGTAACAAACTGTCTGACAGAGAGCATTTATTTGGATACCAAAAAGCACCATATGGAAGACTATCCACTGATGAGAATGCAAATGATCAACTGTGATTTCTCACATGCATTGACTGGTCTCTACTCACATTCTGCCCTGTAGGGAAGGAATAAAACAACAGAACAATAACAACCACAGCTACAGCGAGGATCCCTGCTCCTTACTTTGATCAACTGGTAAAAACCATCCCTTGATGATTTAATTGTAGTAATTTAAGGTTAATGATTTACAAGTTGAAGGGGCAAGTGTATATTAAAATTGAGGAATAATTGCTTAGATATTCAACCTAGATTCCCAAGAACATATTGCTTTATTTTAGACATAACTTTTCTGTGAAATTTCAAAATTCTCTGTTGCCCTGACAGTGAAACAAAGACATCAATGAAAGTGTAATTCAGGGGCACTTGGGTGGCTCAGGTGGTTAAGCATCTGCCATCAGCTCAGGTCATGGGCTGGGATCGAGCCCCACATCTGACTCCCAGCTCAGCAGGGAGCCTGCTTCTCCCTCTCCCTCTGCCTCTCCCCCTGCTTGTGCTCCCTCTGTCTCTGTCTCTCTCTCTCAAATGGATAAATAAACCCTTAAAAAAAAAAAAGTGTAATTCATCTCAAAATCAGAAAAAGTACCTTTAAAATTTTTATTCATAGGATCGTGTGCCTTTAACTTACACACTTTCTTTATTTACATTAGTTTTCATAAAGGTGTTACAAGGAAATGATGTTTTAATCCTATGCTTCATTTTTATCTCTATCACTGCACACATAATTTCAGTCATTAATGAATGCTAATGTGTATAAACTCCAAAGGTTTATTACGGCCATCTGCATAACTAACTCATACATAGCTTAACCGCTGTGCCACCCAGGCGCCCCAATAAATAAAATCTTTAAAAAAGAAAAGAAAAGAAAAGAAAACCTTCCAGATAGTAAATCATTATGATTTTTATCTATTCTAGGCATTTGGGCTAAGTTCATCTTCCATACGGGGTAGTGTACTAGTGTCACAAGAATATTTTGAGAACAATATATTATAAATCCCCATTTTACAGATGAAGAAACTGAAGCTCATAGGAGTTTTGGTGCTTGCCAAGGTCACATGGCCAGTAAGTAGGTAGCAGAGCTAGAATTTGAGCTGAGATCTGCCTAACTATTGTTTTCCCCTGGCTATGGTAATATCCAATGCCCTTGTAGTAAATATACTATGTTTATCATTTTTAGAGATGATGAAACTGAAATCAGTATGCTATGACAAGCTAATTTCTTGATATGCTTTAAAATTATACAAATTGTCAATATACATTAAATATCCACCCAAAGTACATAACAAGTCTATCAATTTATGTAGGTTATTTATACATCCATTTGCCGAGTTATAATTATTTATCCTCCCCCCCAATGCTGTCCCCAGAGGGTATTTCAAAGACAGCCTGTGGCAATAGAATGTGACTTCCAAGTAAATAAATCTAGATTTGAATCCTGGCTCTATCACCTGTTAGCGTATCTTTGGCTTGAAACAGGAAAACAAGATGTTAAATGAGGCTACATATCTCTAATACTTAGCTCAGGGACTGCAAGAGTGTATGTAATAACAAAGATTTGTCAAAAATGAAGTTGAATTCAGTCATGTGTCAGTGTAGCAATACAGAGACTAAGTCAAATGATATGACAAACTAATTTGGTGTCAAATACCTGGTTTATTTAAAAATTAATCCTTTTATCTTTTAAGGAAGAACTAACTGTTAGCATCTGATTATTTTTACTGAATTTACTGAGGCTGCATCTGAATTTACTGGGCCAATGCCAATAGAAAGGTGGCAAGGTGACAGGAAATCCAATTAAAAGAATGAGATTTAATGGAGTTCTTGCTTTTCGAAATGATTTACAGGCCACAATAGTGGTGAATTATTTCCGTGTCAATTAGTGTTATTTTCTCTTGAAACCTTTATTTAGAGAAATGGCAAGAAGTAATGGGCTATCTAGTATCATGTATTTGACATTTCAGTATTGGGTCAATGTGAATCTCAGTAAGACTGTTCATGGTATTTCCTTGGGGGATGAAATTAAAGCAAAATGGTATATTGTATTTTAATTCTGTTTGTTGATAGGCAAATACTGAAACATTAGTCATCATTTGAAATCTGACCAAATTTCAGAGAATACATCATTTAACATGTCATTTGCCTATACACAGCATTAGTTGAAATACCACTTTTGACCAGTCATTTTAGAATTTTTAAAAATCATAGTTTGACTTTAAGTTTCAGAACTTAGTTGCTACCCCATGTCTGTTTCAATTTAATTTATTCTATTTGAAATGTACTTCATAATCTTTATACTACACACAGAAATATATACATAGACACACCCACCCACAACTTCCATGTCAAACTTGAGGTTGCGTGGACATTTTAATTCTTAATTTGTAGCCTACCGAGAATTTTAATATGCATTGGCATTGCCCGATTGTGGTTAATGTGCCACACCGTGCTAATCTTAGTTTCTTGCTCTTCTTCACAATTATACAAATTTCAAGTAAGAAAGAAGATGTTTATCCATCCATCTACCTATCTACCTATCATTTATCTTTCATTTATCTATCATCTATCTATCTCTCTATTCACCTTATTATTATTTATGCATACCCCCAACCCTGGGCTCAGTGGTTATTCTTCAAAACTACAAAAGTTGGCCAGCCTGAGCTTGAATACACAAAGTTAAAGTTACTAGAAATTTCCTCCTTTTTTTTTTTCTCTTTGTCTTCTTCATCTCTTCCCCTCAGGTCCCCATTTCCCTTTCTGTTACCCCTCTTGGTTGTCAACTACTCCTCTATTATTTGTGCAGAAACTGATCAAGGGCCGTCAGTGTTCTAATCTCCTTGCACAATTGCTTAGCACTACCTTCTAATTGCCCCAAGGCATTTAGGGCCTTTTAGGTACTTCCATATTCCCTTTCCTGTACTCTATACCTTAATTTTCTCTATTGCTGCCAAGCTAAGATTTCTTAACATGTAATATTAGAAAACTGCCATTGTTCTGCATTGCTCCCTTCTAAACTATGGAGAATCACACTTTTACAGCACAGCAGCCTAGTAATGAAAATCATTTGCAATGACTTTTTAAATGTTTCCCCAAATCATGCTCTTTTATTTGGATAAGTCATTTCGGTTACATAAGTGGCTCAGAAATATGACATTATTTAGTTGCAGAGGGGTTTATTTTTTAACAGTGCGGCAATTACATCCTAAAATAACTATTATTCAATCCATTCTGCCAGCCTTGGGAGACTAAGCAGATGTCAGATATTCTAAAATATCTGACTTTAGGTGAGTTTGGGATGTTACTGTGAAAGAGGCATTTTGAGATCTGTTATATAGGAGAATGCCAGTGAGCTGTGCACTTACATAATGATGGCAACAGCTCTCAGAGGGGCAATTTCAAGCATAATTGTCGGGTCTTGAAATAATACTATTTTAGAGCTAGATGAGGAAATTTAGAGCTCATTTCTCTATTCATTTTTGTAATAAGGTGAGGAAACGAAGTGATCCAAATAATTAGAGGACCTGCCTGAGATCATGCATCTAATTAAAGGCACATCCTAGGAAGATCTCTGGACTTTAAATTATCATTCCAGTAAATTGGCTTTACTACATATCTTCCCACACTCATTCCACATTTACTGCTTTGAGAGAGAAGCTTGACAGCATATTTTAATAGAAACTGTGTGGATTTTCACGACAGGACAATCTGAATTTGAAACTTTCCTAGGCCCAAATATGCACTTGTATATGTAGCATCATCCAGAATGACTGGAGTGATTCCTTCTTGCATCATCATTTTCCCCCATTCTACTGGACCATTCTTATCTGCATTCAAACATGCTGTCATTTCTGTCATCCAAAGGAAAATCATTTTTTTGCTCGACATCTCTCTTCAGGTACTTTCCCATTTCTTATATCCCAGTCATGGAAAATCATGAAAACAGTAGAGAAGAGTTGCTATACTATATCCAATTATTTTCTTCCCATTCTCCTTTGGACTTACTTTAGTCAGGCTCTCTATCCATCATTCCAACAACACAGCTCTTGTCAAGGTCACCATATCAGTTAACCATGTAGCAAGCACATAATGTCTCTGGCATCTATCCATCAGAAGCAGTGCACCTAGGAGTCAGTTGATAGAGACGTGCTAGGCTGGACAGCTCCAAGCTGCAGATTAGGTGTGTGGGCCTGTCTCAAGGGAGCCTCAACCTCCTTGGACCAACAGGCTAACCAGACCACATCCTGCTCTTAGTGATAGAGAAGGGCAAGACAAAGGCAAATACGCTTCTCTCTTAAGAAACTAGTGTACTAGAACTCCCTTCTGTGTTCTATCAGCCAAAACAATGCTGAGTCCAAGATCCTGAGTCCACTTTGTCTCTGTGGGGAGAACTGAAGAGTCACAAGGCAAGTACACAGACAGAAACAAGGGGGAAGCACCGGGGACAAAATATTAATGTTAACACAGCACTGTCACCGATGAGCTCCGCAGTACTAAATCAGATGGCCAAATCTAAGTGCTCATCTGTTGTGAATATTCAGCAACACATGACACAGTTAACACAACTTCTACCCTGAACCTGTTTTTCCCTTGGCTTTTTATTCACCCCATACTCTATGGTGTTCCCTCTCCCCTCTCAGTGGCTTTTCCTTCTATACTGTTGGTTCTTCCTCATCATGTTTACATTGGTTTACCCCAGGGACTAATCTAGGGAGACTTTCTCCTTGCTTTTCATACCTATTCTTGTTGATCTCACCCATGGGCATGGCTTAAACACCACCTATAATACTTAACATTACTGAACTGTACATTTTAAAATGGTTAAGATGCTGAATTTTGTGTTATGTATTTGTTCACCACAGTTAATAATAAAAACAAATAAAACAAAAACCTATCTATAGCTGGATAAATCACAAGTCTGTATCTTTATGTTTTTTATTTAAATTTTAGTTAGTGAACATACAGTGTGATATTGGTTTCTGGAGTAGAATTCAGTGGTTCATCACGGACATATAGTACCCAGCGCTCATCATAACAAGTGCCCTCTTTAATCCCCATCACCCATCTAGCCCATCCCCCCCCCCACCTCTCTCCATCAACCCTCAGTTTGTACTCTATCACTAAGAGTCTCTTATGGCTTGTTTCCCTCTATCTTTTTTTTTTCCCCTTCCCATATGTCCATCTGTTTTCTTTTTTTTTTTTTTTTAATTTTATTTATTTATTTATTAGACAGAGAGAGACAGCGAGAGAGGGAACACAAGCAGAGGGAGTGGGAGAGGAAGAAGCAGGCTCCCAGCAGAGGAGCCTGACATGGGGCTCTATCCCAGAACACCAGGATCACGCCCTGAGCCGAAGGCAGACGCTTAACGACTGAGCCACCCAGGCGCCCTACTGAGCCACCCGGGCGCCCCCATTTCCTTTCTTAAATTCCACATATGAGTGAGGTTATATGGTATTTGTTTTTCTCGGGCTTATTTTGCTTACCATAATATACTCTAGCTCCATCTACATTGTTGCAAATGGCAAGATTCTTTTCTTTTTGATGGCTGAGTAATATTTCAGCATGTGCACGCGCGCGCGCGCGTGTGTGTACAGATATACCACATCTTCTTTAGCCATTCATCAGTTGACGGACATTCGGGCTCTCTCCACAGTTTGGCTGCTATAAACACTGTGGTGCAATGATCTCTAGGTCTTGAGATTGAGCCCACATTGCACTCTGTGCTCAGTGGGGAGTCTGCTCAAGATTCTCTCTCTGCCTCTTCCTTTACCCCTCCACCCCCATGCTCTCTAAAATAAATATAAATATATCTTTAAAAAAACACATCAGGTTGCATGTACCCCTTCGAATCTGTATTTTTGTATCTTTTGGGTAAATACATAGTAGTGCAATTGCTGATCATACGGTAGTTCTGTTTTTAACCTTTTGAGGAACCTCCAAACTGTTCTCCAGAGTGGCTGCATTAGTTTGCATTCCCACCAAGAGTTCAAGAGGGCTCCCTTTTCTCCACATCCTTGCCAACACCTGTTGTTTCTTGTGTTATTAATTTTAGCCATTCTGACAGGTACACAAGTTTATGTCTTTAGTTTGTATGTCTCCCCTTAAAATTCAATGTCATATATCCAAATATACCCAAAAGTCTAACAGAAATATGAAACCTGATATATCCACAGTCAAACTACCAATCTTCTCCCTTACCCCCACTCCGACACAAATATGCCCTATGGGTATTTCCTCCATCTCCGTAAGTGCCAATTGCATACTTTTTGCTTCTCAGGCACAAAACCTTTCTGGTCATCCTTGCCTCTACCTTTTCTCCTACACCCCACACCCAATATGTCTGCAATTCCTACTGGCTTTACTTTCAATATATATCCAGGACCTGAGCATAACTCTCCATCTCCAATGTGCTGTCCCCTTTTTGCCAAGCTGTCATCATCTCTGACTGGATTCATTATAATAGCCTCCTAATTAATACCCATGATGCCATCTTCCTCCCCAACAGTCTATTCTCAACTTAGCAGTCAGAGTGAACCTTTTTCCCCCCTTTTTAAAGTAAGCTCTATACCTAACATGGGGCTTGAACTCAAAACCCTGAGATCAAGAATAGCATGCTCTACCTACTGGGCCAGCCAGGTGCCTCCAGAGTGAACCTTTAAAGTACAAATTGGATTAGGTCACTCATCTCATTATCACTTTCCAGTCATTTCCAACCCTCAGTCCAACTAAATTCCAAGTTCTTACAATGCCTTCAAAGCCCATCCATAATCAGGTCTCATTATTTCTCTGACCTTGTCTCCCAATACCCTCAACCTCACTCCTATGATAGGGCAAAAAAAAGCCCAGTAAGAATCCATGTCCTAATAGGACTTGAATTACTACGAAAGAGCAGGGGGATGACACATTATACAACAGGAAGTAAAAAAATGTTTCTGTTGAAGCTGTGCAGATCTCAGCCTGCATGGTCCTACATCTTTGCACAGGGGAGACAGAAAAAAAACAGGATCAATATGTAACACAGTAGTGAGTGTTACAGAGAAAAACAGAAAAAAAGAGAGACTTCGTGTAGGCAATACAAGGCTAGATAGGATGGACCAGAAGGTCTTCACTAAAGGGTGATCTTTAACTAAATAACTGATGAGACAGTAACCCTGTGGATAACTAGATAATCGTAGTTAGGCAAAGGAAGAACATCTGAGATGAAAACATGTTTGGCATATTCCAAGAAGAGGCGAGAAACCAGTGTTGCTGGAGCAAAGTGAGCTAATTGGATAGTTTCAGAAAATGAGGTCATAGGCATGAAGGGAGCAATGATTGTATAGGCTCCCATCAGGTCTTTGGCTTTTACTCTGAGTGAGGAGATAGCTATCAGAGGTTATGAACAAACTTAATTTCAGCTTTTAAAGATACCTCTTACCAGAAAAAAAAAAAAAAAAAAAAAACCCTGGTTGCTGTGTTGAAAAAAGACTGCAGGGAACCAAGGGTGAAAGCCAAGAGACCAGTGAAGACAGAGACAACTGGACATTGGACAGACTAGAGAAATGTAGCACTGGACTTGGCGTGAAATTTCAGTGGGTCACTATTGCAAATTGGGCCTTTTTATGATTACATTTTCTCATCATTTATTGGTCATATATAGAATGTGACCTGTGTGTGTGTGTGTGTGTGTGTGTGTGTGTGTATCAAAATGACTGAGCGATTTGGTTCTAATGACTGTTAACTTCAAAGTTAGGTTTTTTAGACCATTTATCTTCTGCAAATGAAATTAATCTCATGTGTTATTAATATCCATATTTCTTTGCTTATTTTATTATTTTTTAAGGATTTATTTATTTATTTGAGGGGGGAGAGGGAGCAGCAGAGGGAGAGGTACAAGCAGACTCTGAGCTGAGCTGAGGAGGGAGCCCAAGTCTGGCTCCATCTCACAACCTTGAGATCATGACCTGAGCCAAAATCAAGAGTCAGACATTCAACCAACTGAGCCACCCAGTCACCCCTCTTCGCTCATTTTAAACATTTTTTGTAATCCAGAAAAACTTTGAATGGTTCGAATGATTTTACACACATTTAGGTATGTATTACTGATTAACATTATCGCTCCATTAATTCATATTATTTAGGTATCATGTTTATTCTCTATTTATGATAAAATACACTTCACGAAATGGAAAGGAATCTATTTCTAGCTAAGAATTTTAATAGGAATTGCTGTTAATGTTAGTTTTTTTCTAGCAAGTTTTCAAATATTCGTATAGTTTATTTTTGCCTTTACTATATTTCTCAGAAGAATTACATTAATTTTTTTTTAATTGTGAAACTTCATTGAATTCTTGGGATAACATCTACTAGGTCATGAATAATTACTCTTTTTAAGAATCTGCTATATTTGTCAATATTATATTTCAGGTATATTTTATCTATCTATCTATCTATACACACACACACACACATACGCACACACATATACATATATACGTATTTATTTATTTCAGGGATTTATATACATAGTCTCAGGTGAAATTGATCATTTTCTTTCCGTGTTTTCTTTACCCAGTTTCGCTCTCAGAGTTAATGTGACAACCAGAATGAATTGACAAGTTCTCCATATAATTCTATGTTGTTTAGCCATATGCTTTTGAAAAATTTCCTTTATATTTTGTACCTCTTTGTCAGATCTTTGTTAGATAGGAGGTCAGTGCGATGGAAATGTGGGTGCCCAGCTTTCTATGATGAACCGAATTCTCCAAACATATTTTGTATATAATGCTTTAAATATTATTTTTTATTATAATTTATTGTTAATATTTTATAATATTTATTATACATATTATTTATAATTTATTATAATAGTTCCATTACATTTTCTACTTTATATTATTCTAGTATAACTTTGTCTTTGAAGTCAAATGGATAATAAGGACAATTAAAGGGGTACAGGATGAGACACTCCAAAATGTGCCACTTTGGCACAAAGATTATTTCCAGTTAAAAGTAAATGCTCTGCCTCCCCTTTAATTGCTTAAATTTACATTGGAAAGGAGAGCCCCAACAGGAAGAGGAGCACTGATAGTGCCCCCCCTTTACAAACGGAATCATCTGCATAATAGAACAATCTTGTTTTTCCACACAGCTCCTTTCAACCTTCTTACTAACAAGTTTTCTCCCTTTGGGTCCTAAGACCCTACTGTCTCCATAGCTCCTATGAGATTCTCTTACCTGTCTTTGGAAGTTCATGTTTGTGTGTACTCCCCTCCCCGTGCATATACCTAATAAATTTGGTTTTCTCCTGTTAATCTGTCTCATGTCAATTTGATTCTTAGTCCAGCTAGAAGGACCACAGGGCAGAGGAAGGTCTTCCTCCTTAACACAGTTTTTTAAATTTATTTATTTATTTATTTATTTATTTATTTATTTATTTATTTATTGTATTTTTAAAGATTTTATTTATTTGAGGGAGAGAGCATAAGTGTTTTATTGTAGAATTCAGCAAACATGGCCTATGTGGGCTTTTTTCTATTCCAAATAATTTTTAATTTTCTTTGCAGCCTATAATGTATTGGTTTTTGGAAGTGTTCCAGAACAACCGGACAAGAATATATTTTCTGTTCCTTGGATACAATTTTCGCTACACATTTTAATTGACTAAGCTTATTAATTCTGTTACCTAAATTTTCTATTTTAATTTATTTTATCTACTTGTTCTGTCAATTTCTAGGAGAATATTAAGAATTCCTTCTATGATTGTGGATTCATCCATTTTTAAGTATTTTTACAAAATATTTTACTTTATATTTTGATATTACCTTATTGAGTGATTAATTACACTGAACCATTATATATATTCTTATGGGCCATGCCATTTGACAACACAAAATATCCCCAGTTATTCCACTGAACGATTTTTAAACTTAAATTCCACTTTGCTTGATTATACCACTAATAACCTCATTATGTTGTTATTTTAAAAATGTGGATTATCTTTCCTTATGTTTAGCCTTATAATGTCATCATAGATATTTTTATCTCAAATATTTAGAAATTTCTATTACTGATTTAGTCTAATTTCTGTCATAATATTTAGTTTCCATTTGTGATTTGAATTTTACCTCTTTCCCCATTATTTTCCTCTTTTTTAGCATGACTTATCAAGATTTTTGTTACTTGCTCTTCTGCTTTTAAATTCTTCTCTAGTTCCTTAGAAATTATAGACTCATTTTGATCTTTACCAATCGCTATAGAATGTTAACACAGTGATGTAAATTTTGTAGGTCTATCAATGTCAAGAATTAGACAGTATCTGTGTCAGAGACTGCTAATCGTCCTCAAATATCTTTTCCTACCATCTTTATTTTAAAAATAAAACATCTTAGTTTAAGCTGGGCACATTGCCACCTACCCTGGGAGCGTACTTTCCATCCTTCCTTACAAGTTGTGGTCATGAAACTGAGTTCTGGAGAAACTTGTTTGTGTGTTATGTGAGAAACTGCTGTTTCACTTCCTGTTGAAAGACAAAAATACTTGCCCTAGATATCCATAGGCAAGATGAGATGATTTGGAAAATATATATAAATTTTACAGAGGGGTAATTACTATATGTATATAAATCTCCCAGGCTGTGTATAAAATATGGTTATACAAGTTAAAATTATAAAAACTTAAGAAAAAAATATATTAGGTTAGACTATATATAATTCTCAATAGTTGATTCTTTCAACCTTGAAAAATGGCAATTTCAATTTCATATAGTTACACCTAATAAGAAACCTAAATTTATGGTATGGGGTGTAAGAAAGTATAAGTGTAATAACTTCACCATTTTCCATAGAGGGAAGTAAAACATAAAATCTTGATCTGAGAAGTCAAGAACTAGATTATTATTGCTTTAAAAGTATGTATTATAGGGGCGCCTCGGTGGCTTAGTCATTAAGCGTCTGCCTTCGGCTCAGGGCGTGATCCCGGCATTATGGGATCGAGCCCCACATCAGGCTCCTCTGCTGGGAGCCTGCTTCTTCCTCTCCCACTCCCCCTGCTTGTGTTCCCTCTCTTGCTGGCTGTCTCTATCTCTGTCAAATAAATAAAAAAATCTTAAAAAAAAATAAATAAAAGTATGTATTATAGAGCTTATGATATCAGATGTAATATATAAATAATTATCAGGAAGTAGAGATAGAAAGAAGTTGTCTGCTAATAGTCTCATCTTTTAAGGTGGAGAGGTCAATTAAGGTTTTAATAATTATATATCATAGTTCATTACAGTGTCACTGATTTTAAGATGCATTGTTATGGTATGTACAATTTTACTTTTATTTCAGAGTTATTAATGTCCTTTTTTCATATTTTAATATCCTCTGTGCCTTTAAGAGCACTGGTGATGCTGCATTTCTTAAAAAATAAATAAATAAATAAATAAATAAATAAATAAATAAATAAGAGTGTAAGAGCCATCAGAGATAGGCCCTTAACCTATCTTTGATTACTTAGAACTGGCCTACTTTGGATTTTCATTCTGAAATGCAGATACATCTGATTCACCATCACCACCCCTGCCAATACCTTTCAGTAATTCAGATTACACATCTTCAAAGTTATAGAATCAAACAAGAGAATGATAGAAATTGATTGCTAACCTTCTGAATTATGAATAGAAAAACAGAATCATATAAAAATAAGTTTAGCAAAAATAAAAGGGAAAATATTAAAAGCAGGTAATATAGATAAAAGGAAAGGAGTAAAATCAATTATTTTTATCACATCAGTAAGTATAAACAGGAAAAGTTAACCTATTAAAAAAAGATTCTATAATATCAAAACCCATAGCCCAACAATGTGCTATATGACAGAGATTTATCTAAAACAAAGTTACACAAAATGAATAAAAGTAAAATGACTGTAAAGGACCTACCAGCCATATTTCGAAAATAAAAGAGCTGTTATGTTAATATGGAAGATTTAATTAAAGGCTAAATGTTTAAAAAACTGATGTGCTACTTTCTAATAAAATGCATAATTTACCCTAAAGATATTTTTATACATCTTAATTTATGAAAATCAAACAAATTTCTCAAAACCTGAAATGCAGGAGAAACTGAAAGAAAAACCACATTAAAAGGCTTTAAGTACCCCCTAGCTGCTCATAACAGTATAATATAGAGACTAATGAAAAAAATGCATATAAATATCACCAACATTTTAAAATTAAGAGACATGCAAATGACCAACAAGTATATGAAAAGATGCTCAACATCACTAATAATCAGGGAAATGCACATCAAAACTGCAATGAGATATCACCTCACACCTGTTCGGATGGTCGTTATCAAAACAGGAGTTGGCAAGGACATGGAGAAGAGAATCCTTGTACACTGTTGGTGGGAATGAAAATTGGTACAGCCATTATGGAAAATAGTTCGGAAGTTCCTCAAAAAATGAAAACTAGAACTATCATATGATCGAGCAATCCCACTTTGAAAGGTGCATATATCCAAAGGAAATAAAATCACTCTCTGCAGTAATACCTGCACTCCCATGGTCATTGCAGCATTATTCACGGCAGCCAAAATAGAATGGCTTAAGAGTCCACCGACAGTTGATTAAATAAAGGAAATGTGATAAATATAAGTGTGATAAAATGAATTAGCGTTAAAAAGAAATCCTGCCACTTGCAACAACATGGATGAGCCTTGAGGACATTATGCTAAGTGAAGTAAGCCAGACGTGGAAAGACAAACACTGCATGATCTCACTTATATGTGAAATCTAAAAACGTTGAAACAGAGTAGAATGGTGGTTGCCAGGGGCTGAAGGGTGGGGAAAATGGGGAGAGGTCAGTGAAAGGGTACAAAGTTTCAGTTAAGTAGAATGAGTAAGCTCGGGAGATCTAATGTGCAACATGGTGCCTAGAGTTAATATACTATGCTGTATATTTGAAATGTCCTAAGAGACTAGATCTTAAGTGTTCTCACAACACACACACACACACACACACACACGCACACAGAATGATAACTATGTGACATGAATGAAATTAGCTTGACTGTGGTAATCATTTCGTAGTGTATACATATATCAAAACATCACATTATATAATATAAACATGCACACACACATATATATTTGTCAATTATACCTCAACCTGGGAAAAATAAAAAAAATAAAATAATATTGTGTGACAAAGATGTATGTTGCCACTTTTGTCAGCTCATAAGAACTCTTCCATCATGATATTTCATGGGATTGACTTGACAGATGTTGATCATATAAGACAAAGTACCACAGATACATTTAATTACACAAAACACAGAGGGGGTCCAAATACCAGAATAAAATGTGTCTCCAACCTTCAAGTGGGAAGTTTTCCAATTTGGTAGTCAAGAATAGAGTCTCAGCTTAGGAAACCACATTGAAATATCTCATTTAGCATATAATTTATTTAAAACACAAATGACCTATTTTATGTTTAAAATATTATTTGGCTTATACAGTGTATACTTTTTTCCATGTTATCAAATAACATATAAAGTTAGAGGCCCTTCTATCTTGGAAGAATTTAATGTTGATTTTGAATGGATAAGATTGGAGAAGAAGAGTGAATGTCTTGAGTTCCCAGAAGGCTGGGAATCCATGCATATATGGTTAGCAGGGGAGAAAGGAACGGTTATGTGTTTTATGGGGATACATTGTTTTGATGCTTATAAATGTATACATCTTAGTGGTAAGGAAAGTTCTGATAAATACGCTGGGTAGGAAAAGTGTAAGCAATGCAGAGAAGCCACCACTATGGAGAAGGAAGAGAAAATAAACAATTATTCAATCAACACTCACTTTGGATTAGATATTGTTCTTCTCTATTCACCCCAAACCCACCAACTTTTAGTGCTGGCTCTGTCCAAGAATGATTGGAGTGAGGCGACAGAATAATATCTAAGGCCAGGAATAAAGATACTACTCCTGTGATACTATTATTGTGACGTGTAGACAGTATGAGATATTGACAAGATAAATGGGAGTTCAGAAACTATGTATTACTATGCTAGCTCAACTCCATGGGGACACCTGATAAATTGATACCAAAAAAATTAGAGAACGCCTGGAAAGAGATCATATAGAGCCAATTTTAGGCAGTGCTACAACTGTATATAAATTATGCAATTTTCTATGTATATAACGACATTTCCTCTCTGCTGTTGAGGTTCAGATTGAGTTTTCCTTAACAGGGTGTATATTATTGTTGCCATATCTGGAAAAACCCACCAATATTAATCTCTAATGATTCCACGTATGTAGAAAAGAAAGAGACAACCATCAGAAAAAGAAAACATCTTTGTACTTTTTTCTTACTTTTACTATGAGTAGGAATCAACAGTGAGCCACAAATTTCTATGGATCTGTTCATTTACTCATTCATGAACTCTGTGTCATGTGTGCTAGGAGCTGAAACAATATTCATGAAAAAGGTATAAACAGCCCTTTCTCTCTAAGACTTCTAGAAGAATCAAACTGGTAATTACAATAGCATCATTACTGCTATCTAAAAATTGGTGATTACTTTGGGATAACAAAGAATGCAAAATCAAATTTCCAAAAATGGAAAATCAAAAAAGACCCGAGAGAGACACAAAATTTGACTGTGTCAACAGATATACTGAAATATGATTCAAAGAGTCTGTCCACTCAGTTGTAGAAAAAAATGCAATTGATCAGATTAAAATGAGCATTTCTAAAAAATAAAAAATAAAATAACATTAAATGAGCATTTCTTTAACTTTTCAAGGTAGTAATTGTATCTGTTACCTTGATTGCGATGATGGTTTCTCGAATGTATGCACATGTCAAATCTCATTAAATTATATTCATTTAATATGTGCAGGTTTTTGAATATCAATCATTCTTCAATAAAGTTGTTAATATTAGCATTTCCTTAGATTATGAACATAGACACACATCATAGCGGAATTAGTCTCGGCGGCATATTAATATTAGAAATTACATATTTTTTTCATATCACATATCAAGTAGTAACTTAAAATTATGATAGTTATTACATCTGCTTCAAGATCTTACCTGATGACTTAATGGAAGACAAAATTATATAATTTTAATATTTTGATAATTACATTTCTATATAACCAGCTTCTCTTGAAATCCTATGTATTTGACTTTATGCTTATAAAAACATTATCTGAGAAGGGGTCCATAGACTTCACTTCTCTGTGTGAGACCAAACAATTACAAGAACAAATGTGGATGCAGAGAGAGTGTTCCTGGAAGAGGAACTACTGTATTAAAAAAACAGAAAAATACCTTGGCCTAGAAAAGGAAGAACATTGTCCAACTAAGGAACAGAAAGCAGTTCCGTAATTTCTGATTTGTAGCATATGCCCTACATAGCTGATTTTAAGATATTAAGTGGCATCCTTAAACATGAAATTAGGAAAAGATGTATACCACCAGCCCTCCTAAGATTCTACAGGCTGGCTCCAGCATACCACCAGATTCTTTATGTGTATTATTAGGTGAGGAAGAACAGACCACCAATAAAATTGTAATATATTCCTTTTTATTTTTACAGCCTTCCTGTAACCCCTTTTCAGTATTCAATATTCTTTTCCAAACTGTCAGAAACTCAGGTCTTCTCTTGAAGATTTTATATATATATGTATGTATATACACATGTATATACACACACACACATATATGTATATATACACACACACTTTATATATATAAATATATATTTAAATATTTTTATATATAATATAAATATATATATATATACACATATAACACTTGAAAAATCAATACTACATATTCAAATTATTATTAGGGCTATGAGAATTTTTAATGTTTTTTTCTTTATCTTGTTTCCTTTCAGAGTTAAAATCATATAATTTAATCAAATGAATATTCCAAAAACAAGAAAAGGAATTTATTTCATATGACAACAAGGAGAAACTAGCATGATGGCAAATTTGGTATTTTAGGGAAAGTTTTACACTAGACCTATATTCCAGGATTAATTTTATAACAAATTATATCTTTTTAATAACAAATTATATCGATAAAAGCAACCATGTGTATATTTTACAATGGTTTTAAAAAAGAAAAGACCTTGTTTATAGAAATGTAAAATAAAGTGTATCTTTAATCAGATGTATCAATAGAACCACTGGAATAATAAATAACATGTTTACAGGAAATATTAATAGGATAAGGCATATTTGAACCTTTTTACTCCCTAGACATCACTTTTCAACTGAGAAAACTAAAGTTTAAAGATGTGAAATAACTTACTCATGGTCACACCGTTCAGAATGACACATTTGATATTAAAGCATCCTTTGATTTACTCCTAAGCCATGTTATTTTTCCTCCAGGACTCCATTAACTCTCAATAGAATAACAGTTTCAAGTTCTTCATTTTTGGTAAGATGAAAAAGCATTTGCCAGGCAGCAGTATTTTAGCAAGTGTTAAGTATCTAGCATATACTCAAGACACTATTGTACAAACTGTAACGTACAAACATATATATGAAGAAAAATTTTAATTTGTGTTTATCTATTTTATAAACACTAATGATAAGAATAATACACATGAATAAATGTGTGAATATAAGAACTTATATGTCAATACATATTACTCAAAATTTACTATTTCCAGTGTGCTCTGCCTGAGTAAAATATAGTGAAAATATATGTTTTCCTCTTTGTAAAGAAATGGATAACCTACTTCTTTCACTGCTCCCAAAGATGGCTTCATGTTGTTAGAAACTGCATGTGCAGGGGTGCCTGGTTGGCGCAGTCAGTTAAACAACCAGCTCTTGGTTTTGTCTCAGGTCATGATCTCAGGGTCGTGGGACCCAGCCCCGTGTTGGGCTCTGTGCTCAGCATGGAGTCTGCTTGAGATTCTCTCTCCCTCTCCCTCTGCCCTTCCCCCTGCTTATGTTTTCTCTCTAAAATAAATAAAATCTTAAAAAAAAAAAGAAACTATATGTGTATAAATATACACACACACATATACATATTTACAGATAGGTACATTTCTGTATTTATTTATTGTTGCCAAATTGTGTTTTGCTGACACATCTACGAGTATTAACGTACTTATACAAATATTCATAACCATATGATGTTTTGTCTTGAAAAGGAAATAATTTCGTTCATGTAGACATTTCAACTTTAATAAAGAAAGAAAGTTAAATTATACTTAACAAGAAGGAATCATAGTGACATTATCCAAAAATTATGCTTGTCTTAGTTTTTGGCATGTTACTTTGTGGTAAAGCATGAATTAAGTAGCTAACTGAATTTGACAGAACTAGGTGCTTTCGATACTACTCTGCTAACAATAGCAATGATTTCAGTATATGAGAAATATCACTGACAATGTCCCTGATTAATTGATTTCCATAAATCAAATTCTTCAAGGGCAATGAAGAATGCGTACCGTTAGCACAATTATGTATTATATCACTTACTTTTCTGTGAATGAGGCATACTCCATACACTGGTTCTAGAATTGTAAACTATCAGTTTCAAGGGACCTGCATTTTAATTAAACTTTAGGACAAAAAGCATGAATTTGTAATGCCATATAATGTACATATTATAATAACATTGTATGGTGACAGATGGTGACTACACTTATCATGGTGAGCACTGTACAACATATAGTATTGCCAATTCACTATGTTGTACACCTGGAACTAACACCACATTGTATGTCAACTACACTTCAATTAAAAAAATTTTAAAATAATATGAACCTTTCCAAAGCAATTTTAATTAATACAGTTTCAGCATTTTTTTCAAGTTTGTATTTTTCATTTATTTACTTTTCTTTTCCGGAGAGGACATAACTGGGTAAAAGCCACATGGTTTTGCTGTACTATCCTTTATTTATTTATTTACTTACTTATTTACTTATTTGAGAGAGAGAGAGAGTGGATGGGAGGGGCAGAGGGACAGGGAGAGAGAATCTCAAGCAGACTCCATGCTGAGCGCAGAGCCTGACACGGGGCTCTATCTCATGAAGCTGAGATCACAACCTGAACTAAAACCAAGAGTCTGACACTTAACCGGTTGAGCCACCCAGGTGCCCCTTTGCTGTACAATCCTTAACAGGGACGTTTTGTATATGGCATACAAGCCTCAGAATTGTACCATTTCTGCTAGAATGTTGAACAATAACATGTATCTTGACTAGTACTTTGGAATGAGATTCCAAATATTTAGGAAAGAGGCAGTGAATGTGGCACTACAATAATAATTTCTAATATGGGAAACAATTTAAAATAATTCCCAGGCTCCTAAACATAATTCACAAACACACAAGGCCAAGGTATTCTCTTTTTTAAATAACCAAGACTTATGTTTAATCTTGATTAGAGACAATGAAAATAGGTTTCAAGAAGAGCCCTTCTCCAAATTTCATTCCATGGTTTAATAAGACATAATACAATTTTGAAGCAGTGATGAGAGATAGGAACAACTGTTCATTTCTAAGTTTCCTTTACTTTATTATCCCTTGAATTTTCTAGATCTGTGCTGTCCGTTTTGGTAGCCACTAGCCACATATGGCTATTGAGCTTTTTAAATAGCTAGATCAAATTGAGATGTGTGCCATAAATATAAAATAGATGCTAGATTTGAAAGACCTAGGATGAATAAAAGAAAGCAAAACAGTCCCTTAATATTTTATGTAGATTTAATGTTACAATAATATTTTGAATAAATTGAGCTAAATAAATTTATGATAACTAGTTTCACTTTTTTTTTTTTTAAATGTGGCTAGAAAATTTAAAATCACACTGTGGCTGGCTAGCATTTACACCTGCATCATATCTCTGTTGAATAGCGCTGCTCTAGATGGTCCTTCCACATTTCTCCACATATTGTAATACGTAACCTGTAGATATTTACACTGTATATTTATATGTGTGGCTTGATGCAAGTCTCAGAGTTTTCTGATGTTGCAGGAGAATTGTAATTACCTTCTCTACTTGAGCATAGATTACGTGAATAAAACCATTGATATTCAGCATGGAGAATGTTGCCACCCAAAACCATCAAGTCAAGGAAACATCATGAATGCAGATACAAATATCATCTTATGTCTCTGTATCTATACATAACTCACTTCTCAAGCTCCAATTTCCCAGTTCAAGGTATCATTTATTTATTCACCCACTTATCCATCCAACTATTTATCCATTTATTCAATCACTTATTCATTCTTTTCAGCAAAAATATACCTAGCCTCTGCTAAACATAATGTAAGGCTGTAGCCATACAATGTGTGAGACACTGTCCCTTCTATCAAAGAGGGCCTAGTACAGTGGCAGAAACTCACATAAATGATGATGATAACATATAAAAACAATGATGAGAATGCTTGGCAAATACTGGAAACTCTCCACTAAAAATCCTCATCAGTGTGCCCTGCCCATAAGACTGTCTCAGCTTATTCAAAACAAATTCATCATCTCTACCTCAATTCACCAAAGAAATTACTCCTCCTGATAGTCTTATTTCTCTAGTCAAACTGAGATTCACATTAAATTTCACATCCTCCCAACGTATTCAACCCAATTCTCGATGTACCCCACTCTTCCCATCACTTTCTTCCCTTGGTTTCCAGGATACCATAATTTCTTGATTTTCCTCTTTTCTCACTGGCTGCAACTTAATGTCTCCTTTCCTGATTTCTTTTATTAACCTAAAGGTCTCAACTTTGGAGTATTCTAGGTGTCTGTTCTCAATCCTCCCCTCGTCTATATACACCTAATCTCTTGTTGATTTTCTCTAATTAAATGGTTTCCAAATTCATCTATATGATTGATTCCCAGACTTCTATCTTCAGCCTGAACTTCTTCCCTGAACTCCAGTAACATATATCCAAATGCCAAAGGGATATCTAATAAATATCTCAATAAACATCTCAAAACTTACATGCCCCTAACTGAAAAATTCTATATCTCACCTATTTGCAACTTCCTTCACTCACAGTTTTCTCCTTTGCTCATGTCAATTCCTTCCTTTTACTTACCCAGGCCAGTAATTTTTTTTTTTAACGATTTTATTTATTTATTTATTTATTTGAGAGAGAACATCAGTTGGGGGAGGGGGAGAGGGAGAGGGACAAGCAGACTCCCTGCTGAGCAGAGAGCCCCACGTGGGGCTCAATCCTGGGACTCTGAGATCATGACCTGAGCCAAAGGCAGACTCTTAACCAACTGAGCCACCCAGGCGACCCAGGCCAATAATTTTTCAGTCACGCTCAACTCCTCTATTTCTTTCACAACTCCCATCCAATCAGTCAGAATATTCTGTCACTCTACCTCCAAATATGTCCAGCATCCACCATTTCTCACCGTTACCACTGGTATTATTTCATTATTTCAGGCTACCATCCTCTCTTGCCTGGATCATTACAAGTGTTTCCTAATCCATCTCCCTGCTTTCGTCCTTGCTCTCCTGCAGTCCAGTTATATTAAAAAGCTGAAATAATCTATTATAAATAAGTCAGATCAAGTCATCTATTCCCCCAAAAACCCTCAACTCCTCATTTCACACAGTGTTGAAGTTCAAAACCTTAACATGATCAAACGGGACCCTTCATGATCTGGATACAGCCCTCCACCCCCGTTACTGCTCTGATTCTATCTTTATTTCCTACCACCCTGACCTCACTCACTGAACTCTAGCCACACTGACCTCATCATCTCGCAAAAGGGCTAGGTACACTCCTGCAAATTCCTCCAAGTTCTGGATTAAAAAACCTTCCTCTTTTCTATTTCCCTCTTGGGATGAAAAACTTAGTTCTTACACTAGCTTTTTAAGGGTCTCAGTTTCATCATTTTAGCTTTATCTCCTTAAAATCTCCAGACTCATCTACCCATTGTCCCCAGAAAACATCATGGTCTTTCCCATTCCTGTGTCCTAGTAAATACTCATGCGGTTCTCCCACTTCATGTGCCTTACTCTCTGTTTGTCACATTCTATCCATTTGTCAATGTTCAACTGAATGTCTGTTTCCTTTTTCAGGATTTTTCTAATCAGAGCACAGGCTATTCTCTCACATGTCCAAAGTCCAGTAATTAATAAATATCCATACTTGTCATCAATTACTTCAAATGATACTGCTTTTACTATTTATTGCCTTGATTTCTGGATTATAAACTTAAGATAAAAAATGTAAATGATTCTAAAATCCTTATAGTAATAGGCATTTTATATTGACTTAGTCATTAAAGAGGTTTATATCATATTTTTATTAGTTTAGTTCTTGTTTTTTTATATCTTCAGAAATTACTTCCCCATACAATAAAGCATACACAATAAGATATACTATATTTTTCCTTTTATCTTTATGTCTCAACTCAGAACATGATTAAGAAAGTTGAAACTGAAGAGTTTATATACACTACTGCAAATACATGGATTTATACTTAAATTTTTTTTTAAGATTTTATTCATTCACTTGACAGAGAGAGAGAGAGCATGAGGGGGAGGGGCAGAAGGTGAGGGAGAACCAGACTCCCCACTAAGCAGGGAGCCCAACATGGGGCTTGATCCCAGAACCTAGAGATCATGACATGAGCCGAAGGCAGATGCCCAAACACCTGAGCCACCCAGGCACCCCAAATTTATACTTAAACAACAGAAATATTTAAGGCATTTTGATGGCTTGAAGAACTCTCATAATAAGAGTTAAAACTTAAGGTATTTTGTGTGTCATAAGCACTTTATATTCATGTTTTTGTTATGAGAATAACACATGTCTATTACATTCGTTTTGGAAATGATGAGTGTGAGTCTGAGGAATATTAAGTAAGTTCTGCAAGGTGAGAGAGCTAATAAGGAGTATAGGAGAGGATTACACCAAAGCTGTCTTACAAAGACACAATCACACACAAACACATTCAGAATGAGGACTCATTAGAGTACAGAACATCCAAATCTCTGACTTTACAGGTTAAATGTCTTGCCAACATCACACAGGTACTAAGTGAAAAACTAAGATGAGAACAGAGATTGAGTGCCTCCAATCCTGCTATTTTATAGGCATAGACCATGTTTGAGTTAATGCTATTGGTAGCTTAATTAACATATTGGTATTTTTAAAATTCTTCAATGTTCAGTAGTAAAACCAACTCTTCAGACGTAGGTAAATGCTAGAACAAGCTAGGCACATTTTTTTAAGTGAGAAAAGAATCAAGGTGAGATAAAATTATAGAGAGAGAGCTATCTCAAACCACACAGCTGTAATTCCTGTGTTTCTAAAAACGAGCACCGTACTGTCCTAGGTGCACCCCACTGTAGCTCTACCAGCGAGTGCGCCATCAGCATCCCCTTCTCCTTCTTCTTTCTGTTTAATTAACTAAGATGTTCTCTTCTTTCCTCCTAATGCCTACGTTAGAAACTCATTTGGCATTTGTAGGTATTCATAAGAAAATTCTAGTTACTTCCTACACATACCTGTTCTGATATAGCCAAAAACCATTTGGTGACATTATCAACTCATTAAAGTGAGAGATGTGACAGAAAGAGCACATGCCACGTGGAATAAATATAAAAGTGTCAACCACTTAAATGGAAAAAAAAAAATCCATCTGGCTGATTTGTCTTTGAAAAATGAGTTGTGTATTAAATTCCTTCCTTAATATATGACAGCCAATTAATCTCAAAATGGGTAGAAGCATATAGTATTCAATTTAATTAAAACCAAAGTGATTGAGAGTCTACTATATGTAACACATGTGCTAGATTTGAGAAAGATTATATATAAGAATAAAAGAGTCACTTCCCTTAAGGGTGCTTGTCTTCTAAAGGAAAGGGGAGTAGTTAAAGGGGAATTAGATAAAAATGCTGCCAGAGAAATTTTTAAAAAATGAATAAGTTCTGTATTACAGAATGAAAATTCAATCACATTCAATTGAGAAGGAATTGAAAAAAGTTTCAAAAGATGCTCTAGGTAAGCCTTAAAGGAACAGATCAAAATATTTAGCACCTACTACTAGTATCTGCCTAGAGTATATTTTGTTTCACACATTGTGAAAACATGAATGTACTGCCTATAACATAAAATGTTGCTATAATTATAAAATGGTGACATGCAATGCAGAAGCAAAATTAATAGGTGCTGCAAGTCAGGTATCAAAAATCAGTGGAAGACTATTTCAGTTTAATAATCTCTCCATTAAATTAAAAATAACATGTTGGAATAAAAGTGTTCTTTTTAGAATATAAGGCAATTTAAAATAATCTATTCCACTGTTTTTGATTACATGCTTATAAAACAGAAGCCATTTGATATTTTCAAATAAAGAACGCTATGGATACCCAAAGACTACTTGGAAGATATTTGCCAAACCCAGACAACGAATATTTAAGAAAACTGACTTACCCCAAATATTTCAAACATTAAGATACCAATCTGACCAATATTACATCTTTTATCAAATACTTTCATTTACAAGACATCTCTTAACTCTCTGCACCAACAAATTCTGAGAGGGTGATTCCAAACCAGATCTTACAGGACCACCTGGCTGAAAGATATACCATATAACTCACTGGAAGTTTTCTAATATTGCCTTAACACACTGGCCAAATATACTTAATTAACGACTCCAGTAAATGGAAGTTTCAAAAATAAATTAAACTCCTTCCTTCTTGTGAATGTATTAACACGATATGCCACAAATGATTATTCTTTTAAAGCAGATGGTACATTTTCAGCAACAATTATTGAAGAGTAGATAGCTATATTTAAACAAATTCCACCACCTACCATCATGTTTCATTTGACAATCTGTTCTTCTCAATTCTAAGATTCCCATCTTTTGTGAGCAGAGAACTTTCTTAAAGTGTTTTAGAGACATTCGAAGGCTTTACAGTTATATCAACTAAATCCCAAATTTGTAAGCATTAAGCTACCTCTTCAAAGCAGAAACAGAAATCCCCCATAATTCCTGCAATTGGAGAGTGAGTTTATGGGAGGAAAAGCACCAAAATTAAGATATGTTACTTAATGGACTATAATACATGTTCTTCAAATCCATCCCAGGTACCACATACAAGAGTTTTCAACAATAGATTACATCATTTAAACAACTTGCTTCTATTTTCTGTGGAACAAATACATTTTAAATTATTTTGAGATTGTTTTACTCCTTTTAAGTAAGAATGAAAATGATACCTGTTGTGTTTATTTTATATTTATAACCTTACATCTTTTCGGAGAATAAGTTAAGGAAAGATAGGCTTCCAACTTCTTATAATCTATAGTCAGGATTCCAGTTAGCACTGTCTACTCATACAATAATCCTAATTTATTGCCTACTTTCCCAGAACAAAGTTAATTCCATAATAACTGTACTTAAAAGGGTGGGTATTTTGACCTAATATCAACATTTCTTTTTTTTTTTTTTTAAAGATTTTATTTATTTATTCGACAGAGATAGAGACAGTCAGCGAGAGAGGGAACACAAGCAGGGGGAGTGGGAGAGGAAGAAGCAGGCTCCCAGCAGAGGAGCCTGATGTGGGGCTCGATCCCATAACACTGGGATCACTCCCTGAGCCGAAGGCAGACGCTTAACCGCTGTGCCACCTAGGCGCCCCTAATATCAACATTTCTAAGCTACAAACCACAGAACTGGAGCAAGTCATGAGCATAGCATATTTAACTTTTTTTTATTTTTACTTTTTATATTATTTGATTTTGAGAAACAAAGAGTGGGGGCAGGGAGGGGCAGAGGGAGAGAGATTCTTAAGCAGGCTCCATGCCCAGCGTGGAGCCTGACATGGGGCTCGATCTCATGACCCTGAGATCATGACCTGAGCCAAAATCAAGAGTTGGATGCTTAACTGACTGAGCCACCCAGGCACCCCTAGCATGTTTAGTTTTAAAACAGAGTAGTCTACTTAAATATTTTGTCTGTCTTAATATACAAGAATTGCTTCAAGTAAATAAATATTTAAGATTTCTCTTAGTAAAGTATTTTCTTTTTTACCATTATTAAATAGATTTCAGGCTATGATAGAGATACACGTAATATATCTCAAAAGACTTAACAATGTAAGTGACTGAACTGCTGGACTGAAATGGAAGTTGCATTACATTCCCCTAATATTCCTTCTAACTTTGTGACTGTCATCAAAAGTGATCATTTTGGAGATAAGATTTAACACGATTATGAAAGTGTTAAGATCTTCGGTAAGATCATTTGATAAAGAAAACACTGGTCACACTGGGTGGCACAATTCAGTTTAGACCATTATAATTATTTTGCTCTATGTAAGATATGGGTGAATAACAGTAAAGGTAGGAGTAGAGGCAAGTTGCCCTGCCCAGTACAATTAGCCACCAGCTCTAAGTGGCTATTGAGCACCTAAGATGTGGCTGGTCTTAATTCAGACGTACTGTAAGTGTAAAATAAACACTGGATTTCTAAAAGTATTAAAAATGTAAAGTATCTGTCATGCAGTATTAAATGTATGCTGAAAAATAATATTTTAGATATGTTGGCTTAAATAAAATATATTATTATAAATTACATCACTGTTTCTTTTCTTTTCTTTCTTTTTTTTTTTTTTTTTAATGTGACTACTTGAAAATTTTAAATTACAAACCTGGCTCTCATTTGTGATTCACTATATTTCTATTGGGCAGCAGCAGAATTTCTTAACCCGCAGTAAAGCAACACTACTGACATTTGAATCTAGATAATTCTTTGTTGTGGGAAGCTGTCCTGTGGATTGTAGAAGATTTGGAAGCATCCCTGAGCTCTACCTGCTAGAAGCCAAGAGCATTTCGCCCCAAGACGTGACTACCAAAAACTTCTTAGGACATTGTCAAATACCCTCTAGGGGCAAAACTGCTTCCATTTGAGAACCACTGGTCTATAGTGTCCCTAGTGGTGTCATACAACTACACCAAAACGAGTCTGCAATACCAAATTCAGAAAGGAGATACTCAGATACCTTAAACTCAAAGGCATTACGTTTGCTGATTTGATGTGACTATCAGGAGAATTATTTTTCAGAATGTTGTTTTCTATCGGAAACAATGGAACAGCAAGCTGCATATGGAAACGTTAACTGCAAATGTGTCCATAAACTGTGAATTCAAACATATATATCCTTAATTTAAAATATATAATGTTCACAAAAAATGAAATTAAAATTTCAATATGTAATATTTCTTTTTTAAAAGATCATCTTTTCATGACATGGTGTCATTTTTCTTTTTCTTTTTTTTTTAAGGTTTTGTTTTCATTTGTTTTTGTTCTTGTTTTTTGAGAGAGAGAGAGAGAGAGAGAGAGAGAGAGATAGATCATCTTTTCATGACATGGTGTCATTTTTCTTTTTCTTTTTTTTTTAAGGTTTTGTTTTCATTTGTTTTTGTTCTTGTTTTTTGAGAGAGAGAGAGAGAGAGAGAGAGAGAGCGCAACGACTGAGCCACCCGGTGCCCTACAGCATATATTTCTCAATACGAGAAATGACCCTGGGGCACCTGGGTGGCTCAGTCTGTTAAGCATCTGCTTTTCAGCTCAGGTCATAATAATCTCAGGGTCCTGGGATCAAGTCCTGCTGCCAGCTCCCTGCTCCACAGCAAGTCTGTTTCTCCTTCTCCCTCTGCCCCTCCCCCTCCCCATTCATGCTCCCTCTCTCTCTCTCTCTCTCTCTCTCTCTCAAAAAACAAGAACAAAAACAAATGAAAACAAAACCTTAAAAAAAAAAGAAAAAGAAAAATGACACCATGTCATGAAAAGATGATCTTTTAAAAAGAAATATTACATATTGAAATTTTAATTTCATTTTTGTAACATTATATATTTTAAATTAAGGATATATATGTTTGAATTCACACAGTTTATGGACACATTTGCAGTTAACGTTTCCATATGCAGCTTGCTGTTCCATTGTTTCCGATAGAAAACAACATTCTGAAAAATAATTCTCCTGATAGTCACATCAAATCAGCAAACGTAATGCCTTTGAGTTTAAGGTATCTGAGTATCTCCTTTCTGAATTTGGTATTGCAGACTCGTTTTGGTGTAGTTGTATGACACCACTAGGGACACTATAGACCAGTGGTTCTCAAATGGAAGCAGTTTTGCCCCTAGAGGGTATTTGACAATGTCCTAAGAAGTTTTTGGTAGTCATGCGCTTGGGGCGAAATGCTCTTGGCTTCTAGCAGGTAGAGCTCAGGGATGCTTCCAAATCTTCTACAATCCACAGGACAGCTTCCCACAAACAAAGAATTATCTAGATTCAAATGTCAGTAGTGTTGCTTTACGCGGTTAAGAAATTCTGCTGCTGCCCAATAGAAATATAAAGTGAATCACAAATGAGAGCCAGGTTTGTAATTTAAAATTTTCAAGTAGTCACATTAAAAAAAAAAAAAAAAAGAAAGAAAAAAGAAAAGAAACAGTGATGTAATTTATAATAATATATTTTATTTAAGCCAACATATCTAAAATATTATTTTTCAGCATACATTTAATACTGCATGACAGATAATTTACATTTTTAATACTTTTAGAAATCCAGTGTTTATTTTACACTTAGTACGTCTGAATTAAGACCAGCCACATCTTAGGTGCTCAATAGCCACTTAGAGCTGGTGGCTAATTGTACTGGGCAGGGCACTGCTCTACTCCTACCTTTACTGTTATTCACCCATATCTTACATAGAGCAAAATAATTATAATGGTCTAAACTGAATTGTGCCACAGTGTGACAGTGTTTTCTTTATCAAATGATCTTACCAAGATCTTAACACTTTCATAATCGTGTTAAATCTTATCTCCAAAATGATCACTTTTGATGACAGTCACAAAGTTAGAAGGAATATTAGGGAATGTAATGCAACTTCCATTTCAGTCCAGCAGTTCAGTCACTTACATTGTTAAGTCTTTTGAGATATATTACGTGTATCTCTATCATACCTGAAATCTATTTAATAATGGTAAAAAGAAAATACTTTACTAAGAGAAATTCTAAATATTTATTTACTTGAAGCAATTCTTGTATATTAAGACAGACAAAATATTTAAGTAAGACTACTCTGTTTTAAAACTAAACATGCTAGGGGTGCCTGGGTGGCTCAGTCAGTTAAGCATCCAACTCTTGATTTTGGCTCAGGTCATGATCTCAGGGTCATGAGATCGAGCCCCATGTCAGGCTCCACGCTGGGCATGGAGCCTGCTTAAGAATCTCTCCCTCTGCCCTCCCTGCCCCCACTCTTTGTTTCTCAAAATCAAATAATATAAAAAGTAAAAATAAAAAAAGTTAAATATGCTATGCTCATGACTTGCTCCAGTTCTGTGGTTTGTAGCTTAGAATGTTGATATTAGGGGCTCTAGGGCGACAGCGGTGCTGGCTCTGCCTCGGCTCAGGGAGTGATCCCAGTGTTATGGGATCGAGCCCCACATCAGGCTCCTCTGCTGGGAGCCTGCTTCTTCCTCTCCCACTCCCTGCTTGTGTTCCTCTCTCGCTGACTGTCTCTATCTCTGTCAATAAATAAATAAAATCTTTAAAAAAAAAAAAAAAAAAAAGAAATGTTGATATTAGGTCAAAATACCCACCCTTTTAAGTACAGTTATTATGGAATTAACTTTGTTCTGGGAAAGTAGGCAATAAATTAGGATTATTGTATGAGTAGACAGTGCTAACTGGAATCCTGACTATAGATTATTATAAGAAGTTGGAAGCCTATCTTTCCTTAACTTATTCTCCGAAAAGATAGGTTATAAATATAAAATAACACACAACAGTATCATTTTCATTCTTACTTAAAAGGAGTAAAACAATCTCAAAATAATTTAAAATGTATTTGTTCCACAGAAAATAGAAGCAAGTTGTTTAAATGATGTAATCTATTGTTGAAAACTCTTGTATGTGGTACCTGGGATGGATTTGAAGAACATGTATTATAGTCCATTAAGTAACATATCTTAATTTTGGTGTTTTCCTCCCATAAACTCACTCTCCAATTGCAGGAAATTATGGGGGATTTCTGTTTCTGCTTTGAAGAGGTAGCTTAATGCTTACAAATTTGGGATTTAGTTGATATAACTGTAAAGCCTTCGAATGTCTCTAAAACACTTTAAGAAAGTTCTCTGCTCACAAAAGATGGGAATCTTAGAATTGAGAAGAACAGATTGTCAAATGAAACATGATGGTAGGGTGTGGAATTTGTTTAAATATAGCTATCTACTCTTTCAATAATTGTTGCTGAAAATGTACCATCTGCTTTAAAAGAATAATCATTTGTGGCATATCGTGTTAATACATTCACAAGAAGGAAGGAGTTTAATTTATTTTTGAAACTTCCATTTACTGGAGTCGTTAATTAAGTATATTTGGCCAGTGTGTTAAGGCAATATTAGAAAACTTCCAGTGAGTTATATGGTATATCTTTCAGCCAGGTGGTCCTGTAAGATCTGGTTTGGAATCACCCTCTCAGAATTTGTTGGTGCAGAGAGTTAAGAGATGTCTTGTAAATGAAAGTATTTGATAAAAGATGTAATATTGGTCAGATTGGTATCTTAATGTTTGAAATATTTGGGGTAAGTCAGTTTTCTAAATATTCGTTGTCTGGGTTTGGCAAATATCTTCCAAGTAGTCTTTGTATCCATAGCGCTCTTTATTTGAAAATATCAAATGGCTTCTGTTT
>NW_024423319.1:102457278-102501779 GCF_017311325.1 Ursus maritimus | reverse complement strand
ACAGACTGAGCCACCCAGGTGCCCCAGGGTCATTTCTCGTATTGAGAAATATATGCTGTAGGGGCACCTGGGTGGCTCAGTCGTTAAGCGTCTGCTTTTCAGCTCAGGTCATAATAATCTCAGGGTCCTGGGATCAAGTCCTGCGGCCGGCTCCCTGCTCTGCAGCAAGTCTGTTTCCCAGAGTCCTGGGATT
This sequence comes from Ursus maritimus, assembly GCF_017311325.1. NCBI lineage: Eukaryota > Metazoa > Chordata > Mammalia > Carnivora > Ursidae > Ursus > Ursus maritimus. Next base: position 102,501,586 of record NW_024423319.1, on the reverse strand, counting down.
GAGCCCTGCATTGGGCTCCCTGCTCCGCTGGGAGCCTGCTTCTTCCTCTCCCACTCCCCCTGCTTGTGTTCCCTCTCTCGCTGGCTGTCTCTCTCTCTCTGTCAAATAAATAAATAAAATCTTAAAAAAAAAAAAAAAAGAAATATGTGCTCTAAATGGCGAGCATTTTAAATATATATATATAAATAGATTAATATGAATGAATTCTTTCTGTGAGTTCCCTGGTTGTGACTTTGGATCACATCTGAAGAGAGATGGCTTTTAAGACATTTATTTTTGACTTCATAATCAGTATTTTATCACATAAAGAGAATAATAAAACTGTACATGACGAATAAATCTCAAACCACTTGTTTTAGTAATCATCCATGTAGCAATACAAAACGCACCTCAAATTCCTAAACATACAACTAGTACTTGTTGATTATACTGTTAAGCAAAGACATCTGTAGTATACTTAGCTCAAGCCAATTGTCGGTAGTGAATTTCACCTCAGTTCTGCTGTAGGTTCTTTCAAATAGTTACTATTTTTTTTTATTGTGTGATATCATACAAATCAATAACCAACTGAATTAGGGCTTGTATGTAATATTAATGACTGTGTTAATACTCAATGTTGTTTTCAACTGTGAAAAAGTGACAGGAGATCTCATACTTCATTTGTGTTTCATCTGAAGCAAAGGCAATAACCAAATCTTTTTAGCAAGAAAGAAAAATAAATTTGTATAATGAAATATAATCATTTTGTATTTTCTCATTTGTATTTCAAATGAGGGAAATGTGCATTTGAATTCACAAGAACTTCTCCCAAGGCACAGCAAGTTAACAATGTCAATTCTGGGCTAAGGTCTCATTTAAAGAATGGTCAAAGAGAAGAAAAGAACTGTTCAGATAGTGGTGTGCTCTGTAGCCATAAATAGCACAATTTTCACTGGGACAACAAAGAAGAGAATAAGATAATTTATGTTAACATGCTTGTTATCAAATACATCCTCCCTGAGGATTTTACAATACCTGCTCTATCTCTTTTTCTACCACTATAGTTGTCCTACGTCCCAAGAACCATTAGCAGCATGTGGTCCGCTAAGGGACAAACCTGTCACTCTGGGTCAATGAATAGCTGCAGGGTAGCACTGAAACTCTGGGACACAAGGCTGTGATGGATATGTGCAAATATGTCTACAAAATATTCTTCTTGTTAAAACAACTACCTTCCATTTCAGAAGACGTATCCATTTCCTATCAATGTAATCTAATGTGAAATAAATGCTGAACAGTTGGAGGGTGAGATGATTTCATTAGTGTAGACAGTCAAATCAGTTTTCAGACTAAAAATAAAAAAACAGAGACAAATGTGGCTAACTGCTCGCTGTCTCCCTGATTCTATGCTTTTTGTCACCATGCCAGATAACTTATCTCATCCTTTTGTTTATTCATTGTGCCAAGAGACACTTCCAAGGGCTTGTAGCATTCTACCTTGGTGAACACATTTGGTGTATCTTGATGGGAAATTTTGCAGCCGTAAGCCAAGAATTTTGAGAATTGTAATAATTCTTCCGGAGGCTACTCTCCCAAAGTGATCTCATTTAAAATACCCTTCTGAAAAACCTATTTAAATAATAGGAGATAATATGAGGTCCAAAAAGATGAAAACACAGAGTCCTAGGATAGGAAACAGTCATTTAGAACTACTGGTTAGAAATTCCTAAAGCAGTGAACAACTGATGGGCAGGGTTTTTTCTTTCTTCTTCACTCCTCCTCTCCCCGCCACCCCTCCACCCACCCAACCCCGGCCTTCTCCTCCTTCTCTCCTTCCCCTCCCTGTACAATTCTCCCCCACACCCTCTCTCTGCAGAAAAATAAAGTCAGCATACTGAACTCCTGAACTGATCTGGCCCTAGGCAGAATTGTAAAGCAGGTGAAGATTCTGTACCATTTCTACTGACATTTGCAGTTTTTTGTGCTATCTGTCCATTCCAGTCCATCATCTACCAGCTACCCACCGTGCCATTAACTTAATCTCATGATCTTACTCATTGTCAAAACTACTGTTACAGAACCTACCAGTTCCTCAGGAGCTTTCTCATTTATGATATTAACTCATATAAAGGAAATTGTTGAATCATCAGCTACTAGTGACAATAATTTTTAGGCGATCTATTAAAGACAATAAATCAAATGAATACATTTCTAAAGTGGGACCGAAACAAGCAATGATGCAAACTGGGAGAAATTGGGTCAAATTTCTTGTCAAGTTGTATATTATGAACACACTGTATACCCATTCCCTCGATTACACGAAGCAGAAAAGGTATCTACTCCAAACCTGATCCCTGATAGTAAAGAAGCTAGTGGAGAAGAAATTGATGTGAAAAGATTGTTCTTGTTTTTTTGACATAAAACATCCTTTTGACAAGAACAGTCATGCCAAGACATTTTGACCCAGAGAAGGATGCAAAGAAGTGGCATACAAAATAAAGTAAAAGTTGAACTGAATGGTTTATGGTCTTCTGTGCCCTTCACAGGTGATACACATATGATAACAAAGTCCCAGACAAAAAGCAGCGAATCCAAACTTTTGGAAAACTGGCTTCTTACTTAATCTGCTTCTCTGCTTTTCAATTGGTTGATATTCTAGATACCAGGATCTAGAATATCCAAAAAAATACCCAAATGGTGTACCATTGGTGATAAAATCCATTTTAAAACTTGAGAAAATCCCCAAATAACTAATAAAAAATGGCTGAATCTTATTCTAGAATCAATGATGTGTTTTTTACCAAATGGTTTTATACGTACACATACAACACAGGCAATCAGGGTAAAATATCCAAGGTAATATTTAAATGTATGTAAAATTATTATCTCATAAAAATAAATACGGGAATTTAATCATTAAATGTTTATACTAACAACAAGTCTTTTCAGAAGCTTTAGTGGTATATATCAACTCCAGGGAACTATAGATCAGAAATCTTTTTTCTGTAAAGGACCAGAGAATAAATATTTTAGGCTTCAGAGGAACTACGGCACCAGTTATAACCAGTCAACTCTGCCATTAGCCTGTGCAAGCTGTCGTAGATGATACAAAAATACATGGGTGTCACTGTGTTCCAATAATAGTTTAGTAATGAAAACAGGCAGTGAGTCGGATTTGACCCACAGGCCAGAGTTTGCTGACGTCTGCCCTAGATTATATTTCCACATAAAATTCTTTGTTCTTTTTTTTGTTTTTAAAGATTTTATTTATTTATTTGTCAGAAAGAGAGAGAGAGAGCACAAGTAGGGGGAGTGGCAGGTGGAGGGAGAAGCAGGCTCCCCACTGAGCAAGGACCCGATGAGGGGCTCCATCCTAGGACCCTGGGATCATGACCTCAGCTGAAGGAAGACGCTTAACAGACTGAGACACCCAGGGGTCCCTAAAATTCTTTGTTCTTGAGTGCAGATTTATTTCTTGGGAAGTCTATTTCCAGCAGTACTGAGGCATGCTGCAGTAGGATTCTTATTTTAACTTCTAAGCCCATTTCAGTAGAGTTGAGATTTCTCTCTGTTAATTACCAAGAGAAATGGTTCTTTTTATTCCTTTTATTATTTTCGTTTTTATTTTTTTGCCTCCCTTACAACTTTGGATTGAAAAGACCACTATCTGTTATCACGATCTTTCTAGTAAGTTCGGAGAATTTTCAGTCTCTACACTTAATCAAAAGCTGAACAACTATGGTTGCTCTTCAGAGCCACTGCACACCTTTATACCAATGCTTGGGTGATCCAGCACAGTTATGTGAAAACATGTGTCTGGTTAGCTGGAACAAGTTTCTTTCTGTCTACTGCCTCTGTGTTACAGTTTCCTGGTTGCTATGAATGTTCATCTGAGCAAGGTGGTAATTATAGTGCCTTTCCATTCTTCCTTTAGAGGACAGAAAAGCTCCCTTTATGCAGAAGTCGTTGGTTCTACCTTTCTTCTATCTTGTAAATTAATCGATAAAATAATGCTAGTGTGACTGCCTATCCCATTCTGTGTCTATCCCACAAATGCACCATAATAGTGTTCACTTCTACATCTTTGAGGCAGGTAACTTCTTAAATGTTTTCTTCTTCAATACATAACATTAACACAATCCTATTGCTCTAATATATCTGTATTCAATATTTGCGTGATTTATGCACACATTTATGTTAGCTACTTGGATTCTTTTTGAAGACTGGCTAATTTCTGTCACGTAACATTCCCCTGGTTACCAAATCCCATCATCAGCAGACTTCCAAACTGAGATCTCCTAGGAGCGGCACACGCTGAAGCGCTTATGGCATCTTAGTAATTTTGTCACTTTAAACAGAAGAATTTCAAAGCCAAAAATGAATCAGGTTTTATCTGGCTGAACATTCTGACAGAATATCTCCAAGAAAATAATGCTTCTTTCATCTTAATCTCAAAAATTTTACACTTCTAATATTTGTATATGTTTAATAATGAACACAATATACGGTACATTAGTACAAGTATAAAGTACAAAGTATAAAGTTATGATCAATCTATTCTAAGGAATTGCAAAGTCACTTAGAGTTCTGGGTAAATCATCCAGTTCTTCCTGGGGCACTGGTCATGTCTCCAGAAGGAGAGAAACAGGATAGCATACACAGCAGTATGGGATATATAGTGCTTACTGGATGCTACTTTGAGAACCCATGTTGATATTCTGATATAGATTACTCTACTGCTAATTATCCAATCCTATAGGTAGATACACATTCTGGCTTTATGGTGCAGTTGATCTATCCTATCATGCTACTAGTTATCAAGACTATGACCTTACAGATTTCATGTTTCCGAACTTCATAGAGATCTCTTACATATGACCTAATGTTATGTTATAAATAGATCCTTTTGCAGTAAAGATTGCCCCAACTAAATAATTCAGAATTATATTGGCTAGAGAGTTGTGTGATAGCATGGAAGTTTACCCTGACAACTGTTGCACTCAGTATCATAACTTCAGCAACTAATTTGCACCAACTCAAATTCAGGGCCTGAAATGGTCGCTTGAATTCTCAGTGATATATACAGAGGAGATTATAGGCATTCAGAATCTTTGAAAATTAGAAAACAACATTTGTGACAAGTAAAATTTAATTTTAAAAATTCAAAACTTTGTGGGGGCACCTAGGTGGCACAGTTGGTTAAGCATCCGACTCTTGGTTTCAGCTCAGGTCATGATCTCAGGGTCCTGTGATCGAGCCCCACATCAGCTTCCATGCTCAGTACAGAGACGGCTTGGGACTCTCTTTCCCTCTGCCCCTCACCCCTGATCTCTCTGTCAAATAAATAAATACATCTTTAAAAAAATTCAAAACTTTGAAACAGATGAAAATGTATTATAGCTTCTTAAGGAGATAAAGAAGCTTAGCTAAGTGATTCAGGCAAAAATTAAATTCAGTCAGCACATCTTTTGTCTTTTTGTTATATGAATGATCCCCCAATTGTCCTCTATGTTTCCAATGTGGCACTTTCTGGCTATTGATTTCAAAACAAATATATAGGATTGAAATGTGTACCATTAGTAATTGGCACAAAAAATCTGAAAAACTCTGAAAGTTCTAATTATATCAGAACTATTAAGTAGTTGACAGTATACATATTCACCAAATGCAATCTTCCTCTTCTGTTTTATCATAATGAGGATTGCAAATCATCCAGGAGCAGATTAAGGTCTATCACAAATGCTCTAAGGAAGATACACATTCCTTTGAGCCCTGTGTTTGTTTTACATAAAATAACCATACAATCTGTTTACTGTACAGGTAGTATCTTTTAAGGCACAAATGTAAAACATTTATTATTCTCACTGACCCTTTACACCAGCTCCATATCTTTCCCTGCCTAGGATGTAATTTCAAGCAGATCCCATAACCTTTATGACACTGTCAGAAAATGAAAAGATATTTGGTCCCATTGAGTCATAAGAACAGTCTTATTTTTACAATTAAAATATCATTTTTTGCATAATTATCAAAATTCCATAGTTTGATTCAGTTAGAAGCTGGTTCTCTTACCTAGACAATCCTGTATCTCTCCTGAGGTATCATCTGGTTCTTTGTCATTTTTACCCATCTTATTCTTCTCCTTTTTCTCACTCTCCTACTCCAAATGGGCAGCCTATAGGATCAAGAAAAGATTTACTTCAATGACAGATGTATTTCCTTGATGATTCCCTCGGAGTATGGCAGATTCTTAAGGCCAAGTAATATTTCACAGAATGCTTTTGTGTTTATGAGAACTACTGAGAAATAGCCCAATTGGATGCCAAGTTCATCATTCTTTTAAATTTTATTTATTTATTCGACAGAGATAGAGACAGCCAGCGAGAGAGGGAATACAAGCAGGGGGAGTGGGAGAGGAAGAAGCAGGCTCCCAGCGGAGGAGCCTGATGTGGGGCTCGATCCCATAACTCCAGGATCACGCCCTGAGCCGAAGGCAAGCGCTTAACCGCTGTGCCACCCAGGCGCCCCCCAAGTTCATCATTCTTGACCTTGAAAATGTCTCTTCTATGGCTGGGCACTCAGGACACTTCCCTCAATTTCTATTCACAAGCTGGGATTACATTCTACAACCAATCAGGCAATAATTTTAGGAAGAATCCAAGATAAACCCAGGCAGGCTTCGTCGCATAAAATCCACACTTATTAAGCTGTGAGCTGCTTTTTAATTTTTATTATTTACTTATTTTTATTTTTGATGGGTGGCCAATTTGACTTCTGTGGCCTCCCTGTCAATTCAGTATTTTTTTTTCCAGATCCAAATCTGTCAACAGTCCCCCTAAAACCCAAATTCTAGGAGGCAGTTTTAATTTTCCAAACGGTGTAGTTAGCACTGTGCCACATTTGCCACAAGTTCTTGTTTTCAAAGAACTAAATCATTTTGGATCCCTCTCTGAGAGTATTTAAGTTTCTCCCCAGAGGTACCTACCATCCGAACGGTGTTTAGCATGAATGGCTACATGCAAAAAAAATGAAACTGGATCACTCTCTTACACCATATACAAAAAAAAAAAATAAAATAAAAAAAATAAAAAAAAATTCAAAATGAATTAAAGACTTGAATATAAGGCCAGAAACCATAAAATTCCTCGAAGAAAACATAGGCCATAAGCTCTTTGACATCAATCTTGGCAATATTTTTTTTGGAACAGTCCTCTCAGGCATGGGCAAAAATAACTAAAATAAATGAATAGGATTACACCAAACTAAAAAGCATAGCAAAGGAAAGGAAACCACAATAAAACAAAAGAGCAATCTGCCGAATGGGAAAAGGTATTTGCAATCACACATCTGACAATGGGGTAATATCCAAAATGCATAAGGAACACACACAACTTAATATATAAAAAAAAAAAAAAAAAAAAACCCAACCCAATTAACAAATGGGCAGAGGACTGGAATATACATTTTTCCAATGAAGACATACAGATGGCCAACAGGCACATGAAAAGATGCTCAACATCATTTATCATCAGGGAAATGCAAATCAAAACCACAATGAGGTATCACCTCACACCTGTCAGATAGGCAATTATCAAAAAGACAAAAAATAACAAGTGTTGGTGAGAATATAAATAAAAGAGAACCCTCATACACTGTTGGTGGGAATGCAAACTGGTACAGCCACTATGGAAAACAGTATGGAGGTTCCTCAAAAATTTTAAAATAGAACTGCTGTATGATGTAGCAATTCCACTTCTGGGCATTTATCTGAAGAAAATGAAAATGCCAATTTAAAGAGATAAATGAAACCCTATATTTACTGCAACATTATTTACAATAGCCAAGATATAGAAGCAACCTAAGTTTCCACTGATAAATGAATGGATAAAGAAAATGTGGTAGTTATACAATGGAATATTACTCAACCATAAAAAATAATGAAAGCTTGCCATCCATGACAATATGGATGGACCTTGAAGATATTATGCTAAGTGAGATAAGTAAGATAGATAAAGACAAATGACATATGGTTTTACTTATATGAGAGCAAAACAAGCAAACAAAAAACAGGAATGGACTCATAGTTATAGGAAACAAACCACTGGTTACCAGAGTGGGGAGGAGTTTAGGGGGTGGCCTAAATAGGTGAAGGGGATTAAGAGGTACAAAATTCCAGTTATAAAATAAATCATGGGAATGAAAAGTACAACATAGGGAATATAATCAATAATACTGTAATAACTTAGTATGTTGGCAGATTGTAACTAGACTTATGGGGATCATTTTGTAAGGTATAAAAATATTGAATCACTATGATGCATAGTTGAAACTAAGGGGATACTGTATGTCGATTATGCTTCACTAAAAAAAATTTTAAAGGTAGTATTTATTTTTCCTAAATTTTATATTTCATTATATCTGTCTCGTTCCATAAATAATGTATTATGAATTTTTTTGCTTTTAAGCTTCATATAAGTGATGCAATATAATTTATCTTTCTGTAATCTTATTTCCTCTCTTTGGTTTAAAACTTTAGTGTTATAGGGGCACCTGGGTGACTTAGTCAGTTAAGCATCTGCCTCTTGATTTTAGCTGAGGTCATGATCTCAGGGTCATGAGATCGAGCCCTGCATCAGGCTCCATCCTCAACAGGGAGTCTGCTTCTCTCTCTCTCTCTCTCACCCTTTCCTTCTGCTCCTCTCCCTGCTTGTTCTCTGTCTCTCTAAAATAAACAGATCTTTAAAAAAATACACAAAAAAATAAAACTTTAGTGCTATAGCACATTTATAATTCAGGATTTGCAGAACATTACATCACTGACTCACAATATATAAATGCCTATTCATTTTAGCATCTACTAAGTATTCCACTGGAAAATATATAATTTATTGATTTACTTTTCTATGTGTAGATCATAGGTGATTGCTGATTTTTCACCATTACAAGCAATGTTGTATCACATAATTGTACAAATGTTTCCCCATGTTATATTTTCTAGTTTTTCTAGGGTATATTCCTGCGAGATGAAGAGTTACTTTGAAGGCATGAACATCCTTAACAATTGTAAAGCTTGTCAAATTTTTCTTTTAAGTGACTGTACAATTTTACCGTATCATGGCAGCTTTGGGGGGCTTTTGTTTTCCCAAATTCTTACTGAAACTTACCTAGCAGACCTGAGAAAAATTTGGTAATCTGATGAGTATTGTATTATTATTATTTTTTGCCATTCTTAAATCATTAGTGAGTTTTTACGTATGTGTTTAAAAAATGTTGGGGCTTCTCTTTACTTTTATTGGGTTATCTGTTTCTCTCTCTAGTTTACAAGTACATCTTATATATTTTGATTACTAATCATTTGTCACTTTTATGTGTTGTGTTTTTATGTGTTATTTGGTTTCTGAGCTGTGAGAGTTAACTCCCACAGGTCCGAAAATGGTCTGAGTTGTTTTATTGAAAAAAGAAAAGTACCTGTACAGCACTGACCCAGACCAGGGCATAAACTACACTGACTACTAACGTTGCTTTTAACTATAGGTCTGGGAAGTTCTGGGATGATAGACCAGCACGTCAGCATTATTTATTGATAAGCAAGCCTGATGATTTGCACCTGGTATTGGTGAAGGACCTAGAGCAGGAGGAAGATGCTTACACACCATCAGGGTACACGGAATCTTGGCTGAGACTCCACTTTGACTTTCCCAGCTCTGTGGTTTTATGTACACACATAGGTGGTTTCTGATATGAGAGAAAATCATGTTCCTGGTCTGAGAGACAAGGTGTATCCTGATATGGCCTTTGCAAAGGGAAGACGATAGGAACTTCTGCCTGGCTTCTCTAGACCCTTGCTCTGAAAGCCTTTGGCTGTGATCCATATTCTGACTTTAATGCTGTTGCTTTATTTAGCCTTTTCATGCAACGAACTACAGATTTTTAAGCCTTATCATTGTCGGTCCTGTGAGTCTTTCTTCTTTAGCAATTGAACCCTGTCTAATACCTAATGCCTAATGTCTTATGTCTAATTCAAAATGCAGTTTGCCATTTAATACTGTTGACAATGGAATCATCGATTTCTGTAATAAGAAAAAAAAATAAAGCAACATTTGTTATTAAAATGACTGTATTACAGGCTGTTTGGGTTGTGTTTACAATATGAAAATTCCTATTTGCTATTTGGGACTAATATTTCCTAGAAAAGACATGAACTTCTCAAGATACTCCAGAGGAAGTTCATAAAATATTAAATGGAGTATCAGGTTTTTCATATATTGGTAAGCACCACAATTTAATAGTTCCAAGGGGTAGAATGTCCACTACGCAATTTTCCTTAATAGTAATGAACAGTTTGCTTGGACTGAATACAGATGGCAAACAAATGTTCACGGTGGGAAAATCTTCTCAACTTAACATAATATTCTGGTTTAAAATAAATATTTTCACACAATGTTTTGTTTTGTAGCATATAATTATAATGTTTAAGATTGCTTTACATGTGGGCAATAAAATGGAGAACAGAGCCAATTATCTAGAAAAAATTTTAAATTACAATTACTTTTCTCTATACATCAGACAAAAATGTATGTGTTATATATGCATATAAAAAGAGAAAACAATTTCTGCAAAATATGTAAGGCATTCAACTATCAGTAAAAAGACTATTTGCATATTTGGGAGTATATATATATATTTATGTATTTCAGAGTTTTACATATATATATATACAAAACATGTCTCTATATATGGAATATATACATTTATAAATTCTTATCTACCTAATGATTTAATTACTTTCCTTTGATATGTTCTAATGGTGATAATAAGAGTCTTAAATTCAAATGTCCACATTCATTCATTTATTATTTAATCCAACTATTTGACAAACAGTGGTTTTGAGTGTTCTATATGCCAGACAGTGGACCAAAGACTTAAGATTATGGAATAAATCAGATATAGGATGTAACCACAAAGAACTTATAAACTTACAGAAAAATCAAATAAATACATGCCAGGAGATAAGAGATAACTAGAGTGATTCAGTGGAGGGAGAACGTGCTTACAACATGAGAAACTGGGAAAAGTGTCATGAAATAAATGGCAACTTCACCTGAAACAACAATTAATCCAACTGAAAAATGGGTAGAATATCTGAACAGACATTTTTCCAAAGCAGACATCCAGATGGTCAGTGGACACATGAAAAGATGCTCAACATTACTAATTATCAGGGAAATGCAAATCAAACCACAATGAACTATCATCTCATGCCTGTGAGAATGGTCACCATGACAAACACAAGAAACAAGTGTTCGTGAGGATGTGGAGAAAAGGGAATCCTTGTGCACTGCTGGTGGGAATGTAAACTGGTGTGGTCACTGTGGAAAACAGCATGGAGGTTCCTCAAAAAATTAAAAATAGAACTACCTTATAATCCATCCGTTACATTTCTGGGTTTTTAGCCAAAAAAAAAAGTGAAAACACTAGCTTGAAAAGATATATGCACCCCCATGATCAGTGCAGCATTATTTACAATCTCCAAAATGAGACAACAACCTAAGTGCTCACAGATGGATGAATGGATAAAGAAGATGGGGTGTATGCATACAGTGGAGTACTGCTCGGTCCTAAATAAGAATGAAATCTTGCCATTTGTGACAACACGGATGGACCTTGAGGGTATTATGTTAAGTGAAATAAGTCAGAGAAAGACAAAAGACAAATACTGTATGACTTTTCTTTTTTCTAAAGTAAGCTTTATGCCCAAGATGGGGCTTGAACTCACAACCTTAAGATGGGCAGTCACATGCTCCACTGACTGAGCCAGCCAGGTGCCCCTATATGATATTTCTTATATTTGGAATCTTAAAACAAAAACAAAAGCAAACAAACAAACCAAAAAAGCTCATAGATACAGAGAAGAGAACAGATTGGTGGTTGCCAGAGGTAGGAGTGAGGGGTGGGAAGAATGGGTGAATTTTTTTTTCCCCTCTTACTTTAAATAAATTGAATTAAAAAAAAAAAATCACCTAGAAGAGACACAACAGTTTATTAGGCACAGTTCCCTGGAGGGGAAAATAACGGGGATAATGAGACAAATAATCTTTTTTTTTCCCTAAGATTTTTTAAATTTATTTTAGAAAGAAATAGAGGGAGAGAGGAGAGAAAAAGAGATAGCAAGAGCGAGAGAGAGAGAGCACATGAGCAGAGAGCGCAGAGAGAGACAGAAAAAGAATCTGAAGCAGACTGCACGCTGAGCCTGGAGCCCAACTTGGGCTCCATCTCACAACCTTGAGATCATGACCCGAGCAAAATCCAAGAGTTGTGGACACAACCAACTGTGCCACCAGGCACCCCAGACAAATCTTTTTTTTTTTTTTTTTAAGATTTTATTTTATTTGAGAGAGAGAGAGAGTATGTATGTATGAGAGAGAGCATGAGGGAGAGCAAGAGCACAAGCAGGGGGGAGGAGTAGAGGAAGAAGCAGGCTCCACACCGAGCAGGAAGCCCAATGCAGGCCTCCATCCCAGGACCCTGGGATCATGACCTGAGCCAAAGGCGGACGCTTAACCGACTGAACCACCCAGGTTCCCCCAGACAAATATTCTTAAGGCATTCTGGGGTTTCTGGTATAAACCAGACTCTAGTCCACTGAAATAGCTGATTCTGCGTAATTTCACAAAATGTATTCTGTTGTTATATTCCAAATACATTTGAAATTTCCTTAAAAAGACAACCAAAACCCTCCCAAAACTATTAAGATGACTTGGAAATGCAGTTTGGGCAGAAGATTCTAGAAGAGAATAATAGATGAGTCAAATTCTGAGTGTGGAAAAAGTGTAAGCAATGAACTCAGAATAAAGATAATTCAGTTTGGACTGATTAGAGTATATAACGATGGGTTTAAAGGACGCATGACTGGAAAAGTGTGATGGAAACAGACCAAAGTGGACATTGGATATGAACCTATGGAATTTGGTTTAAGTAGTAACAAAAGAGGAGGCACTGAAAGTCTTAAATAGCAGAGTAATATGTAGTTTCCTGTGTTGAGGAGCACAGAGATACAAGGGCCTGTATCTTGGAATTTCTGAGACCCAGACTACCAAAAACATTCTATAGCTGTGCTCTTCAAGATAGTAGCTACTAGTCTTAAGTGTGCATTCAAATTTAAATTAATGTTAATTAAAATTAAAGTTTCAGTTCCTCCTTTGCATTACCCACATTTCAAGTGTTCAATAGCTCCCCTAATGGCTACCATATTGGACAACACAGATATAGAACATTTCCATCATTGCAGAAAGTTCTATTGGCTAGCACTGTCTAGAGCTATAGATCTTACCTATCTTATTTATGGCTACAGCAATAGATATTGGAGAGGAGAAAAGAGATTGATGAGATATCTCAGATGGATTTTTTGAAACTTAGTGATGAACTAACTGGAAAGGGACAGAAAGAGATGGGCATTAGAAATTGGCCACTGGAAAGAGTCGAGGAGACTAACATTTGGTTATTATCTGCATATACTTGGCAAATAAGGTAAAAAGATTGGATGAACATATTTAAGGAAGACACTTTGGGAATATGAAGACTATTTTTTTAAACTGCCATTAATATGTGAGGGAAGTGGAAGGAGTAAAAAAAAAAATGAGATACAGAAAGAAGCGCTGGACCAAAAAAAAAAAAAAATGGAGAAGAATGAGAAAAACAGTAAACCTGATAGAATACAAAGGAGGAAATTATTTCAAGGACAGAATAACTGTGTTCAACATCAAATTTCATTTTGATAAATACTATAGTATTCTTGCCGCAATAATAAAATGGATTGGGGTGACATTATTTAAAATAGAGTTAATAGCTTAGTTAATGTGCTTTAATATATATTTAATAACATAAAATACTCTTAATTTAGTCTCATATTCACAAGTTAGTTAATGGATGGAGAGCCGATTTGCCTTCCATAACATCACTTAATAATACTGATGTATGAATAAGTGTTAACGAATTAATGACAGCCAAGTTCTTCCAGCCATTCTATCTTATTTTCCTTTTGAATATTTTTGTACATGCTTTTGGTCTACTGAAGTCATAGCTGAAAGAATTAAATTTACAATCACAATTCATCTGCACTTTGTCTCACTGGAAAAAAGTCAGCAAAATTATTTCTTCCATTTTTCTTCAGAAAGAACATAGAAAGATACTATTTAGCATTTAAAAGGCACCCCTGCATTTCCAAAGTTCTCTGAAATTACATAATATATATTCCAAATGTGCTGGTCATCAAATTGTTTAGTCTACTGTACAACAGCATGGACTCGCCTAAAAATTCCATTAAGAAACATCTCTAGAGTGCATTTGACCTTGGTACATTAGATTGAAAATATGCTGTCAGATTTGCATGGCCTAGGAATAAGCACTTTAAAACAATGAGAAGGACTGTAATTTCCCTTGGTTCATGCATCACTTATATGATCAGCATTTTAAAATGTTTTAGAAGAAAATGAAATAAATTAGATTAAAATGGTAATTACACGGTGGTTTATAGTTATTCCAACAAAAAACACATTTGTCAAACTTTGTTTTAAAATATTATTTTGGGGCTCGTGGGTGGCTCAGTCAGTTGATTGTCTGACTCTTGGTTTCAGCTCAGGTCATAATCTCAGGGTTGTGGGATCAAGCCCTGGTGGCAATGGGTGCCATGCTCAGTGGGGAGTCGCTTCTCTCCTTCCCCTTCTACCCTTCTCCCTACTCATGGGTGTGTGTGTGTGCACATGCTCTCTAATGAATAAGTAAATCTTTAAAAAAATATTCAGTCTGGTGCTATACAAGAGCAATATTTGAAAAATTGGTCATATAAAATATGATTCTCTTTTACTTTACTGAAAACTTTAAGTACATATTATTTAGTATGTTTTAAATGCTATTAGTTAAGCAAAACATTCATGTTATTTTTTAAGTAATGAAAAACAAAAATTCATTTCACAAGTGTCAATTTGCATTAGCCAAATAATATACATATACCTTAAACATTTTTAAGGTTAAAATTATTGTTAAATTTTGACTGCAAAATACTGGTAGGAAACACATATAGATTATAGTGATCATCTGGTTATCTCTGACTTCATGTTTTCCTTATATGATCTACCTGTTACAAACAGTCCATAATAATCATGTAGCACTTTTTAAAAAAAGATTTATTTATTTATTTATTTATTTGTGAGAGAGTGTGAGAGATAGCGAGAGAGGAAGAGAGAGAGAGAGCATGAGTGGGCTGAGGGGCAGAGGGATGAGCAGACTCCCCACTGAGCAGGGAGCCCAATGAGGGACTCGATCCCAGGACCCTGAGATCATGACCTGAGCTCAAGGCAGACGCTTAACCGAATGAGCCACCCAGGCGCCCCATCATGTAGCACTTTTAAAATGAAAAAAAAAAAAAAAATGCTTTTTTTTTTTTTTTTTTTAGTAATTATAACACTTCTTAACTATACTGCTATCAGTCAGAATGAGGATCTTGTTTGAACTATTAAAGAGGGTGGTCAAAAGGGTACAAACTTGAGGTTGCATACTTTCAGGGGATTGAATGGGCAGCATGGTGACTATAACAGTACTGTATACTTGAAATTTGCTAGGAGAGTAGGTCTTACAGGATCTCAACACACACATACACAAATGGTAACTTAAAAAGCAGTATCTGTGAAGGGAATTTTGAGTAGAAATCCCTCTGAAATATCATTACAGGTCAACGAGGAGAGGGTATCATTTAACAGGTATATGTTTGAGCTATTGGGTTTTATCTTTTTCTGTCCTTTAAAAAATTATCTGGTTACAGGGGTGCCGAGCTGGCTCAGTTGATGGAACATGCAACCTGATCTTGAGGTTGCGAGTTCAAGCCCCATATTGAGTGTAGAGATTACTTAAAATTACCTGATTACAAAAGCTGTACTTTTGATTAAGAATGATGTTATTATTTACTATTTTTGACAAAGCAGGCACTATATTAACACCTTTAAACATAGTACTGCATTTAATGATCTAAAATAATTCTATACAGTTATTCTATTTTACATATATGGATACCGCTAACATCATTTATCCAAAGTAACACAGTTAGCAAGTAAATAGATCCAGGTTTGTCTAAGTCAAATCCTTGGCTCTTAACTGCTCAATTACACAGTTTCTTTAGAGAAAACAAAGCAAAACTGCAGACACTATAGACAATATAGAAAAGACTGAGGAAGAAAATATATATTACTCAATTCCCACAACTCAGAAAAATTTTTGGTGAGTTTTTTTTCCCTGCCTTACATTATTTATTTCAAAATGATATATAATTTTAAAGCTGTGGGTTCAAATAACATAGAGAGCTGTGTATTCAGCTCATTTTGTGAGCATCCTCCATATCATTAAAAATTCCCTCATTACTTTCTAACAGTAATGGGAAACTCATTTGTTTGATTTTATCTTTTCTAATGACAAAAGAAGTATACATTGTTTTGAATTCTACTAGTGTTAATTTTAAGCTTTGCTAGCATTTAATTTATATTTCTTCAATTATTTCTGCATCACTTATTAGCCATCTCTGTTCCTCAAGCAAACATGGTGCTGTTCCCTCCCAAAGATTCCCATGCTTACTGTTTTCGCTGTCCTGATTGTTCTGACCACAGATACTTGTGGAGCTCACTCCCCTACCTCCTTCTGGTCTTAAGTCAAATGTCACCTTCTCAGTAAGGACTTACTGGCTGACCTATGTAAAATTGCAATCATGCGACTACAAACTCTCCCCACTCTCACCATCTCTATCCCCCTTTTATATTGTATTTTACTATTTGTATTGTTACTCTCTAACATGCAATATAATATTTTACCTATGTCATGTTGGTTATTACTGCTCTTCACGTGCTAGTGTGCAAGCTGCGTATGAGGGCAGGGATAGTTTTCCTGGTATCTCTAGTACCTAGAACAGTTCCTGATATGTACATGTTCAACAAACATTTGTCAAATGAATACATGAATCATCATCAGTAAAATGACCACAGTGTGTCCCTCGTCCTTCTCACTGAAATCAATGGATTGAGCATAAAAATAAATAATGCAGGCTCTCAGGCACCTAAGATATCTAAAAATTAGTAGATTCAGGAAGAGAGATAGTAAAGGCATCCTCAGGTGACCCAAATAAATATAAAACACTTGCTGGAGCCTAAATTTTGGTAGAATGGTGAAATGGAATATTGTTTTCAGCTTTCTAATATTTCAAATTCTTGCTAGAATGAGCAAAAATTTGACTCAATCGCCAAAGTGGGTACACTTACCCAGTTCCTACACTCAAGTCAGTTCAGAAACCCAGAGAGTCTTGACTGATGGGGAGGCTAAGTCACATTGAAGGATATCCCTGCAATACAGCCAGAAGTGATTACAATGATTCCTTCAAGCCTTTCCTAGAGGGAATGATAGCCATTTACTAGGATGTATGGGCACTAGGGAAAAAAAAAAAGTGCCCTAAACTTTTGGGAATTATTAGATGCTAGCTATGAACTGTCTCTAATCCCTGGGGAGTCAAAATGCTACCTTGATCTACTGATCCAAATGGAGGCTTAGGGAAATCAGATGTAGAATGGGTCTTGGGCTAAGTCATTTAACAGTGCATTCAGACTGTTCTTACTGAGTATATATCGGCCAAGACTTATGAAGTATCTAACAGAAACCCCACATTAGCTCCTGAATCCACGGGGTGGGAGCTATTAAAAAAAAAGAGGGCCAAATTCAAGACTGTGGAGCTGTGCCCTTCTTCCAAAATAGTAAGCCAAAACACTACCACATCACCAGAGGATGTCAGAGATTTATGCCAACTTCAAAAGCTTAAAAGGTGCAGTGTCAGTGATTTTAATTTAACTCACCTATTTTACAGTGCAGAGGGCAAATGGATCTCAATGAATAACTGGAGATTATTATAAATGTAATCACGTGGTGATTCTAGCTGTTGTTCCAGAAAAAAATATCTTTACTGGGACATACTGACACTGGCACCTGGCATAAGGCTAACCTAGCAAACACTTTCTTTTCAATACAATTCAGTAAAGAAAATGTGAAGTTGTTTGCTTTCCCCTGCCAAGGGCAACAGTACACATTCCTTGTGTTATATAAGGACTATATCAACTCTACTGCTCTTATTAGTTTTCCTTTTTTTTTTTTTTTCCCCCATGTAGGCTGCAGGTCCAGTGTGGAGCCCAACATGGGGCTTGAACTCATCACCCTGGAATCAAGACCTGAGCTGAGATCAAGAGTCAGACCACCAACCAACTGCTCCAACCTAGGAAAATGTAATGCACAAAAGGGACTTCGGTTTTATTCAGATTCCACAGATCATTGCTCTGGTCTATTACATTGCTTATGCTAACTGAATCTTGTCACAAAGAAGTAGCCAGCACCCTGGATGGCAAAATACAGGCAAATAATCCTTGGAAAGTTCATTTGCCACATCAGTGAAGTTACTAGGTATCCAATAGTCTAAGGAACATTGGGATATTCCCTCTAGAGTGAGAAACACAACAACGAAAGAAGCGCAATTCTTGCAACTGTGAAGCAAAACAAACCCTGCTTAGGAGTGCTTTTCTGATCAATTCCGGTAACTCAGAAACTAGCCACTTTTAACGAAGGCCTTAAAAGAGAGAGAATTCTATAGCAAGCTCAGACTTTGGTTCAAAATGCCTGAGCACGAGATACTTGTAGTGTCTGTGGCATAGAGGCAAAGCACAAACACGAATCAGAGCAGAGACCCCTAGAGTTTTGGAGGAAGGCAATGCTATATTCTGCCAAAAACTGTTCCCCTTTTGTTGGTTCACAAACTGGACCCTCATAGGCAGAGGGCAAGGAGAGGGCTAAGACAGAGGTGGCCACTCAAGATGGATGGGGGATGCGTTTAAGAAACAAGGGAACTTACCTGTTCCCTGTACCTGCCGCCAGAATTTTTTTTTTTTTTTCTTTTAAGTAAGCTCCCCGCTCAGCGTGGCTCTTCACTTCATGATCCTGAGTGATCCAGAATTGCATGCTCTACCGAATGAGCCAACCAGGTACTTCCACCACCAGAATCTTAAAGTTTACAGAGGCGGTCGCTGGGCTCAGTCACAAAATGCGGAGCAGGTAGGCTCAGGAACACAGCTGCATCCGGGCTAACAGCTCGGGCAGTTCGAGCATGCGCAGGATGTACATTCAGTGCACAGGTGTCGATGGGGAGCGTCCGACCGCCTCGGGTTAGCTCCCGGGTCAACTAGCGGTCACGTCCTTTCATTGACCTCTTCTAACACCTTTTGAAAATGAGGCCCTAGTTTGCTCTAGATGCTGATAGAGAATGAATGTGTGTGTATGGAAAATCAAGTGAGCATGCAACCTCAGCTTCCCACTGTCGATTATGTGCTAGCTGACTATATATATTTGAATTTACATATCAATTATTCCATTTCTTTAGATGAAAGGTAGGATACTGAGCAAAGCTGCTTTAATAGCACAAGTAAATTTTATAAGCATGTGACTCATACTCTTACTGTACCTACTTCTGCTAGCTCCACCTGCCTCTAACCCACACCTATGGTTTCCAGGGGAGTTCCTGAGATAAGTTAAAAGAATCAGGAAAAACATGGACCTGACTCGTGGATGATTCTGCATGTCTGTGGGGACCAGCTGGCAGCACAAGTTTACTCCATCACAGCCTTACAGACGGAGAGCCTTGACAGACCATGGTAATGGGAATTCCTCTCAATGGGCAGAACCTTGAGTTCATTTTGTCCTCTTCATATGGAAATGGAGAGCGCCTATGATACTGTTAGACAGTAACTTATGGACAGTTTTGGTAGTACTAATGAAATTTTGGTATTAGCTACTTTTGTTCCTTTAAAGCCCTACAGCTCCTCCTGGGCACCTGCTCCTTCATGGCCTCATGAAGGGTTCCACTAACAGCTTTTCCTCCTCTTGCCTCCCAGTATTAGGGGAGGTAAAAGGATTCCCACAGTTCCTTTCTGAGTGTCCCCACATTCCTTATTGATCCCCTTAATCCTGTCCTTGCCTCTTACATAAAACCTTCACTGAATTCAATCAGACCTTTTCGAGTTAGCATTCTATTTTCTGAGGGAACCATGACCAATGTAGATGTGGTAAGAGGCAAGCAAAATTGCCCCTCTATTTCTAAGAAAAGTCTAGAGAGCCAATGTAATGTAAAGCTCTTGAAAGAGAGCTGTTGCTGATTACACTCTCATAATTAGACCATTCTATGAATGAGGTTTACCACTGAGATGTAGCCGATGTGGAAAACGATCAACTTAGCCACCTCAATATACCCAAAATATAACAGTAGGGGAAAGACAGGGTAACAGTGATCTTCAAAAGTAATTTTATTTAGAAAAACAGTGAAGGTGAATTAGCATATAGTGGTTATTGGTACCAAGCATGTACCATTTCTTTATGGACAAAAATGATAAGAGTTATAAGTGGAGAGGGCTCTGAGTACATACACCCTTATACCCATCAGGGGGGTTTTTCTTGTCCACTACGTTCCATGAGTGTGGACAAGAGGGTGGTATGTATGGACTGGTAGGGATAGGAAAATCACTACAGTAGATAAGTGCAGACCTATTTGCCAGATACCGTCTTTCTCTTACAAAAAACCACCACTGAAAACTATAATCTGTTTTTTTTTTTTTAAATCTTCTTCAGTTTAGGTGCTCTTTTAGGTGTTAATAATTGAAAGAAATTTAACAGAATATGACACTTGAATGTGAGCAAAGACTTTTTTTCTGAATTTTCACAAGCTAAGCTGAAGAAGCTTCCCATTTCCCTTGGTCTTTGTTATAGAGAAGAAGAAATAAGAAAGTAGGGTAAGCTCATGCTATCATTATTATTTCAAGACTGAGCAAAACTGCCTAAACCTAAAAAAAGATGGCACATCTGATTTGAATTAAGATTCTTGGGACTGAGTTTATTCATTTGTTCAATAAGAAATTATTGAGCACCTATTCTGTGCCAGGCACTCCTCCACCATTGGAGATCCAGTAATAATAAAGGTTGCTTAAATTTTAATAGAGCTATTTAGAAAATAAGTAAAGCATATTCCATGAGTTGGTAAGTATATGGAGTAAAATAAGGCAAGGCAGATGCATAGGGATTTTCGAGGAGTGAAATAAGAATCCCAATATTAGTAAGTTGGTCAAAGAAAGTCTCACTGAGAAGGCCTCATTTGACTTGGAACCTGAAAGAAGAGAGGGAGGAAACCACATAGATATCTTTAGAAGAGCAGTCCAAGCAAGGTCAGTGGAGGTGAAAGTTGCCATTCAGGGTGTGTGGGCACTAAGGACACATTTGATTTACTTAAACTTTTAACTCAGGGCATGGGCTTTCAACCCTACCACTACTGACATATCGGGCCAGCTCATTCTTTTTTGTGGAGACTGTCCTGTATGTTACAGGATGTTTACCGGCATCCTGGGCTCTACCTGCTAGAAGTCAGCTAGTTGAGACAATCAAAAATGTCTTCAAACACTGGCAAATGTCTCTTGGGGAGCAAAATTGTGCCGGCTGAGAACCACTGACTAGGGTAACATAAATAGCGACGGCCAAATATATTTTTCTTTAATTGCACAGCAATCATCTGCTAGGCCTGTAAAATGAAGAATAAATTCTTTTAGTTTTTTTTTTTTTTTTTTTTTTTTTTTTGTGGCCTTGCTACATACTCAGTTTGAACTCAGTGGGAAGAATTTCATGATAGATGGTTTTTCTGGTCCTGAGATGATATTTATTTTTCCAGCCATTCCACCCATGTTCTGCTACACGTTTTCTCTAGCTGTGACAAGAATTCAGAGTTCAACTGTGGCCACTACAGTGCACTAGGCCAGACCTCTCTAATATATATATTCATTCAACAATAAGAGCTTTTGTAGATCATGGGAGCAGTGGCAGGAAAAGGTTCTGAGCAAAGCCAGCACCCTTCATGCTACCATGTAACCGTGTCACCCTCAGTACCTTGCAAAGTTCAGAGGCAAAATCTGGACAAACGGAATACTTAAAGCACCAGCACCACTCACTCAGATGATTTTTAAACTTTAGGTGATAGACCTCTTTAAGACCTAGAGTCTAAGAGGTCAAAAACACAGAAAATTGTCCCCTGGGTGGCAGTAATCACAAAGATACTGATATATATGCCTACATATACATAAACACAATTTCCATCAAAATCCTAATTTACTTTGGGTATATACAGACAGAAGGTTACAAAATTTCGATATTCTTATGTTAAACACACCCAGTTGAAAATCATAGTCAGGAAACTTTAAAAGAGATTTCCCTTACATCTCTAAGCCTGGATCCCATCCTTCCTTTCCTCATCAATTCTAATGTATTTGATGCTTAACTTTTTGCTAAACATATTATTGGAAAATATGTATTATTATTTTATGAGCATGTATTTTTAATTTATGTAAATGGAATTTTTCACTGAGCCTCATTTTTAGGATTCATCTGCATTGCTACATGCATTTCTAATCAGTTGTTTCTAACTACTGCATAATGATCAATTATTTCCAAAAGTTTTTTTTTTTTTTTTTTAAGATTTTATTTGTTATTTGAGAGAGCGAGAACATGAGAGAGCACAAGTGGTAGAGAGGGAGAAGCAGGCTCTCCTCTGAGCAGGGAGCCCAATATGGGGCTCAATCCCAGGACCCTGGGTTCATAACCTGAGGTGAAGGCAGACGCTTAATCAACTGAGCCACCCAGATGCCCCCAAAATTCTTTACTATATACTTTCCCAGTGAAGGACACACTAGTAGCTTCCAATGCTGTACAAATAATGAAGCAACATATATCATGCTTTAAGTCTGTTCATGGGCCTACCTAAGAATTTTCCTGGAAAGTATACATAGTAGAATGGCTGGACTATAGGTCACATTTATTTAATTTGACAATGTAGCAACTGATTACTCTCCGGAATTGCTGCGCCTGTAGGATATGGTACCTCCACGCCCTCACCAACACTTGGCATGATCCAGATTTCTAAATGTTGCCAATACATTCTTATTACAAATGACTATTAATTTGTTATTTTAATTAACATTTTCTGATTAGCTCTGTACTCTAAACAGCTCTACCAATGCTATTTTCACTTTTTGGATCTCCAATTCTAAAAAGTGATTGCCTATTAGTGATTATGTATTTTTCTCAACTTGTAGTTGTTTCTTGTACAATTCAGTACTAAGTACTTGTCTGTTTTAGACGTTGTAAATATCATGTGTTCACTCATTCCTCAAAAACTGTGTCATGTCCATGGTGGTTTTAATGAACAGAAATCTTTGCCTGCAATGTAATACAAATTGTAAAAATTTTGCCTTCTCTGCTTTGTATCCAATAAACACGATAATCATCTATGAAATGCTGAACTCTAGGGAAGAGATTCTTAGTCCCACTCACCCAGGGGTTATTAGTTGAGAAGAGAGAAGCATAATTTTAATTAAAGGAAGCTTTAAGTGAGAGAAACATCAAACCATTAATATGGGAATATAGGAATGGGAAAATATGTATTAGTAAAGATTGGCTTTGCTGAAGTCACAACTGTGGAGAGAAAAAGGCTTCACTCTTCTGTGAAAAGGGAGGCAGGCTTTCCACCCCCTCTTGGCTATCCTCCTGAATTTTCTAGGTGTTTCCCTAGTGGAAATGACAGCTTCTTAATCTGTTTTAAGAGCATTTATTGAGACAGACACTGTCTTGGAAGCCAGTGATGTGGATATGACTAAGAAACATATCCTGCCTCAAGGTAAGAACAAAAAAATCTAGACATTTTTCTTTTCAAATACTGGGTTAGGAACTTCCTGAGCCTACTTTTATTCAAACTATTTAACTCTGAAATTCCATATTTGTTCTTTCTGGATTATATTCTGCATATCTTGGAATCACTTCTCTATAACATTAACAATTATTCATTTAAACTCTGTATTTGTTTCATTTAATAGAGCTGAGTCCCACAGGGAGATGCTGCAGATAGAGAGTTAAAAAAAGGCAGATAAAAAATGTAATAATAAACTGGTTGGAGACTGATAAAGACTTGGAAGCAGAATATTGATGCAACCAGATTTTCATTTTAAAATGATTATTCAAACTACAGTGTGAGAAACGTGTTAGGCTTATTTTGCTTTGAAGGTAGTGGATAAGATGACTAGGTGAAAATAAGTATAAATAAGTTTTAAAAATGCAGATGAAAGACAAGGTTGTCTTTACTATATAAATATCACCATTGGAACAAAATTCACAAAGAGAATGTTTATGAGGATTAATTCAATAGCATTGAAAAACTTCATTAACACTTTATAAACCTTCAGGTGAACTATTAGGGATAACATATAATTTCTGATTAGCTGATAACAAGTATTATCCCATAAACGATTTTTCATGGTCTAAAATAAAAAAATATCACAGGAAACATGGAATTAACAGAAATATATACTCAACAGACTCCTCTCCCTGTGTCCGCAGTGAGTTCACTGCTGGCCTGGCCCCGACGGGGGCAAAGGCCCCGAAGCCCCTCGAACGTGGCTTGACACAGACGGAAAGCCATCTTTTGTCCTTGCCTCCGGAGCTGGGGGGAAACGCCCCACAGGGTGGCAACTGCCTGAGGAGAGTCTTTCCTCCGTCTTGCCGCAGCTCAGCTCTTGGCCATCACCTCGCTCAGCCAACAGCGAATGCCTGCAGAAGCGCTTTTGGCCAGGTCCTTCGGCAACACCGTCACCGTCCATCGCCTCCCTTCAGAGCCTGGGAGCGGGGGAGCTCCCCAGCTTCTGCGTTCAGCCTTGGCTGTCTCTCTGGCCAGATGCTCACATAGGGGAACTGCTGCCCTCCACACCCAGCTGAACGCAGGCTTCCGGGCCTACGTTCCGCCCACGAGACCTTCGCTCACGATGCCTCTCCCTACAGGCAATAGGGGCGGATGTGACGACCTTTCTGAGACGAGAGGAGACGGGGCCTGAAGCGACCACAAAGCCGTCAGTCGTGGCCGCACACTGCTGTGGCCTCAGACGGACCATGGAGAAAATGTCTCCCTGCCCGGAAGGACAACGGACCCGGTAGCTCCACAGAGAAGTGCTCACGTTTTCACATGTTACCGGTGGTAAAGCTAGAAGTACCACCCAAAGAGAAGCCCATAGAGGAGCTGAATATTCCCAGATCGGCCTGGAGGAAGGAATCAGCCTGCTACGTCTGGGCACCACATCGTTTCAGGACAGATATTTCAACAATATCGGTGGAATTAGGATTCCAAACATGTAAAGCTAGGAATTATCCAAAAGCAAAGCCCAAGAGGAGAGGCATGATTTCTGACAACTTTGGTGTACGTGGCCAAAGCCAATCTGACAAGGCATGACAGGCACGGAAATGTGGACACGTATTTACACCTCACTGCCCGCAAAACTAGACATTGTTTCCACTGGGAATCGCCTAGAAACAGGGCAACGCCCCGCAGACAAGTCTACACCGAGCTATCAGCTTGCTGAATTAGGGCTTCACAGCAGTTTCAGGAGAGAGATTTCAACAATATTAATGGAATAAGGATTCCAATTAGACGAATCAAAGGAGTTTGGAGCACTAAAGCCAAGGAGACCAGGCGTGACTGCTGAAAACTGGTTTACTCAGCCACAGTCCATCTGAGGCTGTGAAGGGATGCACTGAAAAGTGCCCAAGTTTTCACACGTCTCTGGTGGGAAAACTACAAGTACCACCCAAGGGAAGCCCAGAGAAGCACTGAATATCCCCAGATCGGGTGGAAGAAGGAATCGGCCTGCTGAGTCTGGGCACCACATCAGTTTCAGGAGAGAGAGTTTAACAACATTGATGGAATTAGGATTCCAAATACGTAAAACTAGGAATTATCCAACTTTACTAGTAAAGCCCAACAGAAGAGGCATGATTTCTGACAACATTGGTGTACACGGCCACAGTCAAGCTGACCAGGGATGACATGCACTGAAATGTGGACACGTACACACACGTCACTGCCAGCAAAACTAGGTATTGTTTCCACTGGGAATCGTCTAGAAACACGGGAATGCCCCCAGAGCAGTCTACACCCAGCAATCCGCCTGCTGAATGATGGCTCCACAGGCGTTTCGGGAGAGAGATTTCAACATTAATGGAATTAGGATTCCAATTAGATGAAACAAAGGAGTTTGGAGCACCAAAGCCAAGGAGACCGGGCTGCTTTCTGAATACTTTGTGTTAACCGCCACAGCGAAGCTGGTGATGGGAAGAATGCGCCGAAAAGGGCACACGTTTTCAGGCACACTACGGTGAAAACTAGTAATCATTATCAGTGGGACTGGCCTGGATGCTCTGAATACCCACAGGTCTTTCTGGAGCCAGCAATCAGCCTGCTGAAATAGGGACCCCAGCAGGCTCACGAGAGATCTCTCAACAATCTTAATGGAATTAGGGTTCAAATGACATGAAACCAAGGAGTCTGCAGTATCTAAGACAAGGACACCAGGCATGCCTTCTGAATACTTTGGGTTAATCAGCCAGAGTGAAGCCTGTGATGGGAAGAAATCCACTGAAAGGTGCCCAAGTTTTCACACGTCTCTGGTGGGAAAACTACAAGTACCACCCAAAGGGAAGCCCAGAGAAGCACTGAATATCCCCAGATCGGGTGGAAGAAGGAATCGGCCTGCTGAGTCTGGGCACCACATCAGTTTCAGGACAGATATTTCAACAATACTGATGGAATTAGGATTCCAAATATGTAAAGCTAGGAATTATCCAAAAGCAAAGCCCAAGCGAAGACACAGGATGTCTGACAACGTTGGTATATGGGGCCAAAGTCCATTGACAAGAGATGACACGCACTGAAAAGTGGACACATACTCACACGTCACTGCCGGCAAAACTAGTCATTGTCTCCACTGCAAGCCGCCTAGAAACACGGGAACGCCCCCAGAGCAGTCTACACCCAGCAATCCGCCTGCTGAATGATGGCTCCACAGGCGTTTCAGGAGAGAGATTTCCACAGTGTGAATGGAATTAGGATTGCAATTACGTGAAACAAAGGAGTTTGGAGCACCAAAGCCAAGGAGACCGGGCTGCTTTCTGAATACCTTGCATTAACCGCTACAGCGAAGCTGGTGATGGGAAGAAATGCACCGAAAAGGGCACACGTTGTCACACACACTACGGTGAAAACTAGGAATCATTACCAGTGGGACTTGGCCTGGTTGTTCTGAACGGCCACGGAATTTTCTGCAGCCAACCATCAGCCTCCTGAAATAGGGAGCACAGCAGGGTCTCCAGAGATCTCTCAACAGTCTTAATGGAATTAATATTCCAATCACATGAGACAAAGGATTTCGGAGCATCTGGCCAAGGACACCAGGCAAGCTTTCTGAATACTTGCGGTTAATCAGCCACCTTGAAGCCAGTAAAGGAAAGAAATGCACTGAAAAGTGCACAAGTTTCGTGAGTGAAGGTCTCGTGGGTCGAACATAGGGATTCCTGCAGCCTTGGGTTTCAGCGGCCACAGGGAAGCCGGGATGGGGCGACGGGCACCGCAACGTGCGCAAGTTTCCACACATCACCGGTGGGCAAACTAGCAAGCACGCCCCACGGGCCGCCCCTGGAAGCACTGCAAAGGCACAGATTCCGGAGCCCGCAAGCCAAGGCGATCGGGCACTGTCTCTCAGCTGCTTGGCCGAAGCGGCTACAGCGGAGCTGGGCCTCAGACATGCTGGCACAGGCACCTGCACACGTTGTCCACCCGCCACTGCCGGGAGAACGAGGTGCCGAGTGACCCCACGGGACTCCACGGGAAGCAGAGCAGTGTCCGCAGATCAGGCCAGGAGCAAGGAACCCGCCGCCTTCTGGAAGAAAGGAAAGCAACAGGTTGCAGGAGATGGCTTGCAAATTGGCATCTAGGTCCCTAGTGAATACTGGCTTTGAGGAACTCATTGTGTGATCTGATGGGAATGACTCCGGATAGGCGGAGTCCCTTCTCTTCTCCAAACCTCTGAAACCTACTGCAGGATGGCCGCAAAATTCCTGCCTTGCCAACCCGAGTTCCCAACCAAACACACCATTTCGGCATGCCCAACCTGATCACCTAGTTGCAGCAAATTATGTACGGTGGGGCTGGTTTCGGTGGGCTACGCCCGTAATTTATGAACGACATGACACCTTTTCGAGGACCTTAGAGAATATCTGTGCCCCCACCCTTTGGCGCTCAACATCCCATTTCCCTCTGGATGTTTTCTCTCGCAATGGAACGGTTTTGTTCCACTGAAGTAGAGAGGAAAACACACGGGGAGAGGCCTGCTACCGGGGCATTCCGGACACTAGGCACACTCAGACCCAGAATGCTCGGGACATGTCCAGGTTCCCCCTCGAGCCACGCTGATGACGTTCTCAGATCATGCCCCTTCCAACACCAGCCCCAGAAGAGAAAGGAGGGGTGGCCCAAAGGAGCTGCATCCCTGTCACCCAAGTACTCGTTAGAAATGCAGAAAGCCCACATCCCAGCCCAGAAGTACGGGGCCAGAAAGTCTGGGGGTGGAGCGGGGCCCCGGCAAGGCCAATTTTCAGAGGCCTCCCCGGTGATCATAACGCATGCGGCCATGAGACAGACACCTGAGGGCACAGGAGGAGCCACTTACCGGGACACTGGGACCCATGAAGACGATCCTCTTTGGCCACGGAAACTTCTGAGCCTCTGCAGCAGCCAATAACATCACTTTGCCCACAGGCCCTGGAGCCTGAAAGGTACAGGAAAAGCGCCCCACCTGTGAGCTCCGGCAGCTTCCATAAGGGGCGGGAGCACCTCCTCGGCCTCAGAGAAGGTGTCCATAATGGAGCATCTCCAGCGCCCCGTTGGAGCAGGCATCCAAACAGAGCCATCTTGGAGGACCACAGGCTTTCCCGGAGAGCCTCTGTTCCTTCAGAGGTTGGAAGACACTCCTCTCCCTGTGTCCGCAGTGAGTTCACTGCTGGCCTGGCCCCGACGGGGGCAAAGGCCCCGAAGCCCCTCGAACGTGGCTTGACACAGACGGAAAGCCATCTTTTGTCCTTGCCTCCGGAGCTGGGGGGAAACGCCCCACAGGGTGGCAACTGCCTGAGGAGAGTCTTTCCTCCGTCTTGCCGCAGCTCAGCTCTTGGCCATCACCTCGCTCAGCCAACAGCGAATGCCTGCAGAAGCGCTTTTGGCCAGGTCCTTCGGCAACACCGTCACCGTCCATCGCCTCCCTTCAGAGCCTGGGAGCGGGGGAGCTCCCCAGCTTCTGCGTTCAGCCTTGGCTGTCTCTCTGGCCAGATGCTCACATAGGGGAACTGCTGCCCTCCACACCCAGCTGAACGCAGGCTTCCGGGCCTACGTTCCGCCCACGAGACCTTCGCTCACGATGCCTCTCCCTACAGGCAATAGGGGCGGATGTGACGACCTTTCTGAGACGAGAGGAGACGGGGCCTGAAGCGACCACAAAGCCGTCAGTCGTGGCCGCACACTGCTGTGGCCTCAGACGGACCATGGAGAAAATGTCTCCCTGCCCGGAAGGACAAGGGACCAGGTACCCCCAGCAGGCATGACACCTCCTCCTCACCCTGCTCCAGAGCACAGCTTTGGGCTCCTGCTTTGCTAGCTTCCAAGCCAACCTCTGCCACCAATTCTCCCCGTGGCCTGAACAAAGTCCTTTCCCCTTTGGATCCTTGGTTCCTTTCTTGCTGGAGGGTCACACCCTCCCGCATTCCCCATGTGGTGAAGCTGAAACGAGATGCGAAACAGTAGTCTTAGTATCACGCCTGGTCCACAATGCAGGAGCTCTCAGTAGTTGTCATATGATTAGTCTCCAGGCTTGTCGGTAGGATGTCAAACTGGGAGTGAGGTAATAAGTACTGACAGTCAATAACCGTGACCTTATGATAGCATTTGCCGAGCCACGAACTTCCTTAGAAATCCTAACTTTGTGCATCCTGTACCTATAGACTCAATTTCAGTGTATGTGACTAACTTGAGAGTTCCGCCAGGAAAAATTAAAAGAGAAACAGGAACGTCATCTGCTAGTCCACGTTCTGAACAGACGTTTGGTTTGGCGTATTTCGAAGTGAACTCCTAAGACGATCAGTGTTTCCTGAAGCAAGTTCCCTTTATCCAGCAAAGCCACCCTGCTGTGAGAAATCAGAAGTTTTTCAGTCCTCCTACCCTGAGCAACCTTGGAGGGAATAGAGGAAGCCACCCGGATTTCTGGGAAGAACTCGGAGGACTCCTCGGGTGCCGAAGGTGGATAAAACGATTCTCTTCGTCATGTGCTTTCTGGATCTCGATAGGACACACCGCGCGATTTGGTTTCAACATTCAGCTCCGAGGAATGGCATCAAAAACGCCTCCATTCAGGGCAGCAAGAGGGGCTGGGCTTGCGGCAGAAGGCAAAATGTCAAGCTCAGAAGACATGTTTCTTCAACCTTATTGGGATTAGCATTCCGACTATATAAAGAATAGTATTTTGGATCAGCAAATCCAAAGAGCACAGCTGCCCTACCTGCAGTCTTGGTTTCAGCGTTCACAGGAAGCTGCGATGGGTGGAAGCCACCGCAAAGTGTAGAAGTCTTCTCTAACCACTGGTGGGAAATTAGTACGCCGGAGCAACAGGAAATCTCTAGAACTTTGAAAGTACACAGATTTCTTTCCACAAAAAAATAAGCATGCTGAAATACGGAAGACCGCTGATTCAGGGGAGATACATCAACGAGAAGAAAGGAATTATAATTCCAAATACATGACACAAAAGGAGTTTGGAAAACCAATCCAGGGACTAGCACGGCTTCCTGAATAACTTCGGGTAATGGGCCAAGTGAAGCCAGTGAAGGGAGGAAATGCAATGAACAGTGCAAATCTTTTTATACACTCTGGTGGGAAAACTAGTAATCATTACAGTGGGACTGGTCGGGTTGTTCTGAACGCCCACACATCTGTCTGGAGCCAGCAATGAGTCTGTTGAAATAGGGACCACAGCTTCATGAGAGATATCTTAACAATCTTAATACAGTTAGGGTTTAAATTACATGAAACGAAGGACTTTGGAGCATCGAAGCCAAAGACGCCACGCATTCTTAGTGAATACGTTGGCTTAATCAGCCACAGTGATGCCAGCGATGGTACGAAATGCACTGAAAAGTACACACGTCTTCACACATTACTGGTGGGAGAACTAGCAGTACCACCTAGGCGAAGCCCAAAGAAAAAATGAATATGTCCAGATCAGACTGGAGAAACGAACCAGCCTGCTAGGTCGGGCCCCACATCAGTTTCAGAATAGACATTTCAATAATATTGATGGAATTAGGATTCCAAATATAAAACGAAAAATTATCCTACAGCAACGCCCCGGAGAAGAGGTACGGTCTATACAACGTTGCTGTAAGTCTCCACAGTCAACCAGACATCAGATGAGATGCACTGAAACGAGGACACATATTCACAAGTCACTAACAACAAAGCTAGTAATCATTGCCACTGGGAATCGCCTAGAAACACGGGACCGCCCCCCAGATCAGTCTCCATTGAGAAATCAGCTTGCTGAAATATGGCTCCACAGGTGTATCCAGAGAGAGATTTCAAGAATATTGATGGAATAAGGAGTCCAATGAAATGAAACAAAAGGAATTTGGAAAACCAAATCCAGGGACTAGGCGTGTTTCGTGAATTATTTTCGGTCATCAGCCAAGTGAAGTCGGTGATGGGAAGAAATGCACTAAACAGTGCCCTCATTTTAACACACACTGGGGGAAAACTAGTAATCGTTACCAGTGGGACTGGCCTCGTTGCTGTGAACTCGAACACATCTGTCTGGAGCCGGCCATCAGCCCACTGACAGAGGGACCACAACAGGATCACGAGAGGTATCTCAACAATGTTAATGTAATTCGGGTTCAAATTACATAAAAACAAGCAGTCTGGAGCACCAGCACCAATGATGTCCACATGCCTTCTGAATACCTTGGTTAAGCAGCCACGGTGAAGGCGGACATGGGAAGAAATGCACTGAAAAGTGCACAAGTAAACACGCATGTCAGGTGGGGAAACTAGTACGCACGACCCACAGGAAACTTCTATTTTTGGAATGCGCACAGCTCTGTTTCCAAAAAAAAAAGAAGCCTGCTGAAATAGGGAGCTTAGCAGATTCAAGAGAGATACATCAACAATGTGAATGGACCTAGGACTCCAATTACATGAACCGAAAGGAGTTTGGAAAACCAAACCCAGGGATTAGGTGTGTGGAGTGAACAACTCTGGGTAATCAGCCAAGTGAGCCGGCGATGGGAAGCAATGCACATATCAGGGCACACCTTTTACACACACTGGGGGGAAAACTAGTAATCGTTACCAGTGGGACTGGCCTCCTTGCTCTGAACGCCCCCACATCTGTCTGGAGCCAGCAATCGGGCTGCTGAAACAGGGACCACAACGTGTTCAGGAGAGATCTCTCAACAATCTTAATGCAATTAGGGTTCCAATTATTGGAAACCAAGCAGTTTGGAGCATCGAAAGCAAGGACATCAGGCATGCTTTCTGAATACTTGGGGGGTAATCGGCCATAGGGAAGTCGCTGATGGGAACAAATGCACTAAACAGAGCACAAGTTTTCACACGTCACTGGTGGGAGACTTACAAGTAGCAGCCAAAGGGAAGCCCTTACAAACACTGAATATCTCCAGATCAGGCTGGCGGGAGGAATCAGCCTGCTATGGTTGGGCATCCCGTCAGTTTCAGAACAGATATTTCAACAATATTGATGGAATCAGGACTCCACACATGTAAAATAATGGATTACCCTACAACAAAGCCCCGGAGAAGGGGCACGGATTCTGACAACGTTGGTGTAAGTGTCCAAAGTCAATCAGACATCGGAGGGGATGCCCTGAAACGAGGACACGTAGTCACAAGTCACTGCCAGCAAGACTAATAATCCTTGCCACTGGGAATCGCTTAGAAACCCGGGAACGCCCCCCAGATCAGTCTCCCTTGAGACATCAGTTTGCTGAAATATGGCTCCACAGGCGATTCGGGAGAGAGATTTCAACAATACTGATGGAGTTAGGTTTCCAATGAAATGAAACAAAAGGAGATTGTAGCACGAAAGCCAAGGACACCAGGCATGCTTTCTGCATTCTGTGGGTTATTCGGCCGCAGTGAAACCTGTGATGGGAAGAAATGCGCACTGAAAAGTGCACAAGTTTCCACGCATCACTGGTGGGGAAATTAGAACGCGTGACCCACAGGAAACCTCCATTTCTTGGAATGCGCACAGCTCTGTTTCCAAAAAAAAATAAGCCCGCTGAAATAGGGAGCATAACAGATTCAGGAGAGATACATCAACAATATGAATGGAATTAGGATTCCAATTACATGAAACAAAAGGAGTTTGGAAAACCACATCCAGGGACTAGGCGTGCTTCGTGAATAACCCCCGGTCATCAGCCATGTGAAGCCGGGGATGGGAAGAAACGCGCTGAACAGTGCACACGTTTTCACACACACTGGGGGAAAACTAGTAATCATTACCAGTGGGACTGGCCTCGTTGCTGTGAACTCGAACACATCTGTCTGGAGCCGGCCATCAGCCCACTGACAGAGGGACCACAACAGGATCACGAGAGGTATCTCAACAATGTTAATGTAATTCGGGTTCAAATTACATAAAAACAAGCAGTCTGGAGCACCAGCGCCAAGGACGTCCGGCATGCCTTCTGAATACTTTGGTTAAGCAGCCACGGTGAAGGCGGACATGGGAAGAAATGCACTGAAAAGTGCACCAGTGTTCACACAACACTGCTGGGAGAACCAGAAGTACCACCTAAAGGGAAGCCTTACAAACCCTGAATATCTCTAGATCAGGCTGGAGGGAGGAATCTGCGTGCCACGCCTGGGCATCCCGACACATTTAGGACAGACATTTCAGCAATATTGATGGAATTAGGACGTCAAATATGTCAAACGAGGAATTATCCTACAGCAATGACCCGGAGAAGAGGCACGGTTTCTGACAAAGTTGGTGTAAGTGTCCAAAGTCAATTACAAATCGGATGAGATGAACTGAAATGGGGACACTTATTCCCAAGTCACTGCCAGCAAAACGAGTAATCATTGCCACTGGGAATCGCCGAGAAACATGGGAACGCCCCCCAGACCAGTCTCCATTGAGCAATTAGCTTGCTGAATTGTGGCTCCACAGACATTTCGGGAGAGAGATTTCAACAATACTGATGGAATTAGGATTCCAAAGAAATGAAACAAAAGGAGACTGCAGCACTAAAGCCAAGGACACCAGGCATGCTTTCTGCATACTGTGGGTTATTCGGCCGCAGTGAAACCTGGGATGGGAAGAAATGCGCACTGAAAAGTGCACAAGTTTCCACGCATCACTGGTGGGGAAATTAGAACGCGTGACCCACAGGAAACCTCCATTTCTTGGAATGCACACAGCTCTGTTTCCAAAAAAAAATAAGCCCGCTGAAATAGGGAGCATAACAGATTCAGGAGAGATACATCAACAATATGAATGGAATTAGGATTCCAATTACATGAAACAAAAGGAGTTTGGAAAACCACATCCAGGGACTAGGCGTGCTTCGTGAATAACCCCCGGTCATCAGCCATGTGAAGCCGGGGATGGGAAGAAACGCGCTGAACAGTGCACACGTTTTCACACACACTGGGGGAAAACTAGTAATCATTACCAGTGGGACTGGCCTCGTTGCTGTGAACTCGAACACATCTGTCTGGAGCCGGCCATCAGCCCACTGACAGAGGGACCACAACAGGATCACGAGAGATATCTCAACAATGTTAATGCAATTCGGGTTCAAATTACATAAAAACAAGCAGTCTGGAGCACCAGCACCAATGATGTCCACATGCCTTCTGAATACCTTGGTTAAGCAGCCACGGTGAAGGCGGACATGGGAAGAAATGCACTGAAAAGTGCACAAGTAAACACGCATGTCAGGTGGGGTAACTAGTACGCACGACCCACAGGAAACTTCTATTTTTGGAACGCGCACAGGTCTGTTTCCAAAAAAAAAAGAAGCCTGCTGAAATACGGAGCGTAGCAGATTCAAGAGAAATACATCAACAATATGAATGGACCTAGGACTCCAATTACATGAACAGAAAGGAGTTTGGAAAACCAAACCCAGGGATTAGGTGTGTGGAGTGAACAACTCTGGGTAATCAGCCAAGTGAGCCGGCGATGGGAAGCAATGCACATATCAGGGCACACCTTTTACACACACTGGGGGGAAAACTAGTAATCGTTACCAGTGGGACTGGCCTCCTTGCTCTGAACGCCCCCACATCTGTCTGGAGCCAGCAATCGGGCTGCTGAAACAGGGACCACAACGTGTTCAGGAGAGATCTCTCAACAATCTTAATGCAATTAGGGTTCCAATTATTGGAAACCAAGCAGTTTGGAGCATCGGAGCCAAGGACATCAGGCATGTTTTCTGAATACTTGGGGGGTAATCAGCCACAGGGAAGCCGCTGATGGGAACAAATGCACTGAACAGAGCACAAGTTTTCACACGTCACTGGTGGGAGACTTACAAGTAGCAGCCAAAGGGAAGCCCTTACAAACCCTGTATATCTCCACATCAGGCTGGAGGGATGATTCAGCCTGCTATGGCTGGGCATCCCGACACACTTAGGACAGATATTGCAACAATATTGATGGAATTAGGACTCCAAGTTGTAAAACGAGGAATTATCCTACAGCAATGGCCCGGAGAAGAGGCACGGTTTCTGACAATGTTGGTGTAAGTGTCCAAAGTCAATCAGACATCGGAGGAGATGCACTGAAACGAGGACACATATTCACAGGATATGCCAGCAAAACTAGTAATCATTGCCACGGGGAATCAACTAGAAACATGGGCATGCCCTCCAGAATAGTCTCCATTGAGCAATTAGCTTGGTGAATTATGGCTCCAAAAGCTTTTCGGGAGAGAGATTTCAACAATTTTGATTTAATTAGGAGTCCAATGAAATGAAACAAAGGGAGTTTGGAGCACAGAAGCTAAGGACACCAGGCATGCTTTCTGCATATTTTGGGTTAATCAGCCACAGGCAACCTGGTGATGTACTGGAATGCGCTGAGGACTGCACACATTTTCGCACATACTATGGTCAAAACCTGTTATCATTACCAGTGGCTCAGGCCTGGATTCTCTGAATGCCCACAGATTGTTCTGGAGCCAGCAATCAGCCTGCTGAAATAGGGACCCCAGCAGGTTCACGAGAGATCTCTCAACAATCTTAATGCAATTAGGGTTCCAACTATGTGAAACAAAAGGACTTTGGGGCACCAAAACCAAGGACACCAGGCAAACTTTTGAATATTTTGGGTCAATCAGCCACAGTGAAACAGGTGATGGGAAGAAATGCACTGAAAAGTGCACAATTTTTCACATGTCACTGGTCGAAAAACTAGAAGTACCACCCAAACGGAATCCCATGTAAGTATTGAATATCCCTAGTTTGGGCTGGAGGAGGAATCAGCCTGCTACCTCTGGGCACCACATCAGTTTCAGGAGAGAGATTTCAACAATATTGATGGAATTAGGATTCCAAATATGTAAAACTAGTAATTGTCTTATAGCAAAGACTAAGAGAAGAGTCATGATTTCTGAGAACTTTGGTGTACGTGGCGAACGATCTGACTAGGGAATACATGCACTGAAATGTGGATACATATTCACATGTCACCTCCGGCAAAATCAGTTATCGGTTCCACTGAGAATCACCTAGAAACACAGGAACGCCCCCCAGATTAGTCTACACCGAGCAATCAGCTTGCTGATTAGGGCTTCGCAGCAGTTTCAGGAGAGAGATTTCAACAATATTGATGGAATTAGGATTCCAATTAAATGAAAGAAAAGGAGTTTGGAGTGCTAAATCCAAGGAGACCGGGCATGCTCTGAATACTTTGGGTTAATCAGCCGCAGTGACGTATGGTGACAGGAAGAAATTCACTGAAAAGTGCACACGTTTTCACCCATCCTATGGTCAAAACCAGTAATCATTACCAGTCGGACTGGCCTGGATGCTCTGTACGCCCACAGATCCTTCTGGAGCCAGAGTTCTGCCTGCTCCAATAGGGACCACAGCAGGTTCTTGGGAGCTCTCTCAATAATCTTAATGGAATTAGGATTCCAATTAAATGAACCAAAAGAGACTGGTGCATCAAAGCCAAGGACATCAGGCATGCTTTCGGAGTACTTTGCGTTAGTCAGCCACAGGGAAGCCGGTGGTGGTAAGAAATGCACTGAAAAGTGCACAAGTTTCGTGAGTGAAGGTCTCGTGGGTCGAACATAGGGATTCCTGCAGCCTTGGGTTTCAGCGGCCACAGGGAAGCCGGGATGGGGCGACGGGCACCGCAACGTGCGCAAGTTTCCACACATCACCGGTGGGCAAACTAGCAAGCACGCCCCACGGGCCGCCCCTGGAAGCACTGCAAAGGCACAGATTCCGGAGCCCGCAAGCCAAGGCGATCGGGCACTGTCTCTCAGCTGCTTGGCCGAAGCGGCTACAGCGGAGCTGGGCCTCAGACATGCTGGCACAGGCACCTGCACACGTTGTCCACCCGCCACTGCCGGGAGAACGAGGTGCCGAGTGACCCCACGGGACTCCACGGGAAGCAGAGCAGTGTCCGCAGATCAGGCCAGGAGCAAGGAACCCGCCGCCTTCTGGAAGAAAGGAAAAGCAACAGGTTGCAGGAGATGGCTTGCAAATTGGCATCTAGGTCCCTAGTGAATACTGGCTTTGAGGAACTCATTGTGTGATCCGATGGGAATGACTCCGAATAGGCAGAGTCCCTTCTCTTCTCCAAACCTCTGAAACCTACTGCAGGATGGCCGCAAAATTCCTGCCTTGCCAACCCGAGTTCCCAACCAAACACACCATTTCGGCATGCCCAACCTGATCACCTAGTTGCAGCAAATTACGTACGGTGGGGCTGGTTTCGGTGGGCTACGCCCGTAATTTATGAACGACATGACACATTTAATTGAGCTTAGAGAATATATACATGTGAATCCTCAAAATGCCTTTTCCCTTTGGTTGTTTTCTCTTGAAATGGAATGATTTTATTCTATTTAAATTAGAGGAAAAGAATGGCCATGATGTCTGCTATTCTGTGCATTCCTTTAACTCGGCACACTCAGTCTGTGTTCTTTTTTATGGCCAGCTTCCTGATTTACCTACGGTGTTTAATTCTTGGACAATCTTCCGGCAATCACTAACCCTAGATGTAAGGCAGGGGTGGCCCAGTGCAGCCACAACAACATCACCTAGGTACTCATTTAAAATGTAATCCCTCATACCCTTCTCCACATGTACTGGATCAGAACCTTGGGCACTGGCAATGGGCCCAGGAATGTGATTTGCATCAAGCATTCTAGATGATGTTAGGGAATGCTGCTATTTAATATCCACTGAATGGCACAGGAAGAGCACTTACTGGACTGCTGTGATCACTGAGGAGGATCCTCTTTTGACCACTGAAGTTTCTGATCCTCTGGATCAGTCAATAATGTCACTTCACCCCATCAGTGCAGCAGCCCACAACATACAGGAGGAAACCACCACAGGTGTGAGTTCCTGCAGCTCTCTCCAGTGTTGTGCGCTCCTCATCATTCTCAGAGAATGTGTCAATAA
Organism: Ursus maritimus; assembly: GCF_017311325.1. NCBI lineage: Eukaryota > Metazoa > Chordata > Mammalia > Carnivora > Ursidae > Ursus > Ursus maritimus. The sequence continues at coordinate 102,462,915 of NW_024423319.1, read as the reverse complement.
TCGATCATCTCCAGTGCTCCTTTGCACCAGTTATGTAAACATCTATTTTTGGATTGTAGGCTTTCTTGAAGAGCTGCTTTTCTCTCAGAGTTTTGAAGATCACTCATTGTATGTGCAGTGAATTTACTACTGGGCTGACCTTGATGGGGACAAATGTTCTAAAGCCCTTTGCACTAGGCTTGAGAGAATAAGAAAACCATCTTTCCCTGTCTCATGAGTTTGGAGAAAATACCTCCCATTACAACTCTTTTAAAAATACTTTGCGAAGGAGTTCTGGTCCAGGATGGCAATGTAGGAAGAGCTTGAATTCACCTGCTGTTGGGATACACCAAATCTACACCTATTTATAGAGCAATTCTTCTTAAATAGATATGAGGGCTACATAATAAAGGCCATATATGAAAGACCCACAGCTAATATCATCCTCACTGGGGAAAAACTGAGAGGCTTTCCCCTACAGTCAGGGATGAGACAAGGATGTCCACTCTCACCATTACCATTTAACATAGTACTGGAAGTCTTAGTATGACCAATTAGACAACAAAAAGAAATAAAAGGCATCCAAAATGGCAAGGAAGAAGTCAAACTTTCACTATTTGCAGATGACATGATACTCTATGTAGAAAACCTGAAAGACTCCATCAAAAAATTGCTAGACCTAATACATGAATTCAGCAAAGTTGCAGGATATAAAATCAATGTACAGAAATATGTTGCATTTCTATACATCAATAATGAAGCAGCAGAAAAAGAAATTAAGGAATCAATTCAATTTGCAACTGCACCAAAAACAATAAGATACCTAGGAATAAACCTAACTAAAGAGGTAAAGTTCTGTACTCTGAAAATTATAGAAGACTTATGACTGAAATTGAAGAGGACACAAAAAAATGGAAAAGTATTCCATGTTCATGGACTGGAAGAACAAACATTATTAAAATGTCTATGCTACCCAAAGCAATCTACACATTTAATGCAATCCTTATCAAATTACCAATAGCATTTTTCACAGCTAGAGCAAATAATCCTAAAATTTGTGTGGAACCACAAAAGACTCTGAATAACCAAAGCAATCCTGAAAAAGCAAAACAAAATTGGAAGCATCACCATTCTGGATTTCAAGCTATATTACAAAGCTCTAGTCATCAAGACAGTATGGTACTGGCACAAAAACAGACTCATAGACCAATGGAACAGAGTAAAGAACCCAGAAATGGACCCACAACTGCACGGTCAACTAATCTTCGACAAAGTAAGAAAGAATATCCAGTGGAAAAAAGACAGTCTCTTCAACAAATGGTGTTGGGAAAACTGGACTGCAACATGGAGAAGAATGAAACTGGACCACTTTCTTACACCATAGACAAAAAAAAATTCAAAATGGATGAAACACCTAAATGTGAGATAGGAAACAATCAAGATCCTAGAGGAGAACACAGGCAGCAACCTCTTTGACCTCAGCCATAGTAACTTCTTGCTAGTCGCATCTCCAAAGGCAAAGGAAACGAAAGCAAAAATGAACTTTTGGGACTTCATCAAGATAAAAAGCTTCTGCACAGTGAAGGAAACAATCAACAAAACTAAAAGGCAGCCCAGGGAATGGGAGAAGATGTCTGTAAATGGCCTATCTGATAAAGGATTAGTATCCAAAATCTATAAAGAACTTACAAAACTCAACCCCACCCCAAAAATTAATCCAGTTAAGAAATGGGCAGAAGACATAACTAGACACTTTTCCAAGGAAGACAACCAGATAGCTAACAGACACTTGAAAAGATGCTCAACATCACTCGGCATCAGGGAAATGCAAATCAAAACCACAATGATATATTACTTCAGAGACTTATCAGAATGGCTAGAATGAAAAAGACAAAAATAACAAGTGTTGTTGAGGATGTGGAGAAAAGAGGACCCTTGTGCATTGTTGGTGGGAATGCAAATTGGTGCAGCCAGTGTGGAAATCAGTATGTAGGTTCCTCAAAAAAATTAAAAATAGAAGTATCATAAGATACAGTAACTCCAAAGAAAACAAAAACACTAATTCAAAAAGATATATGAACACCTATGTTTATTGCAGCATTATTTACAATAGCCAAGACACAGAAGCAGCCCAAGTGTCCACTGATAGATAAATGGATAAAGCAGATGTAGTATATATATACAATGGAATATTACTCAGCCATAAAAAGAATGAGAGCTTGCCATTCACGGCAACATGGATGGACCTAGAGGGTATTATGCTAAGTGAAATAAGTCAGAGAAAGATTTCACTTACATGTGGAATCTAAAAAACAAAACAGATGAATTAACAAACCAAAAGCAGAAATAGACCCAAAAATACAGAGAACAAACTGATGGTTGCAAGGGTGTGAACGGGAAAAATGGGTGAAGGGAAGTGGGAGACACAGGCTTCCAGTTATGGAATGAGTAAGTCACTGGGATAAAAGGAACAGCATAGGAACACAGTCAATGGTGTTGTATTACAGCTGTACGGTGACAGACGGTACCTCCACTTGTGGGGGGCACAGCACAACACACAGACTTGTGGAGTCACTGTGTTGTACACCTGAAACTAATGTAACATCACATGTGAGCACAATTAACAAACGTAGATAAATAGTAGAAGAATGAGAAAAAGAAAATTTTTCTCTTTTCTACCTCAACTCTCTTGCACATCTTAATTGAGTAGCGGGCTGATGGCGGCAGAACCAGGTCTGGTGAGGTCCTTTGCAAGATCATATACCACCTCATTTGGGAATAGGTTATTTGGCATGCAGTGTTTTCGTCTTTGAAGTCTTGGGCCACCCTCTCACTTAACAGGAGCTTTTAATATCCAGAGGAATGCAGATATTCAGGGATATATCTGACCCACAGTACCTTAACTCAGAACACTTGAATTATTGGCACACTCGGTACATTTTTAAATCCTCCTCAAGACGTGTGGAAACAGACCTGAAGCTACATTTTAGTGGTGGCTACATACTGCTGTGTCCTCAGATTGACCTCATACCAGAGGTTTCCCCACACTGAAGGACATGGGCCAGTTACCTCCATCTGCTATGAAACCATCTCCACCTCCTAATCTTGTGCATTAGCATAGGTTTTGGAGTCGGTTTTTCTAGTTTCCAATCTCAGTTCTCCCACTTATTTGTTCTGTGGCCTCATGCAAAATACTTAACTCTGATCTTCAGTTTCCTTATTGCTACACTAGACGTATCTGAATACCTTCCCTGGGTAGTGAAGGTGCAACGAGATGAAAACCTTAAGATGTAGTGCAGCTTTAGTATAAGCACATCACATAGTGGTTATCACCACTAGTCATACTGACCCACTGCCAGACCTCGTAATGTGACCACTAAACAGCATCAGTGACATACACTGGAATCTTCTAAATACAAGCTCTCAAAAGTCAACCACTGAGGTCGACCTATAACACTATAGTTACTTGAAATTTCTGCCTTTTTTTCCTAAAGATACATTTATTTATATGAGAGAGAGAGAGGGAGGGAGAGAGGGAGAGAGAGAGAGAGAGAGAGAGAATGCCAGTGGGGGCAGGGGCAGAGGCAGAGAGAGAAAAATCCTCAAGCAGACTCCCCACTGAGCGCAGAGCAGGACATGGAGCTCAGATTCAAGACCCTGAGATTGTGACCTGAGCCGAAATCAACAGCCGGACACTTAACCAACTAGGCCCCCCGGGCACCCCAGTTTTTTTTTTTTTTTAACTTCTAATGTTTTCCTCTCTTCAAAAGCAAAGCATCTTTTTCACTATCATATGCAAACCTTCACAGAGTAGTGCTGTGATTTTCAAAGTCTGATCCAGAATCAGCATCACCTGGGCAATTAATAGAAATACAAATTCTCCATCCCACCTCCCCATACCTCACGAAAAAGAAATGGTGTGGTTGGGCTAAACAATCTAGTTTTTATCAAGCCCACTCTTGATGCAGGGGCATCCGAAAGTTTGAGAATCGCTATTCTCGAGGTCATGGGTTTTTAACACCGAACGCCAATCAGAATTCCCTAAGGAGTCTGTAAACTCAAGTGAAGCACAGATTTTATAAACCAGAAATTTTGATTTAGTTGATGTAGGTTGTGACCTGGGTAACAGGCTGTAACAAATCCCCTCGGGATTTATTGTGCAGTTAGTTTGATAGCCACTGTTCTCTTGTCCAAATTTACCAAATACAGCAGGAAAAAAAACTTGTGTTTCCATCAATGTCAGGAAAAGACCTCACACTGACCTAACAAGGATTATGGATTCCCCCCTAGACCAAGCACTTTGGCCAGGGGGATGGAGGATTGATTAGTGGAGTCATATCTTCTCCCCTGAGGTGTAAGGAAGTAAAATTTGGGGTTGTCTCCTAAAGATGCACCAGAAAAATGGGAACTGGACAGTGAAAAGAGCAAAAAACAGATGTCCAATTAATTAATTATTTGCCCTTAGCTTCTATTACCATGTCTTTGTTAATGTTTTTGTTTGCTTGTTTATTATTTCAGTGCCTATCATGGTCACATTCATGTTTCTTCTCAATTATAAAACAGTTTCTTATTTTTCTTCCTAGAAAAATATTACTGTTTTGTGTTTTCTGCATTTTTGAAATACAACTGCATCAGGACCTGTCACATTTTTCAATCTCATATATATATATATATGTGTATATATACATATATATATATGTATATATACACATATATATATATATATGAGATTGAAAAATGTGACAGGTCCTGATGCAGTTGTATTTCAAAAATGCAGAAAACACAAAACAGTAATATTTTTCTAGGAAGAAAAATAAGAAACTGTTTTATAATTGAGAAGAAACATGAATGTGACCATGATAGGCACTGAAATAATAAACAAGCAAACAAAAACATTAACAAAGACATGGTAATAGAAGCTAAGGGCAAATAATTAATTAATTGGACATCTGTTTTTTGCTCTTTTCACTGTCCAGTTCCCATTTTTCTGGTGCATCTTTAGGAGACAACCCCAAATTTTACTTCCTTACACCTCAGGGGAGAAGATATGACTCCACTAATCAATCCTCCATCCCCCTGGCCAAAGTGCTTGGTCTAGGGGGGAATCCATAATCCTTGTTAGGTCAGTGTGAGGTCTTTTCCTGACATTGATGGAAACACAAGTTTTTTTTCCTGCTGTATTTGGTAAATTTGGACAAGAGAACAGTGGCTATCAAACTAACTGCACAATAAATCCCGAGGGGATTTGTTACAGCCTGTTACCCAGGTCACAACCTACATCAACTAAATCAAAATTTCTGGTTTATAAAATCTGTGCTTCACTTGAGTTTACAGACTCCTTAGGGAATTCTGATTGGCGTTCGGTGTTAAAAACCCATGACCTCGAGAATAGCGATTCTCAAACTTTCGGATGCCCCTGCATCAAGAGTGGGCTTGATAAAAACTAGATTGTTTAGCCCAACCACACCATTTCTTTTTCGTGAGGTATGGGGAGGTGGGATGGAGAATTTGTATTTCTATTAATTGCCCAGGTGATGCTGATTCTGGATCAGACTTTGAAAATCACAGCACTACTCTGTGAAGGTTTGCATATGATAGTGAAAAAGATGCTTTGCTTTTGAAGAGAGGAAAACATTAGAAGTTAAAAAAAAAAAAAAA
>NW_024423319.1:102443315-102457268 GCF_017311325.1 Ursus maritimus | reverse complement strand
TTTTTTTTTTTTTTTAACTTCTAATGTTTTCCTCTCTTCAAAAGCAAAGCATCTTTTTCACTATCATATGCAAACCTTCACAGAGTAGTGCTGTGATTTTCAAAGTCTGATCCAGAATCAGCATCACCTGGGCAATTAATAGAAATACAAATTCTCCATCCCACCTCCCCATACCTCACGAAAAAGAAATGGTGTGGTTGGGCTAAACAATCTAGTTTTTATCAAGCCCACTCTTGATGCAGGGGCATCCGAAAGTTTGAGAATCGCTATTCTCGAGGTCATGGGTTTTTAACACCGAACGCCAATCAGAATTCCCTAAGGAGTCTGTAAACTCAAGTGAAGCACAGATTTTATAAACCAGAAATTTTGATTTAGTTGATGTAGGTTGTGACCTGGGTAACAGGCTGTAACAAATCCCCTCGGGATTTATTGTGCAGTTAGTTTGATAGCCACTGTTCTCTTGTCCAAATTTACCAAATACAGCAGGAAAAAAAACTTGTGTTTCCATCAATGTCAGGAAAAGACCTCACACTGACCTAACAAGGATTATGGATTCCCCCCTAGACCAAGCACTTTGGCCAGGGGGATGGAGGATTGATTAGTGGAGTCATATCTTCTCCCCTGAGGTGTAAGGAAGTAAAATTTGGGGTTGTCTCCTAAAGATGCACCAGAAAAATGGGAACTGGACAGTGAAAAGAGCAAAAAACAGATGTCCAATTAATTAATTATTTGCCCTTAGCTTCTATTACCATGTCTTTGTTAATGTTTTTGTTTGCTTGTTTATTATTTCAGTGCCTATCATGGTCACATTCATGTTTCTTCTCAATTATAAAACAGTTTCTTATTTTTCTTCCTAGAAAAATATTACTGTTTTGTGTTTTCTGCATTTTTGAAATACAACTGCATCAGGACCTGTCACATTTTTCAATCTCATATATATATATATATGTGTATATATACATATATATATATGTATATATACACATATATATATATGTCACAATAACTCTATAATTCATAAAAAATGCTTACTCTGTTTTCTCTCGTGTCACACTTATTGCACATGCTGAAGACTTCTCTATTTTCTCATTTAATTTAGCAATGAGAAAATTATCACCTCAGTCATCTAAAAATTTCCCCAGAAGTTAAATTCATTTAATTAGACAAAAACAAGAAGGCCCAGCAATATCAGAAAATACTGAAAGATAACTATTTTGTAAACATATAAGTAGTTATGATTGCATATATTTTTAGGCAATACTGGACAACTCAAAGTCATGAGAATTAGAAGTAAAAGAATTAGAATTAAAAGTGTTTTATAAAATGGAAAATGAAAACAGAAAGTTAGAAATCATTTTCACATATACCAAGAAATCACTAAGACATTATGTAGGACAAATACTATACATAAAAGTAACATACATAATACGATTCATAATATTATAATACTATACATAAAAAGTAACTTCGAAGTTTAACTCTGAGGCCTGGATTGCTCAAAGCCTCTACTTGCCTAACTTCTTCAGGGCTGGCCCTTGTCCAGCTCCTGACATGTAACCTCTGAGCCCTTAGAATATCCTACCTGATAAGCATGTGTTTGTATATCTGATGCTTTGGGCCATACCAGATACTTGATGCTAGTGATGTGATTTACGGTAAATATCTGTTTTGATAATGTCTGGCACTTTGAAGCATTGAGGCATCCTGCCTCAGTGTGTTGTCCATGAGGGCTGGAGATGGAGTTGCTAAGGTCAGCGGTGGACACGCTCCATGCTTACGTGACCAAGACTGTCAACATTCTGCATGTGCCGCAGCACGTTAGTGCTGGAAAAATGAAGCACTGTGTGTGCAACTCTACAGGAAGAGAGTAACTGGAAGCCATGCCTGGTGTCTCCTGGATTCCTCCCCCTGTGCCCTTTCCCTTTCCTGATTGTCATATGTATCTTTTTGCTGTAATAAACTGCAATTTTAAGTTTAATAGCTTTCCTGGTTTCTGTGAATTCTCTTAAGAAATCATCTATCTTGAGGGTGGTGTTAGAGATCTCGAGTGCACCAAGGAATAAATGATGCTAAAGTGTGAACACACTTCATGTAATTCAAATAACATGGGAATTACTAATTACGTGTGGAATGATCCTCACTTAAACTCTCTGGACAGTTGCCTTGAATCCACAACTAAATCTGCTGTGGTATTTTTAGGACCCTGCTCCAGCCTCAACATGACATAGCAGTCTAGGAGAATAACATTGTAATCTCCACAGATTAGGGCAGTAGCAAGGAATTAAACTTCTAGAAGAAATCAAGGCAGCAAATTTAAAAGAGATTTTTATATTATCTTAATAGAGTTAGAATTCCAAATTTTTAAAAACAGAATTGTTTTGTTTTGTGTTTGTTTTTAGTATGCTCTACTCCCAGTGTAGTGACCCTAAAATTAAGAGTTGCATGTTCTACCAAATGAGCTAGCCAGGCACCCCCAAAACAGAGTTTTATATATCAAAAAAGCCAGTATCAATCAATTCTTTGGGCAGTTGAGCACGACACTCTTTTTTGATATACTTAGTTTATGCAACCCTAGCAGAAATAGGGTTGGGGTTATCTTTACTTAAACCTTTGAAATTGAGATCTCTGGATGCATAATTCCTTAAAGGAAAACTGGAATGTAATTCTTCAAGACAATGTCAGAACTAACCAAAATACCATGTGTGATATCATCGTCTTGTCACTCAAGGATCCTTACATGACTCCTTGAGTTTGGAGGCTCAAGAGAAGTCAGTATCACTTCACTCTATCATTCAACAGAACATCACATGAGCATAGAATAAAGCACAATTGTGACAGCCTTCAATCCTTTCTCTATTGACAAATTTCTGTTTATCTTTCACATACAGGAAAAAATTCAAAGAGGATTTTTTTCAGACGATTGGGATGAAATGGATCATATAGGCTAAGTGTGCAATCTCTGGACTTATGTTGCCTGGGTTCCAATCCCATACACACCAATTACTACCTGTGTTAATTTGCATATGTTTCTTACTTCCTCTAACCCTGTTTTTCTCATTGATGAACAAAGATAATAGTACCTTATGCTGTTACTGAAGACTAATGAATCAATCCAGATAAAGTACTTAGTACTAAGAAAACAGTAATCATTCAATAACTGTTAAAGATTATCATTAATTATTCATAAAACTAATCTCAGCACTTTTTCTTTAAAGATTTTATTTATTTGAGAGAGAGTGCACACGTGTGTGCATGTAAGAGCGGGTTGGGGGGCGGAGAGGGAGAGAGCAAATCTCAAGCAGGCTCCACACTAAGCACGGAGCCCCACATGGTACTCAATCTCATGACCTTGAGATCATGACCTGAACCGAAACCAAAGTTGGATGCTTAACCGACTGAGCCACCCAGGGGCCCCTCAGTAGCACTTTTAATTATTTTGTTCCCCAAGTTGCTGTGGCAGTCCCTCTTCTGAATGGCTTTACCCTTTTTGGCTGCCTTTCCTTGGACTTGTTTTCTAAGGCAGTCAATGATTAAATACCCCAAGCCTCAATCCCAGGACACCAGTTTATCCTCTTTTCACTATTTTTGAGCAGTCCAGTTTACTTTTATGCTTTCAATTAGCAATTTATATCCTAACAGCTCCCAAAAAACATCTCCCTGTTACAGATCTCACTGCTGAAGTCCATATCTTAACATCTAATGGCATTCTTGCCATTTCTACCCAATCAGATAAAAGGTATTTCAAGATCATATGTAAAAGGCTATTGAGATTTTTATCTCTTGGCTCTGTTTTTCTTACACTCACTACTATCTGTGAGTGGTAGCTATTATGGGTTGAATGCCTGTGTCCTCCTAAAACTCGTATGTTGAAACCCTACCCCAACTGCGATAATATTAGGAGGTGGGGCCTTTGGGAGAAATTGGATCATGAGGATGGAGCCCTCACAAATGGGATAAGTGCCCTAATAAAAGGAAACCCAGAGAGTTTTCAAGCCCTCTTTCTGCCATGGGGGGGACACAAGAAGATGAGAGTCTACAACATGGATGAGGGCCCTCATCACAACCTGTTCATACTTGCACTCTGATCTCAGACCTCCAGGCCCCAGAACTGTGAGAAATAAATTTGTTTTTTATAAGCCACCTAATCTATGGTACTTTGTTATGGCATCCCTAACTGCACAAGACAGAAACCATGAAGCCATTCTGTTAGGCAAACCAAAATCTAGGGGTCAATCTTTTGTTTTTCTATTGTATCCAGTCCATTAGTAGGTCCTATATAACTCCCACATATTTCCATATGTTAGCATCTCAACTGAAAAGACAGCAGTGATCAAGTATATGACAACAACTGCAACTTCACACATGCAAAACTAATAAACATTAAATCTGAAAATCTCCTCACATGCTAAGAATTACAAAGCCTGATCCCTGTCAGTTTTCTAAGTTCCTATGCTACAGTCTTTTATAGGGCATCAATGTTAGTTCCTAAACAAAATGCACAGTAACAATGTTTTATACATTTGACTTTTTTTTTCTTTAAAGATTTTTTATTTATTTATGTGACAGAGAGACAGCCAGCGAGAGAGGGAACACAAGCAGGCGGAGTGGGAGAGGAAGAAGCAGGCTCCCAGCAGAGGAGCCCGATGTGGGACTCGATCCCGGAACGCCGGGATCACTCCCTGAGCTGAAGGCAGACGCTTAACAACTGCGCTACCCAGGCACCCCGATATTTGACTTTTAATAAAAATTATCCATTAGCTATTGCAATGTAACGAGATTATGTGTCACTAAGAATTGATTTGGTTTCCACTAATGGACTACCAGCAGTTACAACTAGATTTTGCTACTTCTTTAGTCATTTCTTTTAATGCATGAGCACTCAAGTTAATTATTGAGTTGACTTCATTTACATTTTTAGTGTTTATCAAAATGAATACCAACTGCATATAACCATAATTCAATAAATAATGCACATGATAAATAAAATGAAGGTTTTCTGGTGACTATGGGTTTTATATAAAAATTAAATAAAACGAATAATCTCACATGAAACACTAAATTAACCTGTAGTGATATTCCAATATCTTAATCTGGGTATAGCAGAGATACCTTGAAGGTACACTGATTTATAACTATATTGAGAAAAAAATGTATATATGAAATAGATACAATGCAAATTTATGTTCAAATGACATGATCTTTTATAATTATTTTAATGCATTAGAAATCTTTAATATTTCATATCACATTTGTTATTCTAATAATTTCAAAGGCAATGAATACTTCAGTTAACTTCTTTCAAAGGATATTAACATCTTTCTTTAAATAAAGGTAAAAACAAGAAAAAATATTAATTTGACATCAAACATGATAGTGCAAAAGGAGAAATGGCTTAGTAGATAAACTTTCATGACCATTGGTAAGATAACATTATCTAAACCTTTCTGAACCTAGTGATTTAAGATTTTAGAATCTTAGACTCTCACTAGTACTATATGAATGCCCGTCTAACTGCTTATCTAGGAAGATAATCTGTTTCGTAACCTTTCTAAAGCATAGCACCATTCACAGCAATGCCTTAAAAAAATACTTCACAGGCCCCAAATTACCAACAAAATAAAATCCAAAATCTAATAGCTACTGTTCAAGATATTTTGCCATCTGGCCTCTAATTGTCTTTCCAAAATTATCTCCCACTGTTTTTTCTCACACACTCTTATATTTTAGCCAAAATAAATTACCTAGTTTCTCCTGAATATATACTAGGTCTCTGCCCCTCAGTGGCTTTGTCTCAACTCTTCCAGTGATGCCATCTCATCAACCCCAAATCTAAACCATCTGTCAAGGTGTAGCTCACATGCCAAGTCAACCATGAAGTCATACCAGATTGCTGGGTATGACAGTAACTTCTCCCCCTCTAAAGTCCATCATCCCCAGTGACTTTCATTTTGGCATTCACCACATTCTAGTATGCATTAAAAGTATTTATGCAGATATCTTACAATTCAGAATAAAGTGTTCTAAAAGCAGAACCTTCTCTTTGATTTATCTTTTTTTTTTTTCTTTTTAAGAGTGCCTTACTCTCTGAGTATCAACTGAATAATTACCTTGCTAACAAGGGAAAAGTAACACTTATGCTGATTTCTCTTCATTCTAACGAGTGTCCCTGTTTCTTTGCTGAATATAACAATGTAGCTCTGACATATCCAGAAATCTTTATGCATCAGTCTCAGAACAGTTAAACCATGCATGGAGCACTGGGTGTTATACACAAACAATGAATCATGGAACACTACATCAAAAACTAATGATGTACTGTATGGTGACTAACGTAACATAAAAAAAAAAAAAAAAAAAAAAAAAAGAATGGTTAAACCATTATGAGCTACAATTTAATCACCCAAACAATCCCATAGTTTAATTCTTTGTCCTTACTCCTAAACAAACATTTAAAGGGATGTAACTATAATGATCTAAGTAATGGTAGTATTATACTTAGATTATTATATGACCTGGCAAGTACAGTATTTCAGCCATGAAAAAACCTCTATTGTTTAAGTTGTACCTTTTTCTTTTCCAATGGCCCAGTACATAAATAAGGGAGAGAATATTTTTCCCAAAAGTGGTAATTCGGTCTCCTTTCCTATCTCTACTGGCTCAGTTATATCTCTTCTAAAAAGTGTGTAATTTGGTTCCAAGATGATTATCTTCTTATTAACCAAAACGAACTCAAATGAATGGGGAGGAATTAAGAGCAAAGCAATCGTAATAGAATTTTGGAAATTGGGACTGCAGGAAACCTTGGCTAAGAGATACTAAAATTATTATCTAATACAAAAGAAGTATGGTAATGGTAAATAAATAGATTAAATGAGTTAGCCCAGAAATAAACTCTCTTATATATAAAATTTTAAGATATATAGATAAAACCCCCAGTTTAGTGGGTTAAAAAGTATTATTTATTAAATAGTGTTAGGACAAATAGTTGACTATTGGACAAAAAATTCTATCTAGTGTTAACACAAGATACCAAAATATACATTTTGAGTGACCTGAGTGACTTTGAGTGAATTCTAAATTCACTTTGGATCTCAGAGAATTTCACTGCGCAAATTACAAAGAGAAAGACAAATAGTGACTTGATCTGTGATGCAAAGAAAACATGATAACATCTACAGAAGGACAACCTTTTAAGTTCTACTTAATAAAGAAACCTAAATAAATACAGAGAGAAGTGAAATATTTTCCTATCATTTAAATAGTTAGAATTATGTAAAAGTTGGTATCAGCATAGAAAAAATATTGTTAGAAACATTAAAAGAGGGGAGAAGAAGTGAAAAGATGTTTCCCTGTTCTAAGAAAGAGACCTTGAGGAGTGCCTGGGTGGCTCAGTGGTTAAGCATACAACTTTTGATTTCACCTCAGGTCATGATCTCAGGGTCGTGAGATCGAGCCCTCATTGGGCTTCCTGCTCAGTGGGGAGTCAACTGGAGATTCTCTCTCTCTCCCTCTCCTTCTGCCCCTCCCCCCACTCATGTGTTCACATGCTCTCTTTCTAAAAGAAATAAATCTTTTTTTAAAAAAATAGACCTTGATCATAATTTCTTGGCTGAAATATAACAACAAACTTTGTTGTAGAGGATTGCATATATTTGTACAGTTTCTCAGTTTAGGAGGAAATAATTATTATCTTCATTTTTCCAATAAAGTTAGTTGAGGTTTATAGAAATGTAATTATTTGCTTAAGGACTCACTAAGCCTCATTCCAAGATTTGGACTCTTTTACTGTGACTGCAGGTAAGTATCATTACCACTATCCCAACAAGTCTGGATGGTTTACTTGATCCATAGAAAAATAAACTAAAACAAGTTTGTAAAATAAAATATAAAAGTACAAATAAGATTATAAAATGCTGTGCCAGTGTTTATAATTGGTCTTTTAGTACATTCAAAATAAGTAGAAAAGATACAGTTCCCAGCAGGCATCTCTTCCAGGGAAATGAGCTGAATAAAATCAGATGAACCATATGTCATAGTGATGATATGGTCTGCTTTTCTTTTATGTAGACCCTGTTCAATTGCCTCTGTGTGTGTGTGTGTGTGTGTGTGTGTGTGTACTAAAAAAAGTAATTACAAATTAACCAAATTCTATAAGAGTCAATGACCCAACAAATTTAATTTTGCCTCCCTAAAGACTGCATTACTGAGAAAAAAATTATATTAAGTTCTACATAAGATAGGTGTACTTTATTAATTTGTAGAATAAAAAAGCAATATTTTGGCAAAGATTTATGCAAGAAATTCTGTGTAGCAAATGGTAAACTGAGAAGGTACAAGCTTACAGTCATTGCTTAGCAACAATCTAGGATGAATGCCCAGGAAATAACTGTTAACTGTTAGAGACAGGTAAAATTCAGAGAGGATAAAATAAATCATTGTTGAAGGTTCTGAACGAAATAATGCGTTCTTTCTGAGTTTAGGTATCACTGTTGGATACTATGTAGAGACATTTTTTTTCTTGATCTGTTCCCATTCCAAGCCCTGTTTATTTCTACTGATAATGTTTCAGTAACAATGTGCAACTCACTTTTTTGACAACTAAAGGAAGTTTTGCTTATTTCCAAATTGCTATCATCTTGCATAAATACAGAGAGTAACAATGAAATCAAAACCTTAAATACACTCAGAAATATCAGATACATATACATAAATTTTCTGAATAGCCCAAAACTTTAAAACAAGTTGAAGGATCTTTACTACCTGATTTCAGAACTTCTTATATTCAATATTCAAGAGGGTATAGTATTGGCATAAAGAGACAATGGAACAGAACAGAAAGTCTAGAAATTTGGCCAGTTAATTTTTGACAAGGATGCCAAACCAATCTAATGAAAGAAAGAAGAGTTATTCAATAACTACTGTAACAACTGAATAACCACGTGGAAAAATGCATTTGGATATGAATTTCACACTACACAAATGAACTTGAAATAGATCTTAGACTTCAATATAAAAGTACAAACTATAAACATGCACATAGGAGAAAATCTTTCAATCCTTGCTATAGAAAAAGATTTGTTAGGATAAAAAAAAGATAACATGTGGAGTGCCTGGGTGGCTCAGCTGGGTAAGCGTCTGACTCTTAGGTTTGGCTCAGGTCGTGGTCTCATGAGTTGTGAGATAGAGCACCACATTAGGCTCTGCTCTCAGAGGCGAGTCTACTTGAAGATTCTCTCCCTCTGCCCGCCCCCCACTCATGTGCTCTCTCTCTCTCTGTCTCTCACAAATAAATACATAAATCTTTTTTAAAAAATAAAATGTATTTCATCAAATATATAAACTTCTCTTTCTAAAAGTTAAAAAATGAAAACAAGGCACAGATCTGGAGAAAATATTTATAACAGATATATCTGAAAAAGGGACTTGTATCCAGAATGCATAAAGAATTATCTCAATCAATAATCAGAAAATAACTTTTAAATATACACACAATTTACCTTTAGTAAATATTTCACTAGAGAATATTCAATAAGCACATGATCAAATTCCCAACACCTTTAGTCTTCCAGGGAAATAAAAATAAAATCCATAATTGGATAGCAATTCCTACCTTCTCTAAGGGGTAAATTTTAAAAGTGTCACAAAGCCAAAAGTTGATGTGGATGTGGAACAACTGGAACTTCACAGAATGATGCTGAGTT
Source organism: Ursus maritimus (assembly GCF_017311325.1). NCBI lineage: Eukaryota > Metazoa > Chordata > Mammalia > Carnivora > Ursidae > Ursus > Ursus maritimus. The sequence goes on along the minus strand of NW_024423319.1, from coordinate 102,447,567 downwards.
TACAAAATGGTACAATAACTTGGAAAACATTTAGGCATTTTCTTAAAAAGTTAAACATACTCTACCATATGATCCAACCCCTCTACTTCTAGGTATTTACCCCAAGTAGGTATTTATCTACTTCTACAAAAATGTTCATAGCCACTTTATTTATTATATCCAAAATCTGGGAGGAACTATAATCTCTATCAATTCATAAACAGGTAAACAATAAGTGGTTATTAACCACACAACGGAATTCTAAGTCAGCAATGAGAAGGAACTGATTTCTGATACATGCTAGAACATGGATGAACCTCTAAAACCCGACGCCAAATGAAGGAAGCAAGACAAATTACACCACATATTGTATGAATCTATTAACATAAAATTACCCAAAAAGGCAATTTGGTAGAGACAAAAAGCAGGATTGTAGATATTTCAAAATAACCTTTAATATTATGTCTTCATGTGACTATTTCTTTGACTTTTACATTAGTTACAAATACCACATGTACTTATCTTAAAACTTGCAAAAAAATGCAAATGTATTTCCCTTTGTGGAAGGAAACCATGATTAGCAATCAAATGTGTGTATTAGCAAATGCAAACACACATACATAGTTACATAAATAATGTATTTATACATCTGTACGCTTATTTGAAAGTCTTCAATTTATCTTTTTAATCGACATTGTGTCTTGAAAATGTTTTCTGTGAGTATATATAGATTTAACAGAGTGATTGTAAAAGTGGTATAATATTCACTGTATGGACACACTTTATTTTACAACTGTTCTGCTTTTCATGTACTTAAAAAAAAAGAAAAAAGTGGTTTAATCAAAGAAGGGGAGAGTGCTACACTGCTGCTAAGAGCCTGGGCCCTACAAGGAGCACTTTCTTTTTGCAATTGAATAAAGGAACACAGTATAACCAGAAATAACTTAAAGCCCTCCTGGTCCAGTCTGGACCTGAGGGGGAATTCAGTTGGTGGATCAGCCGACTAGGCCTTCTCTTTGAGACAGGTCACCCCCACCCCCTGAGTCTGGGAGCTTCCCCACTCTTACTGCCTTTCTGAAGTTAATTCTTAAAGGGGGCGGAGAGCCTGGAAGGGAGAGCCATTGCTGGGGCGAACAAACAGGGAGCTGGAACATCAGAGCTCCTATCTTAAGGAGCCCCCTTCCCAGTACATGTTTAAGCAGCTGTGTCAGATACAGTTCTAGAAGCGGAATTTCTATTAAAAGGGCAGGCAAATATAAAATTTGTGGAACAGTGTCAAATTTCTTTTCAAAACACAATAACATTTTAAATTCCTTCATAATCTGATACTAGGGTAAAAATATAAAAATTATCTTTTATTTAATTTACATTAAATACTAAGCATATTTAATATACTCACTGGTATTTTATACTTTTTTGTATTTATCCTTTGATATTTTCTACAAATACTATTTGTTACACAATCATTTAATTATTATTTGAAATACCCAAATTATTACATATTAAGCACATGTGAAAATATGAATATTCATTTTACTTTCACTTATGTTTAATAAATTATCGCATTGATTCTTATTTTAATTATTTTATATAAATTACACAATATAAAATGTTTTGTGCAAGCTGAATGTTATATAATTACTGTAAATATAAGAATTTTTGCTATAGGTAATACAAGTGTCACTTCATTTTCTTTAGTAAAAGTCAGTCTATTCATAAAATTTCTCATCCAGGTCAACATTAGAAGCAGATTAACAATTATAAGGAAAAAGGTTTTACTATTTTGAGATTATGCTCAGAAATATGCTTAAATTATTTTAATTAGCATCTAATTTATTCAAACCTATTTTAATAAGAAATAAAGAAAATTTCGGGGTTTTTTTGCTTTTGTTACTTTTATGCTAGCTTACCCCCCTTTTGCTTTACGTGATGTTACTGTCAGATAACTGCATTTATATAAATTACTTTGTATAAATTCAACACTTTTGATTGAAAAACAGCTATAAATTTTGACGTTTTAGCATACAGCATATTCGACATATACACGAAATATAAATAATACTGATGAAATTAACAAATGCATTTCCACCAACATTGCCAAAGAAATAAAGACATTTACCAACATGTAAACAATGATTTAAAAGGCAACTAACCTCCTGTTAGAAGCCAAGCTGCTGTTGTGAGGCGATGTCATTGCGGGCTTTGAGAGGATGGCTGCCTTCTCAAAAGCAACAATGGAGAACTACAACCAGAATGAAAGAAAAAATAAAACCATCATCAATGACATCTATATTCAGCAAGATTATCCTTCCAAACTGAGAATGAAATAAAACACATTCACATAAACAAACCTGAGACAATTTGTCTGTTGACAATCTAATTCACGTTGCTACCGGAAGTTTTTCTGGCTGAAGGGAAGTAACACGTGATAGAAACTGGGAGCCAATGAAATATGTGGAAAGAACACTGAGCGAAGGGCTAAGATGGCGCCCTCCATTGGTGGCAGTTGGTAATGGCAGTTGATTGGAATTTCAGCCCAGAAATTTATATCGCCTCAAAACCACTGCATTCCATTGATTAAAGAGTTTGAGTTTGACCCAGAATCCTTAGAAGAACCATAAACTTTATTTATTGAATGAAAAAAGTATCAAAGAATATGTGGACATGTTTCAACCTGACTCGGATAAAAATCCAATAGAGGAACTTAATATGAATAATAAAAAATGTTTAATAAACACAGAAGTATGCACAAAAGTAAAAATAGAGAAACAAAAAGAGACGGGACATAGAAAATGAAGGGCACTTAAAGTTGACATTTTAAAGCAAACTATATTAATAGTAACTAAATGTAAAAAGACCTAAACATTCCAATTAAAAGTGGAGATTGTCAGATTAGATTAGAAAAAAAACCAACAAAAACTAAGTCCCAATTATATGCTATTTACATGACACACAACTTATATTTAAAGATACGGTTAGGTATAAAATAATGATATAAAAAATATAACAAAAGTAAGCACAAGAAAGCTGGAATGGGTAAACTGATGCTAGACAAAATAAACTTTAAGAAAAGAAGTGTAACTAGAAATAAGAAGGAATGTTTTATTTTGATTAAAAGATCCCTTTAACAGGCATACTACAAACCTAAATATTTGGGTGCCTTATAAAAGAACTTCAAATACATTAAACAAAACCTGTCGTTTTCATTTCCAGTTCCCTGCTAAATTCTTTTTTTTTTTTTTTTGGATATATGTAACATTTTAAATTTTATATCTGGTAACTCTATTATACAGTTATCTGGTGTATCTATTTTTATCTGTTGTACTAGTTGTCTTTTTTAAAATTTTCTTTATTTTTTAAAAAAGATTTTATTATTAAGTAATCTCTACACCCAACGTGGGGCTCAAATTCACAACCCTGAGATCAAGAGTAGCACGCTCCACCAGCTGAGCCAGCCAAGGCACCCTTCAGCTGGGTTTTCGTCACATTTTTTTCTCATACTTTTCCTAGTCATTTTTACTTGTGTGTCAGAAATAGTATATGAAAATTACAGAGATAATTCAAATTTAATTGTACTCTGGCTGCAACTAACAGCACAGCACTACCATTTCCAGACATCTTTGATGTAATCAGAGACTCCAATAACTCAAAGTCAGGCTTTAGGACTTGGTTAGAATTGGTTGATTTCAGTTTCACTATAGCTTCCAAACCACAGCCTTCAGTGTCCCACCCAAACCCTACCGAATTTACATCCATTCCATCTCCCACCACAAAAAGACCATGATTAGTGACTCCTGAACTTTGTTCTCCCTGTATTCTGGTGAACTTACTGGAAGTTAGTTTTGTTTAATGCCCAGTCTCTAAGTAAGTTCCCGGAACCTGTAGACTTCTCAAAATGAAAGACACTTAAAATGCTGAGTTCACTTCTGTGGATTTTTACTCTAATATTTATTTGCCTTGCTAGTTTTCCAATCTTTCTCTCCTTCTCTCTCTGTTCTAGTTTCTCAGGTTGTACTCAGAGGAAAGATGGTCTGATTTACCCAGTCTATCTTGATCAGAAGAGCTCCATAATACAAATGATTACAATATTCAAGCTACAGATCTTCATATGCTGCTGACAGCTTGATCAGAGATTATGATTTCTTTCGTACAACTCCCTTGAATTCCTTCAGATTTTTGTTAAGTCCTAGCATCATGATTTTGTTTCATCAATACGTGCTAATACAGGAACCTATGCATACATGAATCTGTAAACAGACCTTATTTACTTGAT
>NW_024423319.1:102438794-102443305 GCF_017311325.1 Ursus maritimus | reverse complement strand
TTTTTTTTTTTTTTTTGGATATATGTAACATTTTAAATTTTATATCTGGTAACTCTATTATACAGTTATCTGGTGTATCTATTTTTATCTGTTGTACTAGTTGTCTTTTTTAAAATTTTCTTTATTTTTTAAAAAAGATTTTATTATTAAGTAATCTCTACACCCAACGTGGGGCTCAAATTCACAACCCTGAGATCAAGAGTAGCACGCTCCACCAGCTGAGCCAGCCAAGGCACCCTTCAGCTGGGTTTTCGTCACATTTTTTTCTCATACTTTTCCTAGTCATTTTTACTTGTGTGTCAGAAATAGTATATGAAAATTACAGAGATAATTCAAATTTAATTGTACTCTGGCTGCAACTAACAGCACAGCACTACCATTTCCAGACATCTTTGATGTAATCAGAGACTCCAATAACTCAAAGTCAGGCTTTAGGACTTGGTTAGAATTGGTTGATTTCAGTTTCACTATAGCTTCCAAACCACAGCCTTCAGTGTCCCACCCAAACCCTACCGAATTTACATCCATTCCATCTCCCACCACAAAAAGACCATGATTAGTGACTCCTGAACTTTGTTCTCCCTGTATTCTGGTGAACTTACTGGAAGTTAGTTTTGTTTAATGCCCAGTCTCTAAGTAAGTTCCCGGAACCTGTAGACTTCTCAAAATGAAAGACACTTAAAATGCTGAGTTCACTTCTGTGGATTTTTACTCTAATATTTATTTGCCTTGCTAGTTTTCCAATCTTTCTCTCCTTCTCTCTCTGTTCTAGTTTCTCAGGTTGTACTCAGAGGAAAGATGGTCTGATTTACCCAGTCTATCTTGATCAGAAGAGCTCCATAATACAAATGATTACAATATTCAAGCTACAGATCTTCATATGCTGCTGACAGCTTGATCAGAGATTATGATTTCTTTCGTACAACTCCCTTGAATTCCTTCAGATTTTTGTTAAGTCCTAGCATCATGATTTTGTTTCATCAATACGTGCTAATACAGGAACCTATGCATACATGAATCTGTAAACAGACCTTATTTACTTGATGCTTTTTTTACTAGGTAATAGATCTATAACACTAGTAGATAGTAGCAGATAGTAACAGATCCATTGCTAGTGGAGATCACGTATTCTAAAATAAATGGCTTATTTTCTTAATTTTATATTAATTGGCTTTATGGATAAAAGCCACAAACTATAGAACACCATAAAAAATATACTTTGTTTATGAAAATGTCGGCTACCAGCAATGGAGAAGAGCATATCTCAGCATAACCAACCTGCTGAGAAAATCTAGAAAAACTGGAAAAATTATCAAAGACATTTGTTTGAAGGCAGAATCCAAAGTGACAAAATCTGAAGAAGAATTGCTCAGGTGGTGAGAATTGCTGTTTTTGTTTTTTCCCCCTTGTTTTTCTATTAGTTTCAGAGATAGGTGAGTTAAATTCTCCCACTGTGATTATTTGTCTAACATCTCCTTCTAGTTCTGTCACTTCCTGCTTTGTAAAATGAGGCTATATTATTATCTAAGTATAAGGTCAGGATGTTTACGACTTTCTCTTGGATTTAGCCTCTTATTATATTGAAATAAGCCTATTTTCTCCTAATAATACTTTCTTCCCTTAAATCTACCTTGTCCAATATAAGAATAAAAAACCAACTTTTCTCTGCTTAACTGTCATATTGTACATTTTTTCCCATTCTTTTTCATAGGCCAATGTGGTTCACTTTTAAGATTATATGTATTTTTTTTGACGACCTTTAACTTTTAAAATGGAGTAGTCTGTTTATATTTAATTTAATACCTGGCATACGTGGATTTGTATCTTCCAAAATATCCTTTCTTGTGTTTGTTCTTTAGGATAGGCTGAGTAGAAAACAACCAAAAGAAAAACCGAAGAAAGAACAAGAACAAAAAACCCAGGCACTATAAAATCTTATGGAGAAAAAAATTTACGGAACTACAACATTAAACTTGAAAACTTGGTATACCATCATAAAAAGTTAGAAAAGGCCCTGAATATGGGAAATCATTTGAAGGACCATTAAACACATGTCTTAGTCAAAAATTGTGTCACATTTTAATAGCAACGGCGATTTATGTACATCCCTCTAATTATTTACAAACTTGCTTCATTTAAATAGATGTCTTTTCAATTTTATGTCAGAAGTTATTTTAATTACAGTGAAATCAATATTTAAGATTCTCAGTGCAGCAGATCATGCTGGGTTGTCACTGCCACTGCCGACATCACACAGGCTCCTCAGGTCTCAATGAGGCTGGGTGATGCTCCAGAATGGGAAATAAGCCAATTTGGGAGCAGACTGGATCCAGCTTCATTCAACATTACTACCAGTTCTTTAATAATGACAGAATGCAAAGAGGTGCCATTTATATTGACACATCATGCCTCAGGTGGGAAGGACAGCAATTCCAGGGGAAAGCTACCATTGTGGAGAGATTGTTCAGCCTTCTGTTCCAGAAAATCTAGCACAGCATCATGGCGCGGGATCATTAGCCCATGCTAGATAGCTGCATCATCACCAGGGTCGTGGACCAGCTCAAGGCTGATGAAAACCCCACGATGGGATTCCCCCAGATATTCCTATTAAAGAACATCAAGGATGCTTGAGTTTGCACCAATGACATGCTCAGGCTTGCCCTGCACAACTTCAGCTGACCTCCTCTCCTCTCATCTAGGTACGCACACTGTTTTCCCCTCTGTTCTCCTTTCTGTACCATTCATACTCCTCCAGATGTTCCAAATATCATACACAAATGAGCAGCACTGTGGTAGGAGCAGGTGCAGTGTGCTGCTATTACTGAGGTATTCTGCATGATGTGTGGATGCTAGGCTAGTTGCACCTGCACAGGAGAAGTCTGTGTTGTACCAGGGCATGCCTTGGAAACACTTAAATAACACAAAAGGTTGTCTTCTTCTTCTTTTTTTTTTTTTTTGTCTACTGACAAATTGCTCTAGTTACCCAAAGAAGTGAAGGAGAAAGCAGCTGACTCACCACTCACATACTGATTTGTTCAGATGTTTCAATGCCTCATGATACAACAAAACCATGAAAATTTTCTTAACAAAGTAAATAAAATTCTCATAGATGGATACTTTAAGAGCATAATACTGCAATCAGTTTCCACTACAGAAACCACCTGCAGGATGACCATCTTTAAAGTGGGTTGCCTAATGTATATGAACCTTATTGTAGATAGTCCTACTGGACTATGAGACAATTTCTCTAGATGAAAGTTAACTCATTTCATTTAAGAATTTTTATATGTCAGCAGATCAGATCCATTATTTTAAGTACAATAATATTTTCACGCTCACTCTTCACTACAACTCTAATATAATTAACTTTACTAAGCCTCCTTTCATTTTAAAGCAATTCTAGAATGGGAGCCCATTCATTTATAATATTAGCTTTATTAACATCTTTTTTAATATAATAAATCTAGCTATGTAAGAGTTGTTGATTCCATGGAGGCAATGCTGAGTTTTGTTCTGATCTTGACAATAAAATACTACAATTTAATTTTAAGTTAATTTCTATTTAAATATGGAGCTACTGGTATCAACATTCATCTAATAATAGATTTGGCTGCTTCTAAATAATAAGATTTTTAGGTTTAGATTTTTTTTAATCCAAAGGAGAACTACCTTATAATTCATTTGTTTCATCCAGAGGCTTTACACAATGACATCACCATACTTTTAGAATAGGAATGATATTTATCAAGATTATAAAAAGCAAAAGAATTTTTATTTCTCTTAACTATTAAAAATATGGAATGCACAGAAGTAGAGATTTTCATATGAGGCATGTGGAATTATATATTATGTATCTACTGTAAGTACCTTTTAAGTGAAGAGAGATATAGAAATTTCAAATACTATGACAGCTTTAAAAATGAGTTCATGACGTATCTGAGTGCTGTATTCAAAAGCCTCCAATACAAATGAGAGAAAACAACTAAAATAAAACAAAGAGCTAAGGTTTTAATATTTTAAAAATATATAAATGTATATTCCAGTTACTAACGGGGGTTCATGAGTCCAATGATAAATATGAATGATCTGCTAGCATTCCAAATCAGGCCCTGATAGTTCTGCTGGTATTATATGTACCATCAGTGATATCCTTATTATCCTAAAGAGGCTGCTAGTGCCATATCTTCTAGCAGAAAATGTGGGTGTCATTAGAGTCTTTGAAAATACATATGGACACAATTGGGTATTGGGATTTTGCAGGTCTCTGTATATGAAAAAATAACTGGATTCTGTGGTAGAAGTATGGTCTAGCATCAGGAAACAAATGGTTAAAAAGAAAGTACAGAAAAAATTTAAGATTAAACTAATGGATATATATTTATTAATTTATGATTTAATGGAGCTTCTAATTTGTGCTAGACTTGATGGAAGGAAAAGCAATATATATAGATATCTATATCTATCTATATATATCTCTATCTATCTATATCTATCTATCTATCTATCTATCT
>NW_024423319.1:102427543-102438784 GCF_017311325.1 Ursus maritimus | reverse complement strand
TATCTATCTATCTATCTATCTATCTCACCAAAAGAAGTTGCAAAAATAGTACACAGAGTTTCTTTATCTTTATACAGTTTCGCTGAATAGTATTATCTTATATAACCATAGTGCTATTGCCAGAACCTGGGAATTATCACTGGTAGAGTACTACTAACTAATCTACAAAATTTAATCAAATATCGCCAAATGTCACATTAATGTCCTTTCACTACTCCAGGATCCAATTCAGAATGACACACAGCATTTAGCTGTCATGTCTTCCAACCTGGGGAACTGTCATGGCCTTGACACTTTTGAAGAGAACTGGCCAATTATTTTGTTGAATTTTCCTCAATTTGGATTTGTGATGTTTCTTCATGATGAATTCCAGTTATACATATTTTGACAAGAACGCTACAGAAGTAAAAGTGAGTTCTTCTCATTACATCACGTCAAGGGGTTGGTTCATGATGTTGATATGTCTTATTACTGATGATATTAACTTTGATTACTTGGTTAAAGAGGTATCTGTCATGTTTCTCTACTGTCAAGTTACTATTTTCACCTTTGTAATTAAGATGTATCTTGAAGAGAGAATAATAATAACACTATGAAAAAATATTCAAGAGGAATTTGCAGTGTATCATCAGTTCATACATGTTAAGTACGTAAAAGTATTACTTTATGTAGAAATTACAGTGAAAGCATGATGAAGTAATAAATTCTACTGAAAATACTAACTTTAAAATATAATTTCATTTTTCCTGCCAACAAAATATTTTGCTTTAGAGAGACTGTCTATTGCTATTTCTTATACTTTTAGTACATCTGCAAAAGCAAAGAGAAACAGCTGAGTAGAGAAGTGAAACAGAACACTACGAGGCCTATAGCAGAGTATCCATCCTCAAGAGTATGCTGATCAGGAAAACAACATCGCCGCCAGACCTCAGTGAAATCAATGCAGCAAAAAATAGAGTAAAGGCGTGGCCCCCAAATCCTTCTGTATATTGCAAGAAGATTCTGTTTAAATGCTAATCTTTTTGTTATTTTTAACAAAAATAATTCCTATTAAAACTGTCCATAAGAAGTTTCTCTCTTCTTCTCTTTCTCTCTCTCTCTCTCTCTCTCACACACACACCCCATATGTATTACACACAAGCAAAGTTCCAATAAAGCATTATTTATAAAAAAACAGGTGGTGGGCTGGATTAGGTGAAGAGGGCCATAGTTGGCTATTCCCTGCTTGGACCATTCAGAGCAGGATTTCTCCACCTTGGCACTATTGCTATTTGGGGTTGGATATTCTTTGTCTTAGGGGAGCTGTTCTGTGCATTGTAGAATGCTGAGCAACATTCCTGGCCTCTACACACTAGATGTCCATAGAGCTCCCTCACCCCACAGTGATCACCCCAAATGTCTCCAGATGTTGCCAAACATCCCCTGGGGAACAAAATCACTGCCAGTTGAGAACCATTGCCCTCCAGTCTCCTGGCCAGAAAAAGCAGACTTACTCTATTTATTTTCATTGTTCTTTTTTTCTTACCACCTGCTGGCATTTCTGAGTTGAGAACTTCTCCTACACTCAGGTTGGGATATACAGAAGGTTAAAAAAGAATATCCAGGGGACTCAACTCTGACTCCTTTCTGGAATACCAAGGGCCCTAGCTGGGTTGGCCTTCTTTTCTCTACCTTTCATAGTCTTCTGCTCTTTGTTTCATTTATCTTATCCAGGTTTTAGGTATAAGAAACAGAAGGATTAGAACGAAATATTTATATTTCCAGATATGTATTCTTAAAAGATAACTCTTGTCTGAGGATATGTAGTATCATGCTTAAAAAATGGTTAAAAGTTCATTAGGCAAGTATAATGAATTATGAAATCAACTCCTGGCTCTGCTATTAAAGGGATATGAAACCCTGGGCAGGATACATAGCCTCTGCTACTCAGTTTTTTCAGATACAAATTTATAGTTTTATTAATATACAACTCATAGTTGTATGTGATATAATCTCATTTAACTCATAAGGCTTAAATGAGTTACTACATATAAATAATAGGGACCAGTGTTAGTTAAATATCTAATACTATGTATCAGATATCACTAGCGTCATTTTTTAATTATAATTATCTGGAAAAGCACTGACAAGTAGCTTTACAGACATTGTGCCAATGATTACTAATGCTCCATACTCACAACCACCCATCCCAAAGTGAAAACAAGAATCATCAAAAAACAAATTTTTCAAAACTGGAAGAGAAGCACTTGGATCTGAACTAATTTAATGTACTATTTTAAAGGGCTGAAAAGTGGGTGTTTGATATCTTAAGGTATTTCAAATCATGAAGAATTTAAATGCCAGAACTACAAGGGCTCCATTACAGTATTTTCCTTTAAGTAATTCTTTTCCCCCCTAAAAGACAGTACCAGAGAAAGGACCAGTGTTTCATTAAGGTAGTACCTACTCTCACTCTCTCTAGAACAACATTCGGCTCCTGTGCAAGGGCACACATTAATCTCTCTACATGGAAGGACTTTCACTCCCTGTCAACCTGTACAGGAGAGGTTCTTTCCATCCTTCAAAATTCATCGTATGTCATCTAAGGTTATAAAGCTAAACACTAGAAAAAAGAAACCCCCACACAATTCACACAGCAGAAGAGAGAAAACAAAGGAAGCATTTATAAAAAAAACATAAAAGAACTAAGACCAAGTATCTGTATATCAGTAAGCAGAAACGGGATGAGAGTTCACATATTAGAAATAACAGGTTGAGGGCTGGGGAGTTAAGATGGCGGAGGAGTAGGGGACCCCTTTTTCAGCCGGTCCCCTGAGTCGAGCTGGATAGGTACCAGACCAGCCTAAATAAACACGGAATCAGCCTGAGATGCAGGATGATGCATCTGGAACTCTACAAATGAACATCTCCAGCGCTGAGTATTGAGGTACGAAGAGGGGGAGCTGTAAGACCGATACGAATATCGGAGATAAACGGAAGGGGGGGAGCCGCGGCGTTTGGGCGCGGGAAGCGGCAGCCACCTGCACGGGGGCGGGTGGACTCACAGAGGGCACCGAGACAGGACTGAAGACCGGTGAGCCGTGAGCGCGCACGCCACCAGGCATCTCCCAGAACACCGAATCGGTGTGCTCACGGATCAGACTGAGACCGGGAGCTCCCGGAGGGCGCGAGGCGGCTGGCGGCTGGCGGCTGGCGGGCCACCTGCACGGGGAGCGGGGCGGACTCGCGGTCGGCACCGCGAAACGAGACTGAGACCCTGAACTGGGTGCGCGCGCACCAGGCTTCTCACGAAACTCCGGAATCGAGGTGTGCTCACCGTGCATAGACTGAGACCGGGAGACCCGGGAGGCGTGCGGGCGGCCGGTGGCTGGCGGCATTAGAAACACAAAGGACAGAGGCAGCTGGCCCTGGAAGTGAGGAGCAGGGGCGCGGGTTGGTGCGCACATCCCGGGACGCTGCAGGGTTGAGCAGCACCAACAGTAACAGAGTTAAAGTGGCCAGAACATCAGTGGAGAACGGGCCGCAATCCCTCTGTTCTGTGACAGAGGCTGAAATTCGGCCGCTGCTCTGACTCTCAGAAGAGGCACAGCAACCGCCAGGGAAAGCTGCCAGAGAACAAAAGCCTGGAAATACCGGCTCAGAGGTGCCATCGCCATCCCCCTGCAGGGGACACAGAGACTCTAACCAAACAGGGTTGCCTGAGTATCGGCACGGCAGGCCCCTCCCCCAGAACACAGAAGGCAGGCTGAAAAATCAAGAAGCCCACAACCCGAGGCGCCGGGGTGGCACAGTCATGGAGCGCCTGCCTTCGGCTTAGGGCGTGATCCCAGCGTTCCGGAAAGGAGTCCCTCATCGGGCTCCTCCACTGGGAGCCTGCTTCTTCCTCTCCCACTCCCCTGCTTCTGTTCCGTTCTTGCTGACTGTCTCCCTCTCTCAGATAAGTAAATAAATAAAATCTTTAAAGAAGAAGCCCACATCTCTAAGATCCCTATAAAACAAGGGGCACGGCCTGGGACCCAGTCAATAATTTGGGCTCTGGACAACCATACCCTCTCCTCTTCAGATGAGCAAGAAGGAGGCCCCCAGCAAAGAAAAGACAGTGAGTCTGTGGCCTCTGCCACAGATAGGACATTATGGATGTAACCAAATTATCAGAAATGGAATTCAGAGTAACAATGGTCAAGATAATGAGTAGACTTGAAAAAAGTATTAAGGAAAATGTTACTGAGAATATAGAATCCTAAGAGGCGGAAATGAGAGAATTTGACAGAAATTAAAAATTCTATGAGCCAAATGCAGGCAAAACTAGAGCTCTGACGGCCAGGGTCACGAAGCAGAGGAAAGGGTTAGTGAATTGGAGGATGGGTTAATAGAGGAAAAAATAAAAATAGAAGATGGTCTTAAAAATCACGCTCACAGAATGTTGGCTACGGGAAGTTACTGACTCAACGAAACGATCCAATGTTAGAATCATCGGCATCCCGAGGTGGAGAAAACAGAGGTCTAGAAGAGATATTTGAACAAATTGTAGCTGAAAACTTCCCTAATCTAGCAAGGAAACAAACATTCGTGTCAAGAGGCAGAGAGGACCCCTCCAAGCTCAACCATGACAGACCTACACCATGTCACGTCATAGTGCATTTCGCAAACATTAGATCAAGGATACAGTAGAAACGGCCGGGCAAAGAAATTTCTCACGTACCAAGGCAAAGGCATCAGAATTACATCAGACCTGTCTACACAGACCTGGAATGAGAGAAAGGGTTGGGGAGCATTTTAAAGCTCTTTCAGAGAAAACATGCAGCCAAGGATCCTTTATCCAGCAAGGCTGTCATTCAGAATTGATGGAGAAATAGACATTTCAGAATGGACAGTCACTAGCCAATTTGCAACCACGAAACCAGCCCTACAGGAGGTATGGGGTTCTATAAAAGTAAAAAGGCCCCAAGAGTGATACAAAACGAAAGTCACAGCCAATACAAACAAAGACTTTACTGACAACATGGCAGAATTAAAAGCATATCTCTCAGTACTCAGCCTTAACATTAATGGTTTAAATTCTTGCTTAGAATGCCAGGGTTGCAGATTGGATAAAAGAAATGACCCATCCATTTGCTGTCTACAAGAGACTCATTTCGCCAAAGATGCATTCAGACTGAGAGTAAGGGGATGGAGTACCATCTTTCACGCAAATGGACCTCAAAAGAAAGCTGGGGTAGCAATTCTCATATCAGATTAACTGGATTTTAAACTACAGACTATAGTTAGAGACGCAGAAGGGCACTATATTATTCTTAAAGGAAGTATTCAACAAGTGGATATGACAATTATAAATATATATGCCCAACAGCGGAGCACAAGATACACAAGCCAACTCTTAACCAGAATAAAGAGACATATAAATAAAAATACATTAATAGTAGGGGACCTCAACACTCCACTCTCAGAAATAGACAGAACACCCTGGCAAAAACTAAGCAAAGAATCAAAGGCTTTGAATGCTATACTCGACGAGTTGGACCTCTTAGATATATATAGAACACTACACCCCAGAACCAAAGAATACTCATTCTATTCTAATGCCCATGGAACATTTTCAAGAATAGACCATGTTCTGGGACACAGAGTCTCAGCCGATACCAAAAGATTGAAATTATCCCTGCATATTCTCAGACCACAACGCTCTGAAATTGGAACTCGACCACAAGGAAAAATTTGGAAGAAACTCAAACACTTGGAGACTAAGAACCATCCTGCTCAGGAATGACTCGATAAACCAGAAAATAAACAATCAAATTAAACAATTTATGGAGACCAATGAGAATGAAAATACAACAGTCCAAAACCTATGGGATACTGCAAAGGCGGTCCTAAGGGGGAAATACATAGCCATCCAAGCCTCACTCAAAAGAATAGAAAAATCTAAAATGCAGTTTTTATATTCTCACCTCAAGAAGCTGGAACAGCAACAGAGGGACAGGCCTAATCCATGCACGAGGAAGCAGTTGACCAAAATTAGAGCTGAAATCAATCAAGCAGAAACCAGAAGTACAGTAGAGCAGATCAACAGGACTGGAAGCTGGTTCTTGGAGAGAATCAATAAAATTGACAGACCACTGGCAAGACTTATCCAAAAGAAAAGAGAAAGGACCCAGATTATTAAAATTATGAATGAAAAAGGAGAGGTCACGACGAACACCATTGAAATTGGAAGGATTATTAGAAATTTTTATCAACAGCTATATGCCAATAAACTAAGCAATCTGGAAGAGATGGAATCCTTCCTGGAAACCACTCTCGCCACTATTATTCAACATAGTACTAGAAGTCCTTGCAACAGCAATCAGACAACAAAAAGGGATCAAAGGTATTCAAATCGGCAAAGAAGAAGTCAAAATGTCTCTCTTCGCAGATGACATGATACTCTATTTGGAAAACCCAAAAGAAGCCACTCCCAAACTATTAGAAGTTATAGAGCAATTCAGTAACATGGCGGGATACAAAATCAATGCTCAGAAATCAGTTGCATTTCTGTACCACAGATCGAGCGAAGAAGAGAAATTAGGGAATCCATCCATTTACAATAGCACCAAAACCATACGTTACCTTGGAATTACTTAACCAGAGCGTAAAGGACCTTTATTCTAGAAACTATAAATCACTCTTAAAAGACACTGAGGAAGACATAAAAAGATGGATAGATATTCCATGCTCATGGATCGGAAGAATTAACATAGTTAAAACGTCCATGCTACCCAGAGCAATCTACACTTTCAATACTATCCCGATCAAAATACCGAGAACGTTTTTCAAAGAACTGGAACAAATAGTCCTTAAATTTGTATGGAACCAGAAAAGACCCCGAATCTCCAAGGAACTGTTGAAAAGGAAAAACAAAGCTGGGGGCATCACAATGCCGGATTTCGAGCTGTACTACAAAGCTGTGATAACAAAGACAGCATGGTACTGGCACAAAAACAGACACATAGACCAATGGAACAGAATAGAGAACCCAGAAATGGACCCTCAGCTCTTTGGGCAACTAATCTTTGATAAAGCAGGAAAAAACATCCAGTGGGAAAAAGACAGTCTCTTCAATAAATGGTGCTGGGAAAATTGGACAGCTACATGCAAAAGAATGAAACTTGACCACTATCTCACACCATACACAAAAATAAACTCCAAATGGATGAAAGACCTAGATTTGAGACAGGAATCCATCAAAATTCTAGAGGAGAACATAGGCAGCAACCTCTACAACATCGGCCAAAGCAACCTTTTTCATGATACATCCCCAAAGGCAAGAGAAACAAAAGATAAAATGAATTTATGGGACTTCATCAAGATTAAAAGTTTCTGCACAGCCAAGGAAACAGTCAGAAAAACTAAGAGGCAGCCCATGGAATGGGAGAAGATATTTGCAAATGACACTACAGATAAAGGACTGGTATCCAAGATCTACAAAGAACTTCTCAAACTCAATACACGAGAAACAAATAAACAAATCAAAAAATGGGCAGAAGATATGAACACACACTTTTCCAATGAAGACATACAAATGGCTAACAGACACATGAAAAAATGTTCAAAATCATTAGCCATCAAGGAAATTCAAATCAAAACCACACTGAGATACCACCTTACGCCAGTTAGAATGGCAAAAATAGACAAGGCAAGAAACAACAATTGTTGGAGAGGATGTGGAGAAAGGGGATCCCTCCTACATTGTTGGTGGGAATGCAAGTTGGTACAGCCACTCTGGAAAACAGTGTGGAGGTCCCTTAGAAAGTTAAAAATTGAGCTACCCTATGATCCAGCCATTGCACTACTGGGTGTTTACCCCAAAGATACAGACGTAGTGAAGAGAAGGGCCATATGCACCCCAATGTTCATAGCAGCATTATCCACGATAGCTAAATCGTGGAAGGAGCCGAGATGCCCTTCAACAGATGACTGGATTAAGAAGTTGTGGTCCATATATACAATGGAATATTACACAGCAATCAGAAAGAATGAGTTCTCAACATTTGCTACAACATGGACGGCACTGGAGGAGATAATGCTAAGTGAAATAAGTCAAGCAGAGAAAGACAACTATCATATGATTTCTCTCATCTATGGAACATAAGAACTAGAATGATCAGTAGGGGAAGAAAGGGATAAAGAAAGGGGGGGTAATCAGAAGGGGGAATGAAACATGAGAGACTATGGACTATGAGAAACAAACTGAGGGCTACAGAGGGGAGGGGGGTGGGGGAATGGGATAGGCCAGTGATGGGTAGTAAGGAGGGCACATATTGCATGGTGCACTGGGTGTTATACACAACTAATGAATCATCGAGCCTTACATCGAAAACCGGGGATGTACTGTATGGTGACTAACATAATATAATAAAAAATCATTATAAAAAAAAAAAAAGAAATAACAGGTTGAACAGATAAAAATAACACTAGCAAATAGATGCTGTATCTAATGGGTGCATCTAAAATGATTTAAAAGCAAAAGTATGAATCAATTTGTGCCATGATAATAATACTAGGCAATATAGAATTCTTAAAGAAGAAAAAACAAAGGGCATGTTATAAAGAGCACTGTTCATACTGAGAAAATTTTGTGATTAATATTCAGCTACTGAGTAACAAAATGTTGAAAATAGGAAATACAGACTGCAAGAACAAAATTAAGGGAAACAATGAATGAGAAACTGAATTTAACCTACCATGAATAGCTAATGAATAGTTCACATAATCTTCGGAGTAGTTTACCATATAATCTAACAGGAAAAAGTGTAGTAACATGATTGGTATTGTCTCATTTTGAATTCCCCCAGAAGCAAGTCTTGAGACAAGAAGTCCAGTGAAATGTATTTATTAGGGGAGACAAGGAACACAAGCAGGGAAGAGAAAAGGTGGACAGTGAAAGGAAAGCATCCCATACAGGGTGCATAATTAAACTACCTGTCACTGATTAATCACACAGAAAAACTCTGGAAAATGGTATAAAATATGACCAAATTTTCCCACCAAAGGGAGGGAGGCAGGTAGAGTGTTTATATACTGTATCCCAGCAGTCTTCAATTCAGAGTTGTGAAGTATGTGTTAATTCAGAGCTTCTGGACTATTCATGGGAACAGAATAGGCTTCTAAGATTCCAGTACAACTCTGTGTCAGAGAGCTATGGACACTTGCAGCTGGAAGTTCAAAGGTGCACAGTGAAAACTGTAAGATCTGAGGGATAGGAGCAGGGCACTATAGAATAAGGTGACTGCTAAAATTGAGCATATGTTAGATCACAAAGGAAATTAAAATGCATTTAAGAATGGAAAAAAAAGCCACATTTTCTGACCACAATGGTGTAATATTTAAAATTAAGGAAGAAAAAATCTAAAATTATCTCAAAATATTTAAGAATTAGAGACAAAACACTATTATACAACTCTTAGATTAAAGGAGAACTACAAATCAAAACTACACAATACAGAGATAATAATGATAAAGGACATGTTTTAAAAACTAAAGCTAGGGGCGCCTGGGTGGCTCAGCCGTTAAGCGGCTGCCTTCGGCTCAGGGCCAGATCTCAGGGTCCTGGGATTGTGCCCCGCATCGGGCTCCCTGCTCCACTGGGAGCCTACTTCTTCCTCTCCCACTTCCCCTGCTTGTGTTCCCCCTCTCTCTGGCTGTCCCTCTCTCTGTCAAATAAATAAATAAAATCTTAAAAAAAACACAAAAAACAAAAAACTAAAGCTAATCTAAGTAAAAAAAAAAAAAAATGAGAGTCTCAAACTCATATACCCCTAAATAAGAATAGTATTTTTTTAAATTGTTACATTTTCAATATTAAAAGTTTTTGGGGAAAAAACCTAACATACAGATATGGAAAAAACAAAGTAAAATTTTAAAGTCTTAAATCAGTAGTATTATTAAAAATCCAAAACCGGTTAGTTTATGTATTTTTAAATGATAAAATGACACTAGATCAATTTATGAAAAAGGATAAATTGCTATGATAACAAAATTAAAAATGAGTAAAGGAAAAAACAAAGAAAATTAAGATACATATCAAATTCTTTAAAACTAACTGTGCAAAATTCTCTGAAAACCAGGATTAAATGTATTGTATTACAGAAATAACATAAATTACCAAAATTAGCCCCAGAAGAAATGGAAAATCTAAACAAGCCAGTAATTTCATGCAAATTAATTCTAAAATATTTGATAAAAAACCTCACTAAAAACTGAGAGGCCCAGATGGTTTCATAGTAAATAAACCAATAATTTAATTCCAATGCAATTAAAAATTTTCCAGAGCAGTAATTCAGGTGATGCTTAAAAATATTTCTTTGATACCAGAAAAATACTGATAACAGAATTCAAATGAGTATAATTTATTAATATCAATACTCAGGTAAGAAATCAAATATTAAAAAGAGAAGACACTGGTATTTTAAAATAACTATATAGCTTTAGGGCAAGGATTTTACATGTTTTGTTTATTTGAGTCTCTAGTATCTGGGAAAATATCTGCTACATTTTAGGCACACAGTAAGATTGATGGTATGAATGAATAATGACAGGAATGCAAGGGTGGTTCAGAATTGGCAATTCTAGTAAATACATACTGTAATATATAAAATACATATATAACATATAATGTAATACATGTATTACATAATACATATATAATATATATATATAATTTAAGTAAATCAGAGGAAAAATGCATGATTATCATGTTGCATTAAAAACACACATAGAATAATAATCAGTACTCATTTTTTAATTAAAATATACTTGACATATAACATTGTATAAATTTAAGGTATACAATGTATTGATTTGATACATTTATATATTGCAATATGATTACCACTATAGAGTTAGCTAATATCTCTATCACATCACATAATTACCATTCCTTTTTTGTGGCGGGAACAATTAAGATCTAGTCTCGCAGCAACTTTGAAGTTTATAATACAGTAGTGTTGTCTATAATCACTGTGCTGTGCATTAGATCTCCAGGACTTATTTATGTTGTTTAAGGGTATAAACCTGGAACAAGTAAATAAATATATCTTGCAGTCTTGATTTTTAATAATTGTCTATATTGAAAATCAAGGAAAGCATCATGCTTAATGAAAAAACACTATTTATTTAGATACTCACAAGTAGTTTTAATACGGACAGTTTTCCACACCATGTGCCAAAAAACACTAGAATAAATCCATGAAAATTTGGAAAAAC
>NW_024423319.1:102426008-102427533 GCF_017311325.1 Ursus maritimus | reverse complement strand
AAAAAAAAAAAAAAATGAGAGTCTCAAACTCATATACCCCTAAATAAGAATAGTATTTTTTTAAATTGTTACATTTTCAATATTAAAAGTTTTTGGGGAAAAAACCTAACATACAGATATGGAAAAAACAAAGTAAAATTTTAAAGTCTTAAATCAGTAGTATTATTAAAAATCCAAAACCGGTTAGTTTATGTATTTTTAAATGATAAAATGACACTAGATCAATTTATGAAAAAGGATAAATTGCTATGATAACAAAATTAAAAATGAGTAAAGGAAAAAACAAAGA
The DNA here is from genome assembly GCF_017311325.1 of Ursus maritimus. Lineage (NCBI taxonomy): Eukaryota > Metazoa > Chordata > Mammalia > Carnivora > Ursidae > Ursus > Ursus maritimus. Next base: position 102,427,244 of record NW_024423319.1, on the reverse strand, counting down.
AAATTAAGATACATATCAAATTCTTTAAAACTAACTGTGCAAAATTCTCTGAAAACCAGGATTAAATGTATTGTATTACAGAAATAACATAAATTACCAAAATTAGCCCCAGAAGAAATGGAAAATCTAAACAAGCCAGTAATTTCATGCAAATTAATTCTAAAATATTTGATAAAAAACCTCACTAAAAACTGAGAGGCCCAGATGGTTTCATAGTAAATAAACCAATAATTTAATTCCAATGCAATTAAAAATTTTCCAGAGCAGTAATTCAGGTGATGCTTAAAAATATTTCTTTGATACCAGAAAAATACTGATAACAGAATTCAAATGAGTATAATTTATTAATATCAATACTCAGGTAAGAAATCAAATATTAAAAAGAGAAGACACTGGTATTTTAAAATAACTATATAGCTTTAGGGCAAGGATTTTACATGTTTTGTTTATTTGAGTCTCTAGTATCTGGGAAAATATCTGCTACATTTTAGGCACACAGTAAGATTGATGGTATGAATGAATAATGACAGGAATGCAAGGGTGGTTCAGAATTGGCAATTCTAGTAAATACATACTGTAATATATAAAATACATATATAACATATAATGTAATACATGTATTACATAATACATATATAATATATATATATAATTTAAGTAAATCAGAGGAAAAATGCATGATTATCATGTTGCATTAAAAACACACATAGAATAATAATCAGTACTCATTTTTTAATTAAAATATACTTGACATATAACATTGTATAAATTTAAGGTATACAATGTATTGATTTGATACATTTATATATTGCAATATGATTACCACTATAGAGTTAGCTAATATCTCTATCACATCACATAATTACCATTCCTTTTTTGTGGCGGGAACAATTAAGATCTAGTCTCGCAGCAACTTTGAAGTTTATAATACAGTAGTGTTGTCTATAATCACTGTGCTGTGCATTAGATCTCCAGGACTTATTTATGTTGTTTAAGGGTATAAACCTGGAACAAGTAAATAAATATATCTTGCAGTCTTGATTTTTAATAATTGTCTATATTGAAAATCAAGGAAAGCATCATGCTTAATGAAAAAACACTATTTATTTAGATACTCACAAGTAGTTTTAATACGGACAGTTTTCCACACCATGTGCCAAAAAACACTAGAATAAATCCATGAAAATTTGGAAAAACTAAAGAACCCTGAAAAACAACATTATTATTTAAACTTGT
>NW_024423319.1:102378830-102425998 GCF_017311325.1 Ursus maritimus | reverse complement strand
AAAAAAAAAAAAAAATGAGAGTCTCAAACTCATATACCCCTAAATAAGAATAGTATTTTTTTAAATTGTTACATTTTCAATATTAAAAGTTTTTGGGGAAAAAACCTAACATACAGATATGGAAAAAACAAAGTAAAATTTTAAAGTCTTAAATCAGTAGTATTATTAAAAATCCAAAACCGGTTAGTTTATGTATTTTTAAATGATAAAATGACACTAGATCAATTTATGAAAAAGGATAAATTGCTATGATAACAAAATTAAAAATGAGTAAAGGAAAAAACAAAGAAAATTAAGATACATATCAAATTCTTTAAAACTAACTGTGCAAAATTCTCTGAAAACCAGGATTAAATGTATTGTATTACAGAAATAACATAAATTACCAAAATTAGCCCCAGAAGAAATGGAAAATCTAAACAAGCCAGTAATTTCATGCAAATTAATTCTAAAATATTTGATAAAAAACCTCACTAAAAACTGAGAGGCCCAGATGGTTTCATAGTAAATAAACCAATAATTTAATTCCAATGCAATTAAAAATTTTCCAGAGCAGTAATTCAGGTGATGCTTAAAAATATTTCTTTGATACCAGAAAAATACTGATAACAGAATTCAAATGAGTATAATTTATTAATATCAATACTCAGGTAAGAAATCAAATATTAAAAAGAGAAGACACTGGTATTTTAAAATAACTATATAGCTTTAGGGCAAGGATTTTACATGTTTTGTTTATTTGAGTCTCTAGTATCTGGGAAAATATCTGCTACATTTTAGGCACACAGTAAGATTGATGGTATGAATGAATAATGACAGGAATGCAAGGGTGGTTCAGAATTGGCAATTCTAGTAAATACATACTGTAATATATAAAATACATATATAACATATAATGTAATACATGTATTACATAATACATATATAATATATATATATAATTTAAGTAAATCAGAGGAAAAATGCATGATTATCATGTTGCATTAAAAACACACATAGAATAATAATCAGTACTCATTTTTTAATTAAAATATACTTGACATATAACATTGTATAAATTTAAGGTATACAATGTATTGATTTGATACATTTATATATTGCAATATGATTACCACTATAGAGTTAGCTAATATCTCTATCACATCACATAATTACCATTCCTTTTTTGTGGCGGGAACAATTAAGATCTAGTCTCGCAGCAACTTTGAAGTTTATAATACAGTAGTGTTGTCTATAATCACTGTGCTGTGCATTAGATCTCCAGGACTTATTTATGTTGTTTAAGGGTATAAACCTGGAACAAGTAAATAAATATATCTTGCAGTCTTGATTTTTAATAATTGTCTATATTGAAAATCAAGGAAAGCATCATGCTTAATGAAAAAACACTATTTATTTAGATACTCACAAGTAGTTTTAATACGGACAGTTTTCCACACCATGTGCCAAAAAACACTAGAATAAATCCATGAAAATTTGGAAAAACTAAAGAACCCTGAAAAACAACATTATTATTTAAACTTGTTCTAAAATTCCAAGTACTTTCAAATGTAAGCAGCATATGTGTGTGCATGTGTATGTGTGTGTAAAAAGACAAGATATCAAATAGGGAAAAAAAGTGTAAAACTTATCAGGCAGCTAAGAAAATAAAAGTACAAATGACCAAAAACATAAAAGAGGTTTAACTTAAAGAAATGCAAACAACACTTTTTCGACCATAAGATTATAAAAGTTAAGTAAAATTATGATTTGGCACATGGTGTGGAAAAACAGTCCATTTTAAAACTACTTGTGAACATCCAAATAAGTTTAACATTTTTGGAGGCCAATTTTTCAATGTCCAAGAAAATTTAAACTCCAGAAACTCCTTGATCTTGCATTTTTTTTACTGGTAAATTACTCCATAGTCTTATTCAAAAACCATGACAAGAGCTAATTATAATACCATTTAAAATTTTGTATTGATTTTAACAGCAAAAATCAACCTACATGTCCAACACCTTAAGAATGATTAAAAGCTTGTGTGCATTCATTTAATGAAACAGAGTAAAACTTAAAAAAAAAAAAAAGAGAGTCAGGGAGAATTCCACATCCTGCTATAGCATGTGTTCCATTATAGGTATATACAGAAAATGTTAATATCTTTTAGGAAAGGAGCTAAGGATTCTTGTAGTGAGGCATGAGAGAGAAGCTTAATGTTTATAATTTCATATACTTTTTATTGTGCATATAACTCATGTTTATGCTTGTATGTATTTTATATTCATCTACATAGGTCTATATATCTAGAGATTGGAAGAGAGTTTCCCATGACGTGTTACTAGAAAAAGACTAACTGGACATTCCACTTAAAATTTGTATTGCTTAGTACTGAAAATGAAATAAACACATCATCCTCAGGATCTACCATATATATATGTAATATCAGGTTGCTACAACATAAACAATCTCAAATTATTCAATGCTAGAAAATTGCAATTAAATTTTCTTGGTAACTCTTTGAAGGGGGTGGAAACTATGTGTTTTGATGATAGAAAAGTAGTTATCTATAACAAGAGACACTTATTTTATTTTTTTAAGTTTTTATTTAAATTACAGTTAGTTAACACACAGTTTAATTAGTTTCAGGTATTAGTGATTCAACACTCCATATAACACTCAGTGCTTATCGTAGAGCTACTTATTTTATTCTATTTTTTTTATTTTTTAAAGATTTTATTTATTTATTTATTTGAGAGAGAGAGAGAGAGAGCAAGTGGGGGAAGGGGTAGAGGAAGAGGGAAAGGGAGAGGGAGAGAATCTCAAGCAGACTCTGCTCCGAGCACAGAGCCCGAATGGGGCTTGATCTCATGACCCTGAGATCATGACCTGAACTGAAACCAAGAGTCAGATGCTCAACTGACTGAGCCACCCAGGTGCTCCAAGAGCTACTAATTTTAAACTTCCCAGTCTGACTTTTCAGAGGTTGTTAAGTGTGCAGCAAGGTCTTCTAAATATATGTAGGCCAGTGGCTTTTTCAGATGCTCTGGCAAAGTAGGCAAATATGCAGGTTATCATTTTTTAGCAAACCCATCGTGAATGTATTATAGCTTTTTGGGGAAGATTATCCCAATTCGTTTGAGAAATAAAATTCCTCAGTGATAGATACAAATGAGCCCCTAATCTTAGTACAAAAGATTCAGGGATTTGATTGTGCCTTTGTAGAAATAACCTGGAGTAGGGAAACCAGACTTTACTGATATTTCAGATTTATTTTTCCATTTTCTCTCCTTATTAATAAGTTAGAAATCCAAATATTAGAAAGAGTGTACAATATAATGAATAAATCACAACTTGTTTATTTTACAAAAAGGTATATAATTTAATTCATTTCTATATTATGGTCATTGTCTGCCTTTAAAATATTGCTGAGTAGTTTTATCTAGCTATAGCTAAAAACAGTAACTTGGAAATCTGTTCTTGGACCAAACACCCAAAACAGATATTTGCCACTCATGAATAAAGCTAGAGAGATGTACACTTGAGTGAGACCTTAAAAGGGAATTTAAAGCTACATCCCAGCAGGTATATAAATAGTTGCTCTTACTACACCCTAGAACATATAGTTCTAAGTAAACAACAGATACATAAAATGTAAAACAAAATCAACATAATTATAGCAAAAATGTATAAATGGATAAACCAGAAAAAGGAAATACATTACTAATATCCTAAAAACAAAATACTTGTTAGATAGTATTATGGTATTTTGTTTCCTACAAGTATTTCTATTTAGTAAATTTAAGAGGTTGATTTGAAGCTGATTCTGCTCTCTCATGTTCAATGCAAATAGCCTTGTGTAGTTGAAATGGTAAGTAATACTAGGAGATCAGCATATTTTGATGAATCTTCCAATTAGAGAATAATTTTAGCTACAGATAAAACCATTTTATGATTTTGTCAATCTTTTTTGCTATCACTTGATTAAAATGCTATCATGAATCTTAAAATATCAAAACTTTAGAAATTAACACATTCTAGAACTGCAAAACAGATGAGGCTCAAAATTACATTCTATGATAAACATGAATCCATATTTTTTATTATTCACAAGGCTGAAAAAATAATATAAAATAAGCATATTTTTCAATCAAATTTCTTGCTCAAATGGTCATTTGAAGCACAGCATGTCTTTCAGGGGCAGCAGTACTATTAAAACTATGTTTTTCCAGGGGCAAACTGGGTGGCTCAGTTGGTTAAGTGTCTGACTTCAGCTCGGGTCATGATCTCAGGGTCCTGGGATGGAGCCCCATGTGGGGCTCTGTGCTCAGCAGGGAGTCTGCTTGTCCCTCTGCCCCTCCTTCCACCTGTGCTCTCTTTCAAATAAATAAATAAAATCTTAAAAAAAAAAACTATGTTTATCCAAATAGTATGAATATGTTGAAAGCATTTTTCTTATAATGTTGACTACGTATATCAGAGAAAAATTCTAAAACCTGGTCAATATCATTAAGTTCCATAAAAACACAACCAGGTAAATGTTTTTCAAGGGATTCCAAAAGCATGGTACATAGTGACTTATTCAATGTGTGTTTGTTGAACAAAGGATTGAGTTACATATATTTGCCAATTACATTCATATCCCATTGGCCTTAATTATGTTAAAAAAATAGTGAAGAATTTGCTATATTTTTAATCAAAACCAAAATACAAATGGATTTCCTATTATTCTCAAACCAATATGTAAATTACAGCAGAGTGAGGAACTTAAGACAGGTGTTAAAAATCTTTGTATAGTACAACACATATATGGGGAAAGAGAAGACATTTATTGGATGAATGAATGAATGAAATCTGAACCAGGAGTCAGAAAAAATAGCCAAAGAGTTTTCTACCTCAGTAGTCGAGTAAGTCAATATAATGTGATAAATTTAATAGCAAGTGAGTCAAATGTGCTATGGGAGCACCTATGGAAGTGTTTAAATGTGAGCTGAGATTCAGGAAACCTTCCCAGAGGGATAAGAACATGAGCTAAATTTTGGTGCATGAAATTCTTAAAATTCTGAGAAAACAAAATACTGCATTTGAGAAACCACCTTTGTTTGCCATGGCTGTGGCAGATAACTCAATAATCATCATGGAGAAGCTAATTAAAAACAAACAAACAAACAAACAAAAAACTGAAAAAAGATCCATTACAAATGGCAGTATGGAGAACACTGGTAAACTTAGTGTCTGCTGGTGTACAAGTATGTGTGTTTAAAAAACTATAACTTAATTGTGTTTAATCTATATATTAATTTAGGAAGAAGTGATACCTTAATAATGGTCAGTCTCCCGTTGTACGAACATGGCGTATCTTTTCATTTGCTCAGATCTTGATCTATTTCATCATGAGATGATGCACAAAGAAAGCTACATTATTTCATTGCTTCTATGTCCTATTCCTACTTCCGCATTAATACAGCTTTTGGGGGACATAAAACAGGAGGCAACAGTGAAGGCTGCACAGGATAACAAAATCATTTTTCCATGAGGTGTTTGTACTATTACAGTAGATATTGTCAGTGGAGACAAGGAAAATCATAAGGAAATTTATCTTTGTCTCCATTTAGTGGCTAGTATTTTCTCCCTCCCAAAAATGGATTTACACTAGATTAATTTTGTTTGTAGCCAAGAATGGTTAATTTAGCATATCAAAGTAAACTAAATTATTCCCAGGTTGCTCATAATAATCAATACACAGGAAAATTAAGCTAGTATTAAATGAATGTGAGAATGAGAAATATTGAAGAGAAATGTAATAATACCTTTTGAGTCTTCAGTAACTTGGGTAGGATGAAACAATTTTAAACTTAACCAAAATATTACATTTTTAGAATAATATTAAACAAAAGGTATCATTTATAGCTTAGTCGTAAATATATCTAGTAGCTTTCCTTGGCTTCTGTAGTTGTCAATGCAGTCAGCAGAAGTTGAAGGATTTGAGGACTGCATCCCATTGTTAGGCCTCTTTCCATTTAAACATGAGCTTAATTATAAAACTCCTCACGAAGTACTATAAAATACACTGAAGGTTTTATTTGGGCTAAGGCAGGCCTATAAAACAGATAAATCTATAATAACTGTTTATACATTAGTAGTATTATTTATTAATATATGTAGTTGCAATCAGCCATCACTGAAGCAGCTTTACTGAAATAAATTTGCAGTAATATACAAACTAAAGGATAGTACATAAGACTTCTTAATCAAGTAGAGTTTATGTGGTCAATAAAGCACACAGGACCACAACAGCCCATTTCATTTTTTCGCTAGGAAATCAATATCCACAATAGAAAATAAACGTCAAATTGAAGCCTTGAATTTTGTGATCACAAGGTATACTGGAAATAGCTCTGGGCTGGTGCTCAAGGCACTAGGGTTCTAATCCAATTTAGTCACCATCATTGACTTTGGAAGAGTAACACCTTTTAGAGACTTAGTTTCTCTTCCTAATTTAATTCATGGTCTTGTTACTGAAGTGTCATTGAATACACTAAGAGAGGACCACAGGATTCAAGGAGTAGGAAGAGATTCACCGTAATTATTGTCTGTAATCTTTCAAAGTCCTTGATCTGTCTAATAACTTGTGGGATTTTGCTGCTGTTGCTAAACTCAACAGTGGAAATATGCATGAAAGCACGGTCAGCATATAAGAATCCTTATTACCTTGTTAGTATCACAGGGTAAGAATAAAGAATTTCTGTGAACCTAAAGTCAAATATGTTTAATATTATATTTAATAATAAACATGGAGTTAAGTACAAAATAGGCTACTGTTTCTGCCCATATACTCACTCTGACTACCCCATTTCCTTGAACATAACCTTCTGTGATATTCTTTTAGACTTGTTCTTCTTTGTTACTTGGATTCCTTACCCCAACCATGTGATAAACTTCTATTCATCTTCAATATACAAATAAAAAAATTCTAGGTTGATATTAAGATACTTGAGTAACTGAAAGCTTTGATAATCTTATTCCTAATTGCCCAAAAAAGGAATGTTTGAAACTAATAATAAAAAGAGAACATATTCTAAAACCAGAAGTTTTTTTTTTTTTTAAAGATTTGATTTATTTATTTGACAGAGAGACAGCCAGAGAGAGAGGGAACACAAGCAGGGGGAGTGGGAGAGGAAGAAGCAGGCTCCCAGCAGAGGAGCCCGATGTGGGGCTCGATACCAGGACCCTGGGATCATGCCCTGAGCCGAAGGCAGACGCTTAATGACTGAGCCACCCAGGCGCCCCTAAAACCAGAAGTATTTTATACGACCTCCTATAATAACAGAGATAATTAAGACAAAAATGTTAACAGCTTATTTGATATTAACCATCCCAAGTCAAAGTGCTTAATTTGGACAACAATACTAACCAAGAACACTGGTAAGCTTTTTAAATATCAGCATATGCCCCATGTTAGTAGATAAATTCTTAATTGGCCTCAGTGATTGAGAAAGAGCCAGATTCAATCAATGTATCTTAAGTATCTTCAAACACTGGGTATAGATAGATTTTTGCTGTTGATTATGTTCAAGGATGAGTAAACAAACAATAATTAAAGCATGGATTCTATGAGAATATACTACAACTGAAGAGAAAAAGTCTAGAAACAGTCACAAATGTGTATGCATGAATAAAAGATAGTAATATATAAGAAGAGTTAAGCATTCCACAGGGATAAAAATAGACTTGCATTGCCATTCAAGTGTGGAAAAATATATATACCTATAAAGCTATTCTTAGATTTCTAAGGTTTCAGCAAATAGAACAACCTAGTATTTCAGCTAAGGAAGTTGACTGAAAATATTTTCAAAGGTCACCAAAAAACAAAAACAAAATAACAACACAAGAATTGGAAAGTGCAGTTGAAAAGTACTGGCAGTTATTAATAAAATCACCTTGAGTCTTTGACAGACTTATATATCCAACTGTCAACTTCACATACCTACTTGGACGTTTAATCGACATCTCACACACAACACAGCCCAAATGAAATTCCTGAAATCTCCCTCGAAAATCTTCACTTATAGCCTTTGCCATCTCAGTTAATAACAACTCTATCCTTCTAGTTGCTCAGGCCATAAACCTTGGATTCATCTTTGATTCCCCAATGTACCTCACAGCCCTTGTATCATTTGTTACAAAGTCCTTTTGGCTCTATGTAGTGGGTGCTGTGTTATGCCATCTGGATCCCCCTTCAGGATAGAAGAATTTATTTTCCCGGATGCTGACTGGTGCTGAAAGACAGCCGTAACTGGGGTGTCTGGGTAGCTCAATAGGTTAAGAGTCTGCCTTTGGCTCAGGTCATGATACCAGAGTCCTGGGACTGGAGCCCCACCATTGGGCTTCCTGCTCACCAGGGAGCCTGCTTGCCCCTCTTCCTCTGCCCTTCTCCCTGCTCATTCTTTCTCTTTCTCTCAAATAAATAAATAAAATCTTAAAAAAAATAAAAATAAGAAGTTGAAGAAGAAGAAGAAGAAGAAGAAGAAGAAGAAGAAGAAGCAGCAGCAGCAGCAGCAAGCCATAATCTACCAGCTCTCCTCAAGAAGTGGCTCCATTGAAGGAGTTAGCTTGCTCAAAGTCACTGTTACTGATCAATGTGGGGAAAGGATACAAAGGCCTGCTTCCCTTGCCCCAACTCTGCACAACTTTGTAGGGCCATGCCAGCTTCAGAGCTCTCCATTCTGCTGTATGAAGCTTTCACGGACACTGCATCACAACCTGACCTCCCCTTTCTGTCAGATCCTGCTTCCTCCTCTTCCTTCTGACTGATGTTGATGCCAAGAGCACTCCCTAATAAAATCTGTGCACATTCATCTTTATCTTTGAGTTTGCTTTCTGGGGAACCCCACCTTTGATAGTTGGGCCAGAAGTAGTCAGATATTGAGGATTTTCAACTATCAGCTAGTAATGAGGATTCCATCACTAATGGTGGGTAGAGCACACACATATTCCCTGAAACAGGTAACAGTAAAATTTTTATAATTTTTCCTGTGGTTAACTGGGGTGGTATTCTAGTAAAAGGAAATAAACTAGTAGGTGTGGTGATATACCAGGCATTTGAGAAAAATGAAGGAAACAGTCTCTATAAAGACAATGGAAATAGATACTGTTAAACATAATTGACACTTGGGGAATAGTTTGTTGTTGTTGTTGTTGTTGTTGTTGTTGTTGTTTAAGGCTTACAGTGATTAATTGACAATTAAAAGCCAAGTGCAAAACCCAGAAAGCCTCCTGGGAAGTTTATAAAAAGGTTCTCTCTCCCGTAGCTGGAGGGCAGCCAGGCTCAGGAATTATCCTAAAACTGGCAGAGCTCAAAGAAAGATTAAACTCCCAAAAAAGAGTAGGTCCGTAAAACCTAGATGAATGGATGAACAAAACATAGTATATCCATGCAATGGAACACATCTGAGCAAAAAAAGAACAAGTGCCAATACATGCTACAAGCATGGATGAAGCTTAAAAACACTCTGCTAAGTGACAGAAGCCAGACAGTAAGGACCATAGTTTATATTTTCAATTTGTATGAAATTTTCAGAAAAACACAACTATAGATACAGAGAGTGGATGAGTAGTTGCATGGGGTTGGGAGTGGGAGTGGGGACAGACTGCACATGGGAATATGGAGACCTTATGGTGTGCAGTGTTCTGGATTGAAGCAATAGATCAATAACTGCAGAGAGTTACTAAAACTCATTGAATTGAACACTTACAACAGGTGTCATCAATGATGTGCGAATTATACCTACATGGATTTGAAGAAAAGGAAAAGCGATTCCGAAAAACAGAAAATCAAAAAGAGAGAGGGTGTGTGTGTGTGTGTGTGTGTGTAGAGAGAGAGAGAGTGAGAGAGAGATTAAATGTTAATATGTAAATGAATTTTTCTCTGACTACCTTTGGCTGTATTAGTCATCCCTCCTCTTTGCTCCCATATTTTATCCAACCATTCAAAAAACGTTTATTGAGAATGACTAAATATCAGTCTTGTGCTGTCTATTTGTAATACAAGGAGAACAAGGATATGATTTGTGCTCCAGAGGCATGTGGGAGACTCTGAAGAAAATCAGCCTACATGGGACAGGACAATTACAACATCCAATACTGGTATGCACAGAAGCTACAGGAAACAGTGGAAGGAATTTTAAAAAATACCTATATTATACTATTTACCTGGCTGAATATCAAACAAATATATCAGCTTGTGCTTAATGACACTAACATTATGCTGTGACTTTAGTGTGACAGTGCACGGAAAGTATGCAAGAAATAAAATTTTGTTTTATTTTTCTTGAGATCATTCAGATAGGAGAATGACTCAATATAAGGCATTTGATTTGAGAAAAAGTAAGCAAACTCCATGTGGACATGTTATTAACTAGGGAACAGCTGTGTTACTTTATCTATAAATAACATTTATATATTCATACGTTACGTTCAAATACTCACAACACTATAACATTTCATTTATTCAAGTTTCACTTCTTGGATTTCATCTTTCTGTAAGTCAACCAGGAACCAGGAGGTAAATAACTAGCAGATGATCCAGATCATTCCAAATAAGGCTACCACTTTACTGCATTACTACTGCTTCCTATTTGATACCAGAGCCTTGAAATTACAGTCTTATTTAATGCAAAAATTTTGACAAGCTACTCAGGTAGTTTGTTTTTTGTTCCTATTTTGATTTTTAGTGCCCAGCATATCAGAAATAGCAGGCTATAAGTAGGCTGTAAGTGCAGGAACTTTTTAGAGACCTGCACTACGACAGGACAGCAGGAACAGAAACAATGGTAGAAGATGGTAGAAAAGGAGAATAATACATAAAAAAGGAGAAACTGCATTCCAGCACAGGATGGAGATGAGTGTCAACCAACACTTCTGTAGTGCCTTTCAGATTCCAAATTATTTGTAAACATGTTGCTCATTTAATCCTCACAAATGTCCTTTGAAGCAGGCATTATTACCTTCATTTCACAATTGATGACTTGAGCATCAGATCACCAGATATCGCACAACTAAAAATAGGAGCAGCAGGTCTAGGTCAAATACAAGATCACTACTATGCCCAATTACCATACCTTAATGATGACCCACAAATTGCTATGAAAAACTGAAAGTGCAATCAACATCATATGGTTACAGAGCATAAAATCAATACTCCATATTGCTTTCTAAAACAATCTACTTAGATTTGCACATAAACAGGTATATTTTAGATACCTTATGATTTCTCTTATTGACTAGCTCTTCTGTCATTATTGATAGACAAGGTGTCATTATAGAAATTTGAAGTAGCTATTCATAATTAATAAATAAAAACCATGATGCTGCCATTTTTATGATTTACTATTTTTTTCTTAATCTGGACCTCTTCAATGGTCATTTCCTTTTTAACAGAACTCCCTTAGGGGAATATCAATATAGGCTATAATTCATTTTCTTCAACTGCCACGTGAATTTTTCCAATACAGAGGTTTGGTAATTGTTCTATAAAACATGACAATTAACTGTCACAACAGAAAGATAAGCATGTATACATTTTTGTGTTAACTGTGTGATTAAAGATCATACACACAAACACACATATATCCATAGTAACAAGGCTGTGGGATTTATCTGTAAACTGAAAAAAAAATTGTGTCATTTCAAATAGAGCAAAATGTATTATCTAATTTTCTTGCCCTTCTCAGATTCTAAATTTTTCCTTCTGCCACTATCAATTACAGATGCCATTACTTGATACCATTAACTTAATCTATGATAGAAATACACCTCTATTTTTTCCAAGTTCCAGAAACTATATTACATGCAGAATTTTCCTTTTACATTCCTTAGTATTCAATCCACCTCTTTTTTCCCTCAATTCATGAGCCACCTACATGGGAATTATTTTTATAGTTATGTTCCTCCAACTCCTACATTTTTTTGCAAATATTGAATATATGGCAAAAAGAAACATTAAGAAAGGAGAGCTATATTCATGAGAATCAAGGTACGACCACAATTTCTATGGGGTTTTTTTTGAACAACAAGTACTGAGGATTAAAATTTAGCCAGATGGCTTTCTTTAGGGTCCTCTTTACACTGGGAAAATGAATTAAAGATTATTATGATGACACTTTATGCAAATTACATTTTTACATTATCTTAATGTGTATATAATGATAGCTACTAAGTACTCTAGCTCAAAAGAGACAATTATACCACCTGCCCCTCAACACTAACTGAAATAAAAGAAGACCTTACCATTTCAAATTAGATACACAAAAGGACATTTTCTCCTGATACAATCTGAAAATAACACGTATTCCAATAGTATACCATTTTCTCTTTCACCTGAATGTCTTGTTACAATCTTTCCCCCTGATCCATACAGTGTTTTTAAATGAGAACTTGTTTCCAGTTGTAATCAGCCTAGCAGACGTGCTTTTTTGACCGATACAGTGTTGTAAAAAGCATAACTAGAATTATTCTAGCAGGGCATGTACTCTTCAGTTTATCTCAGGCTTCTTCATTCTCTATTCTATTTGTGGTAGCTTGACTCTCAGCTCTTCCCCAGTGATCTCTTCTCCTGGTATTCATGCTCACAGCATATCAGAGTTGACTTGTGTGATCAACAGGATACAACAGAAGTAATGGTGTATCACTTCAGATATTAAATTATAAAATACTATGGCATTCTCTTTCCTGAATCATTTGCTACAGGGAAATCCAGCTGCTTTGTCGTGAGGATACTCATAGAAGACTACAGAGAGACACACACGGCAAGGAAATGAAGTTTGCCGACAAGCACATGAGGATGGAAGTGGGTCTTCCACTTCAAATGACTGCAGCCCCAATCAACCTCATGAATGCAACCTCAGAAGAGATCCTCAGCCAAAATGACCCACTTAAGCCATGCCTGAATTCTTGACTCACAGAAACTGTTAAATAATCGATAGTGTTGTTTGCAGTTACTAAGTTTTGGGGTAAATACGTTATGCAGCAATAGATAATGAATACAATATTATATCTAGAATATTCACCCGTGCAGTATTTAAAGGATTTTAAGAACGTAACCTTGTATTATTTAGGATAACTATTGTTAGCTGCCATAATACACACGTAGACCAAAGTTTATTTCTTGCTCATGCCAGTCTAATTCAGTTCCAGGGGCTCTGCTCAGTGACGTTCCCTCAAAAGTACAGTGCGGATCTGGATTTCTTTTTGGCAAAACCTTACTACGAAAACTTATTCACTTTTAGCTATACATGAGGGAGAGACGGTGAACATGAAGAATCCATATCCATCCTTATTGCCTTGAAGCATAAACAACACATTTCTCTCATGCCATTACTGGTAAAAACTTAAGAACACAACTCTAGCCAAACTGTAAGGGAGACAAGTAAATGAACTCAACTGGATGCAGGAAGAGGAAACGTTTTACGGGTAATACTGACTCTGCCATTTGACTCCTGCTTTAGAGCTGAAGTCATGAAGGAGGGATGTTCAAACATTCAAAGAGAAATTCTGTACTATTAAATACTCCTTGAATTTCTGTTTCTTTATGGTTTATTGACAAAGTCAGAATATTCTTAATACTTTGTTGAATTTTTTAAAGAAACTGATTTCAAGTTTGCTACCTACATGAAAGTAATTTTTCCATGTTTCTTCAGAAACTACCTTGAATGAACTCCAAATACAGAAAGGATTGCAACGTACCAGTTATCTTTTACTGCATAACAAACAACTACAAACCTCAGTGGCATACGACAGTAAGCATTTATTACTCATATGCTCCCATGAATGTCAGCTCAGCACTTCTGCCTATCTTAACTGGGCTCACTCACATGTTCTGAGGTGATCTGGCCAACTGATCTAGGCTGGCTTTGTCTGGGGTGACTCGGGTGATTTGGCTGTGCCCAAATGTATTTCATCGTCCATTAGACTACGTCAGGAATGTTTTCATGGTAATGACAGAGGCACAAGAGACTGTAGAACCTAATGTGCAAGCTCATTTCAAGTCTTTGTTTACATTACATATGCTAACACCCCATTGGCCAAAGCAAGATAAGAGCGAGGAGGCCACAAATAATATGGCCAAGTACGTGGATACAGGCAGAAGTGAAGGATGAGGACATCAATGTAATCTACACATACATGCATACTCTGAAACATGAATAACTAAATAAACAAATAAATATAAGGAGCACACAAACTTCAATAACGGCAACCTGTAATTGTCTCTTTCTAAAGATGGCACCTTTGGAATGATTTTGTGTTTCTTCACGTCCAATTTTATATATAATGAAACTCAATTTGACAAAATTGACGTGAGTGTGCTTTTCTTTAATTCTCAGTAATAGCTCTGGTCAAAAAGACCACACTATTATTAAATTTGTGTAAAATAATTAAAATTTTGTATGGACTCATGCTTACACAAAAATAACTTTTAAAGATATATTGGCCAATAGGGTTCACAGTAATATTAAAATTCCTCCTCTTCATATTTCGGGTTTGATTTGTCAGGCAACATTTTTCTTAAGGAAATATAATTAATATATTTTGTCTCTTTTGGACTATGAGACAATCATTGGCAATGACAACACATAATAAATCATCACAGATGTTTTTTTTAATTAATTAATTTGAGGTATGTTTACTGAGCCCACTAAACCTACCATTTGCTAGCTGCTAGTTTTTCAATGACTAGCAAGAAAAACTGAGATATTTACAAAGCTTATAATCTAGTGCAAAATATAAACAATAAATCGATATTTGACATACAATGCAATAAATGTAATTAAGTACAAATGTTTGTGGTACTTAAGAAAACAGGAGACCAGCCTAAGCCAGACATGAGTAAAGTTTTCAAGAGACTAAAATCCCAGTCTGAATTTGGTCATGACAAGTCCACCAATGGGAAGAATGTTAGTTTCTTATGACACATTTATAAAGACATTTAAAATATATAATCAATAGATTAGATGATTTATTGGAAACTGGGCATGAAGTGGAAAAAATAGTTAAGAAAAAGGTTTAATTTTATTGTTAGGGTAACTACATTATTCAACAAAGTACAGATATTTCACAAGGAGCAGTTCTGGTGGTAAAGATAACCCTATCACCTGGATATGATTGGTGTGAGGTTCCTATAAGAAATTCAAGCGGAAATATCTATAAGGCTGTTGGCTTCTTGCATCTGAAGATGAAGGGAATGCCCTAGGCAGGAGGCAAACATTTGGAAATGCTGCTTTATATGTTAGCTATATGCCAGATAACCACTGAATTTCTGGGAACAATGGAACTGTCCAGAGATGGTTGTCCACCATCTCTGTTTTTTAAAGGACAAATAAGTGATCAACATTTTTGAATACTTGTGTTTTACCAAATAAGGTCCGAAAAATCCACTGGTTTTATCAACAAGATGGCTGCTGATATCATTGACAAGAGTAGAGGCAGTAGTGTAAATAGAAACTAGAATGTAGTTGATTGAAAATAAATGGATATTTTGAAGCAGAGACTACAAATGTATCTAAGTTGTTCAATAGAGATATAAAACACCATGAGAACAAAGAACTTCTATTATTTTTTAATAATATGAGAAACTCAAATGTTTAAAAACCCTACTGGTTGGTAGAGGAAAAGGGTAAAAACCCAAATGCTGAACAAAGTGAGTAAAGAGAGCAATCTTATAGAAAAAGGAGAGCAGACAGAAGTCAAAGCATGGATGTAGAAATTAACCACAATAAAGAGGATCATCAATTCTAATGCATCAACAGTGAAAGAGGAAAGATTTTGTGTGAGGACAAAGGTGATTTTATGATTAATGTGATTAATGAGGACACCTAAAAGCATTCCACCATGAGTTATGCAGGAGAAAAAAGGTGTCCATTCTCAGTACTATTAATTAACATTGCTTTGGAGGTAATAACCAAAATAATTGGGTAAGAGAAATGATTATGGCTTATAGAAAATATTCAAAATGCTTTTAAGCAAAAAGAAAGGAAAATTTTCCTACAGAACAACCATGAACTTCTCAACAGCAGCAAAGGAAACTAGAAGAAAATGAAACAAAAAGTCTGAGGGACAGTTATTTCAAACTACTTTCAGCCAAACCATCCATCAAGGATGAAAAGAGAACAAAGATATTTTAGACATATAATAACTCATACTATTTTTTTTCTCATGCTTTTTTCAGTAAACTATGTAAGTAAACAAAGTAAGAACAAACCCAGTAAACAGAAAGCCCAACCAAGAATGATGATGATGATAATAATTCAAGAGAAACTAGGAAATTATCTTTATACATTTGCCTATATAGAAAATAATATTGAAAAACAGTTTACTAAGTTGGTGTACTATTTAGGAACATTTGAAAAATAAACAAATGAAAAAATAATATGATAGTATTATTCAAGTTGTTCTGAGACTCAATTGCTAATGTGTGGACAGGGGTGTTTCCCACACAGCACCAAGTAAATCTCCAGACAACAGCTGGGTGTCCTACAATTCAACTCAATCCTGATACTATTAATGAAGGATATTTGAAAGAAAGGCAGGCAGGGACAACCCCCCCCCCAAGAGGAAACCACCCTTAAAAGGATTTTATACCACCCTGGAAGGAGTCCTCCACCCTTTTCCACCTGAATGGACAACAACCTGATTGGGTGACAGGCTCAGGGAGGGTTAATCAGATTAAAACAGCCAGCCAACAAGCCCCCAAAAACCCCTAAACTTAGAAACTCCAGTGGCAACCCTCTCGGGTCCCCTCCCTCTTTGGGAGCTTTGTACTGTATGGCTCAATAAACTTTCCTTTGCTGCCCACCATTCTTTGTCTGGTCTATCTCTTCGTTCTTTGAAGTGGCATGACCAAGAACCACAGGCACTGAAGGAAAAGAAATCCTGTAACACTATCCACCTGGAGATTAGCATCAGATTCCACAGGTTGAGGACTCAATGCTACAAGCCCGACTCCCCCACTTCCCCCACTCCCTTCAGATGCCAGTCTGAAGCACAGATTATCATCACCAACTGGTCATAAATCGGAAGTTCCCAAGCACCCCTCCTCAGGTTTGACCAATTTGCTAGAGCAGCTCACAGAACTCAAAGAAACATTTTACTTGCTTTATCACTGATTTATTACAAAAGGATATAAGTCAGGAAGAGCCAGATGGAGAAGGTGCAAAGGGCAACATACAGAGAAAGAGGGCAGAGCCTTCACGCCCTCTTCAGTGCACCACTCTCCCATGTATTCATCAACCCTGAAGTTCTCTGAAACCTGCCCTTTTGGGTTTTTATGGGAGCTTCGTTACCTAGCCATGACTGATGAATTCATTGGCCATGGTGATTGATTCAACCTCCAGCTCCTCTCCCCTCCCTAGAGGAGTTTGGGGGTGGAGTGTGGGTACTGGAGGTTCCAGCCCTCTAATCACATGATGAGTTCTTTTGCCAACCAGCTCCTAGCCTTTGGTTACATAAAAGCTTTCCCAAAGTTACCTCATTAACATTGCTAAAGACCTTTATTGCTCTTATCATGGGAAATTCCAAGAGTTTTAGGAGCCCTGTGCCAGGAACTGGTTCTAAGGCCAAGTAAATATTTCTTAAGAATCACAATATTGAAACCAACACATTGAGTAGACGAATGTTTGACCACTGTACCCTGAGGAAACTCTGATTAAGCTGATTTAAGATCTTGTTCTGCAGAAGTTGACAGAACACCTGTAAGGCTAGCTGAGACAGAAGAAAACCTGGAAGAATTCTTGCAGTTGCACAGAAGGGACAAGAGCTAACAAAAGGAACCCTGAGATGACACGCCCCAAGATCTCCCCCTCTCATCATGTGTATGTCATCATTTAATGAACATAGGTCCCACAAAGAAACAGGATTCCTGAATGTGTGTGCTTGGAAAGGATGACACTTCTTTTTTTCCCTATATCCAATCAGTATATTCCACTCCACCTACGTACCCTGTAACACCTTATTCTTAAATATACCCAACCCCAATCCTCTGGGAAAGCAGATTTGAGAAATTTTCTCCCACCTCTTTGCTTGGTACCCAGCAATAAAACCCTTTTTGTCTCCCACTAAACTGGTGTCAGAGTTTGGTTTGTTGTATATTGGGCAATGGACCCTTGCCCAACAACAGTTACCACAATGATAGCATGAGCTGGTGGAGGCACAAGGGGCTGCCCTAAAAACCCAGTAGCATGGAGGACTAAGTAGTAGTATGAGAAGCATAGTATTAATAGACACCAAGGGGGAATCAAAAAATGGATTAAAAACACAGAAAGAGCTTTTGATTATTGTACTTTAAGGGTTAATTTCAGCAGGTCTGGAATTGCCCGAGATGTTTTGCTGGAGTATGAGATGTATCTGCACGGTACTGACCCATGGTCAATGAAGTGTAATGATTAACAGTACTGTTTTGTAACCATGGGTCCAAGGCAAGTTTCAGCATGTTTTGGGCCACCTTGTCAGCACTGCTTATTAAGTTAAATTGATGGTTTGCACCTGATTGATGGTTCACACCTGATAACAGCAGCATTACTGATGGTTTGCACAAGGGCTATGTTATTGGGGCTGGTCACAGAGCAATATGACCAGAAAGGTGTAAGAAGGTCTGGCCGAGACCCCATCTTGGGATCCCTGGCTCCATGCAAATGTTGGCGATTCCTGATCCAAGTGATACAGCAGGACCATTAGGGAAGGTGATAGGAGCATGCTTAACAACCTTTCCAATCCCTTGCTGTGAGGTAGCCTGTGGCTGTGCTGCATATCCTGACTCTAAAGATCTGACTTATTATATCCTTTCCTGGCAATAAATGGTAGATTTGTAAACCTTGTTATTTTGTGTCCTGTGAATCTCCTTTAACAATCTAAACTTGTCTGACTGCCACCATTAACAGAGTTGTAGAACAGTATATATATGTCACTCTGCGCACACCTGTTTGAGAACTATGGGAACAATGGTGGTGCTAAGGTAACTACAAAACTGCCCCTCCTTCTTCTGACTCAGCTGCAGAGGTACTCTCCTTAAACTTGAATAAAATCCCAGTTTCTCAGTTTTCAGAGACAATTTTCCTCTCTGAACTCAGGGAGAGAACTGAAAGTATTAATTATGTCTATCCATTCATTGTAACTGAAGATGTCTTGGTCTGGTGGTCGAATATGAATGTCAAGTCAGTTTTCTGGTTTAAATGCCTCTACCTCTGCAGATACTGGTAGAGTAGACTTCCTCATCTCTATACTTCTTAGGTCATTTCTGAATGTCTCAACTTATATTTTCTTTATAGTTTTATATATCTTCTTTATCACCCTCGACTCATCCAAAACACTGCTGCAATTCATTATGCTTTGAAGCATGTGGGTGCAACCTCTGTAAGCCCAGTCGATTCTTCCCAAGAGATCAAGTTCACCCACACCTAGGACAGTGAAGAAGAGCACATTTTGCCACCCAAGATATGCTTCTTTGGCATACTGATCATTTTAAAGAAACAAGAGACACAGGAAAAGCTCTGAAAACTGATTAGAAGTTTCCCTTTTGTAAGAGACATTTACATTTATAAGGGAAATCTCCATTACTGTACCAAGAAAAGAAGGATAACTCTAAATGTCTAGAAACATGAACAGAGAACATAGAACAATAACTTAAATCTGCATAACAACCCTACCCTCATTTACTGTGCTTCTCCTGATAACCTCCCATAACTGACTCTGAACCCCAACATCCATTGTCTTGTATGAAGATGGTATTTAAGATGATGGCTTTAGGGGCGCCTGGGTGGCACAGCGGTTAAGCGTCTGCCTTCGGCTCAGGGCGTGATCCCGGCGTTATGGTATCGAGCCCCACATCAGGCTCCTCCGCTGTGAGCCTGCTTCTTCCTCTCCCACTCCCCCTGCTTGTGTTCCCTCTCTCGCTGGCTGTCTCTATCTCTGTCGAATAAATAAATAAATAAATCTTTAAAAAAAAAAAGATGATGGCTTTAGCCATTTCAAAGAGTTATTCAGTTTTCTTGGCTTTCTCCCAGGTATACAGGAGGTATACATGTTACTAAATTTTTGTTTTTCTCCTATACATTTGTCTTATGTGAATTTAATTATTTGATCTTCCAAAGAACCTAGAAAGGAAGAGGGAGACAACTTTTCTGCCCCTACACCAGCTCTGAGAGGTCCTAGTTTCAAATTACTCATTATTCTCCTTCTTTAACACTAGTATGTCTGCTTTTAGGTGGAATTCTTTCAGGAGGTGGGCGTTAATGTCCGGAGAATTTCTGTATCTTCATGATGCCTCACACCCTGAAGTCTGTGGGTACAATGGCCTTGGATATTCATTTTCTATAGAAAAAAAATCTTCATATCCTAACCCAGCACTAAATAACAGATGGAAATGTACAATCATTTTTTTTTATTCCTACTGTGTAGACTCTTCAACTTAGACATTCTTTGTCTGAAGACTTGCATAGCACCAGTACAGTATGCATATCAGACAGCTTTTCTAGTGATAATATGTGAGAAAGCAAAATCAGACTATTAAATAAAAGGATTCAAAAAGATTAAATTTTATATATAAATTCTTATTTAAGCAATTACTCCATTTTTATTCTTTTTCTTTTTTTAAAAAGCTTTTATTTAAGTTCTAGTTAGTTAACATACAGTGTACAATCAGTATTAGGTGTACACTACAGTGATTCAGCACTTCCATACATCACTGGGTGCTCATCACACATGCCCTCCTTAATCCTTAACACCTGTTTCACCCATCCCGCCACCCCCTCCCCTCTGGCAACCAGCAGTTTGTTCTCTACAGTTAAGAGTCTGTTTCTTGGTTTGCCTCTCTCTCTTTTTTCCCTTTGCTCGTTTGTTTTGTTTCTTAAATTCCACATATGAGTGAAATCATATGGTATTTGTCTTTGACTGACTTATTGATCATATGGTAATTCTATTTTTAATTTTTTGAGGAGCCTCCAAACTGTTCTCCACAGTAGTACTTATGTTTCGGTATAAGAAATTAGATGGTGAGGAACAGCTAATGAACAAAGAGTCATCTCTTTGGACCCATTATCTTGCAATCACAAACAGATTGGATCACCTCCCATTCTGAGTACTCCTTCCAAAGACTTGGAAAAGTTTATCAATGCTCTCTGTAAAGAAAAGTAATATTTATATACAGTCCACTGGAACTCTAGGGAACACCAGGATTATCAGAAAAGCATACATGAAAGAGCTCAAGGGCTACTCTGAAGCATTTTTTTACAGCTTGACAATAAAACTTCTAGGAATAGTTTCCTATTTCTGCAACTTGGTGTCCCTTTACATTCACTGACAACACCCAAAACATACAAATTCATACATGAGGCATATTTAAGTTCTTAAAAACAAAGCAACATTCAAATGTCTTCTGGGTTATGTGTATAACAATGACTGGCTTTTACCCAAGAGACTCCAGATATTTGAGCTTTGAACAAGACTCTGGCAGATGGCACAGGAATAGTCAGCATTGCCAGATATGGCAGTGATCTTTATCTTCCACAATATGAATGCAAAGTGAAAAGACTTGAGAAAATATCTTCAAGCGACTATCCAATTTTTAATAATGATTATATTCCTAAAATCATAAGTATTTTGCTACTTTGATCCTATAAATGTTTAACCGGTGAAATTCAACACAAACTTGGACTCTTTTATTTCCCCTGGCTGGCAAGCCTAATGCAAGGGTCTAGGTACCAGGAAGAACCAGACCATGGGCCTCTAGACCTCTGCACCATCTGCTTGGTAAGTGACAGCATGCTATTCACTTCAATACTGTAGCAAGATTCAAAGCACAAGCGAGGTAGATTGACAACGCATCTGCTAATATGCCTGAAGTAACTCTGAAACATAAATTTGATAAAACCTGGGGAATCCTTTGAGAAATGTAACATATAATGAAGTGACTTTTTTAACCTTCAAATAGGGATAATTAAAATACAATGCTTGCACATTCAAAAAATAATCTAGTAATGAAATCTTGCCATTTTGCAACAACATGGATGGAGCTAGAGAATGTAACGCTAAGTGAAAAAAGTAAGTCAGAGAAAGACAAATACTATATGATTTCATTCATATTGTCGAAAACCCACCTCTGTGCTTCAGAGCCAAAACCTAACACAAAGACAGAGGTTGGATTAAAGAGGAGCAATAGCTTTATTGCTTTGCTGGGCAAAGGAGGCTGCAGCAGGCTATGGCTTTCAAAAACTGCAAGCCCCACCCCCACCCCCACAGGAAGGGGTTGGGGTGTTTTATACAGAAATATGGGATCTAGCCAGTTTTGATAAGAATTATGTATTTGCTGCCAGCCTCATTAGTCATTTTCAGGGTGGTACCCAGTTCCTGAAACAAAAGGCTAAGAAAGGAAGAGGACAGGTTTGCAGAAGAGGAGAAAAAGGTTACTTTAAAACCAAGCTTTGTCGAACCATTAGTGCAGCCATTTTGATTTTTGTTCAACTTTATGTTGTTAAGCCATTTCAATAGGTAGAATTTAAGAAACAAGACAAGCAAAGAAAAAAAGAGAGAGAGAGATAAACCAAGAAAGAGACTCTTTACTATAGAAAAAAAAACTAATGGTTACCAGAGGGGGAGGTGGGTAAGGTGTTGGGGGAAATAATAGGTGATGTGGATTAAGGAGTGCACTTGTGATAAACACTGGGTATTGTAGGGAAGTGTTGAATCACTATGTTGAACACCTGAAAGTAATATAACACTGTATATTAACTATACTGCAATTAAAATAAAAACAAACAGACCCAGCTGAGGAACATGGTGATGGAATAGGACCCTACCTTATCTCATACACAACTATATAACTATCAGATCATCCTAAGTACTCCAGAAATCAACCTGAAGACTGACAGAACAAGCTCAACTAAAGGGAGGGAAGAGGCCACACTGAAGATAGTAGGAAGCACGGAGATGTGGTTTAGGGGAGAAATGTATCACGGCTGCTGAGGACGGGGAGGGAGCTATGGTTATTGAGAAGGGTGAGAGAGGAACACACAGGGGAATGCACAAGGAGAATGTTTCCCCAAAGCCACTGACTTGGAAAATGAGATGAGCTGAGTTTTGTGAGTTCCTGCAACCAGTGAGGCTTAAAGTCTGGAGTTTTAAAGGTTAGCTGATTTGGCTGGGATACAGCCTGGAGGGTACTGCCCTGCTTTCGGACAGAAGGCAGGCAAACAACCTGGAAGCATACAGCCTAGAAGAATGAACTGTAGAGTGCCTAGGGCACACAGTGGGAAGATTATTCACTCTTAGAGCATGTCCCTGAGAGGCAGCATCCATGCAAACACCTCTCTGGGAACAAAGGAGCTGGCCAGTGCCATTTCCCTCACCCACTCCTCATCACAAACACAGAGCCACCTACAGGAAACAGCACGGGTGCCAATACTGGCTGCCTAACTTGCTTACACCAAGCCCCAACCCCTTTGTGCTCCAGTGGAACTGCCCTTCTCAGACACATTTGCCTCAGTCCCTGTATGTCAGGACCCTCCCCCAGAATACCAGCACAATCCCCTGACCAAACCATGTCTCCCAAACAGAGAGTATGGCCAGGCTTCAATTCTGTTGGACATAGTGACAGGTCTCATTTCACAAGCAGACCAGAGAACACCTAGCTAAAACTTGGCACATTGAGGCCAGGGACCAAATACTGCCAACAGCAGGCAAGGAGAGGCTCTGCAGATGACTGGCCTGAAAGACAAAGCAGCAAGAAAACAACAGCAGAGCAAATGCAGCACACAATGGACACACTCCCTAAGGTCATTTCGTTCAGGAGCAGGAGACATAATTGGCTTTTCTAACACAGAGAAGGCAGAAAGAGACAAAAATGTGAAGACAGAGGAATTTATTCCAAGTGAAAGAACAAGATAAGTCCATGGCCAGAGATCTAAGTGAAACAGATATAAATAACATGCCTGATGGATAATTTAAAGCAACAATCATAAGGATACTCACTGAGCTTGAGAAAAGAATAGAAGGCATCAGTGAGGCCCTTATCACAGAGATAAAAGCGTTAAAAAAGAATCAGAAATAAAGAGTGCAATAAAGAGTAGAAACACACTTGATGCAATGAACAGCAGGCTAGAAAAAGCAGAGAAACAAATTAATGACCTTGAAGACGAAGTAATGGAAAGCAATTGAGTTGAATAAAAGAGAGAAAGAATTATGCAACATGAGAATAGACTAAGGGAACTCAGTAACTTCAGCAAACATAATAACGCTGATATTATAGGAGTCCTAGAAGAAGAGAGAGAAAAGGGAGCAGAAAATTTATTTGAAGAAATAATATCTGAAAATTTCCCTAATCTGGGGAAGGAAACAGACATCCGGATCCTGGAGGCACAAAGAACTCCCATGAAAATCAACAAAACAGGCCAAAACGAAGATATATTGCAATTAAATTTGCAAAATATAGTGATAAAGAAAAAATCTTAAAAGCAACAAAAAAAAGAAGTCATTAACTCACAGGGGAAAACCCATAAGGGTAGCAGGAGATTTTTAATAGAAACCTGGCAAGCTAGAAGGGAGTGGCATGATATATCAAATGCGCTGAATAAGAAAAATCTGCATCCAAGAAAACTATCCAGTAAGGCAGAATAGGAGAGATAAAGAGTTTCCCAGACAAAAACAAAAACTAAAGGAGTTCGTGACCACTAAACGAGCTCTGCAAGAAATACTGAAGGGGGGGGCGCCTGGGTGGCACAGCGGTTAAAGTATCTGCCTTCAGCTCAGGGCGTGATCCCGGCGTTCCGGGATCGGGCCCCACATCAGGCTCCTCCTCTATGAGCCTGCTTCTTCCTCTCCCACTCCCCCTGCTTGTGTTCCCTCTCTCGCTGGCTGCCTCTATCTCTGTCAAATAAATAAATAAAATCTTAAAAAAAAAAAAAAAAGAAAGAAATACTGAAGGGGGCTCTTTGAGTGGAAAGTAGAGTCCAAAAGTGAAAGTATAAAGACAGGAAGCACAAAAGCAGTAAAAATGAACATTTCTGTAAAAGCCAGTCAAGGAACACACACACAAATAAGATAAAAATAAACTACTGTGACTACTTCAAAATAAAAAGCTTCTGCACAGCAAAGGAAACACTCAACAAAACTAAAAGGGAACCTACTAAGTAGGAGAAGATATTTGCAAATGACATATCCAATCAAGGGTTAGTATTCAAAATATAAAAACAACTTATAGAACTCAACACCCATAAAAGGAACAATCCACTTAAAAAATTGGGCAGAAGACATGAAGAGACATTTTTCCAAAGAAGACATCTGGATGGCCAAAAGACAGATGACAAAATGCTCAACATCACTTATCATCATGGAAATGCACATCAAAACTACAATGAGATATCACCTCACACCCGTCAGAATGGCTAAAATCAACAACACGAGAAATAATAGGTGTTGGTGAGGATGTGGAGAAAAAGGAACACTTGAGCACTGTTGGTGGGAATGTCAACTGGTGCAGCCACTCTGGAAAACAGAATGGATGTTCCTCAAAAAGTTAAAAGAACTATCCTATGACCCAGCAATTGCTCTACTAGGTATTTACCTAAAGAATACAAAAACACTCATTCAAAGGGATACATGCACCACAATGTTTACGGCAGAACTATATACAATAGCCAGAGTATGGAAATAGCTCAAGTGTCCATGACTGATGAATGGATGAAGAAGATGTGGTATGCATATACAATGGAATATTACTCAGCCATAAAAAAGAATGGAATTTTGTCATCTGCAAGGACATGGATGGATCTAGAGAGTATAATGCTAAGCAAAGTAAGTCAGAGAAAGACAAGCACCATATGGTTTCACTCATATGTGGAATTTAAGAACCAAAACAAATGAACAAAGGAAAAAAAAGAGACAAACCAAAAAAACAGATTCTTAACTATAGAGAACATACTGATGATTACCAGAGGGGAGGTGTGTGGGGGGAAGGGGGAGACAGGTGAAGGGAACCAATAGTACATTTATCTTGATGATCACTGAGTAGTATATAGATTTGTTGAATCACTATATTGTATACCTGAAACTAGTTTAATGCTGTATTTTAACTATACTGGTATCAAAATAAAATAGAAATTAATTATTAAGAAAATAAAAACAAAACAAAAAACATAAGCACTGGAATTTTTGAGATGAGGGGTATTTGTACTTTCTGTTCAAAGTTATGTACTATTTGCATAATGACAGGAATGTTCCATTCATATTGTGTTCCTATACAGAAGTTTCCTTTTTTTCCAATTATTTTATTGTGATAAAATACTCATAATATACAATTCACTATTTTAACCATTTTAAGTGCATAGTTCAGTGCTATCAAGTACATTCATATTTTTGTACAATCATCACTACCCAGAACTCTTCTTGTCTTGTAAAACTGAAACTTTGTAACCATTAAACAATGATTTCAACCTTCAGTTTTGAGGAACTGAAAATACAAATGGACAAGGGCCAAACCATACATAAAAACAGAGCTCTCGCCCACAACCTGCAGCAACCTGCCCAAGAAGCCAATTTCTTACCTATACTAACCAGCCCAGGAGACCAACTATTATCTTTTAGTCAGACTTGCAAGAATTCAGACCACTATCTCTATTCAACCATGGAGGGCTACCTGAAACCTTCCCTTATTTCCTCTATAAAGGTTTACCCTCCCCTGCCTGCTTTTGAATCTTTGCCAAAAGTCAAATGATGGTGGCTCATCTTCTGCTATAACAAGCTGCAAACAAATAGCTTTAAGTGTTCTCAGTTGGCTGGTATTCTTATATTTCCAGTTTGAATGGGTTAAACAGCTGCTCTACCACAAGGCTGACAAGGACCAGCATATTCGAACCTGTTCATAGAAGTCATACGCAGGGTACCTTCACCTGCCATATGGCAGCACATCCACCACTAGATTTTTTTTTTTTTTAATCAGGATGTTATTTTCAAATATTCATTAAGAGTTCTTCCAGGACCTACATGTGGAAATGAGCCAGAAAGAGAGAGAGAGAGAGAAATAAAAAGAAAGGAAGAAAGAATGTGTGAGAGACAGAGAGATGGAGGAAGGACAGAAGGAAGAAAGGGATGGAAGTAGAAAGGAAAAAGTTTATTGAATGATCGTGTTTTTCAGTACAAGCAGTGACAACTAGTTGGCCTTTTAAATTAGAAAACTGACTAGATATCAGAATTTTTAGTAATAGAACATTAACTTTTAGACATAAACTCTAATCTCTGCCTTGAAAAATGAAAAGTTAATATCAGAATGCACATTTATTTAGTTTTTTTTTTTTTCCCTCAGGCCAGCAAGTTACTTCAATTGTATTTAGTACATTAGAATTGGTGGGAGCTTTTGTTATGTCACAGTTTAGAAACTGATTGTTCCTGTTTGAAAAAAATAAAATTAAAAAGCCTCAAACACAATCTACCAACAACATGGAAAAACTCCTTATTACAAATTTCAATAGGAAAACCCTGCTTGAGGTAAAATTTCAATTAGAGATGAAAATAAAATCATCCCAAACACATTAATATAGTGATGAAAAGTGGATTGCAGACAGTCCCATTCTTACTACTAGAATATGATGATAAAAATGGATTTAGGAATTAATGAGCCTTTTTGCAATCTGGCTTCATAATTCAAAAACTGTATATAACCTGTTGCTTTTTTTCCTTTTAAACATTTCCCATGAAAAGATAGGGAAATGATTGAGTAAATGCCCACGTACAACTCTTGCTTCCTTTCCAAATTAGTGACAATAACGAAAAATAGAGACTAAAACATCATTTATTACTAAAATAAGAAGAGGTTCCAATCACCATATTGGAAGCAATTACACCAAATACAATGTGCTTTGGTGCCAGTTGAAAGAGGGTTTTAAGAACTGAGAACAAACTGTTGGGTGCCAGAGGAAAGATGGGTGGGAAATGGGTGGAACAGATTAAAGGGATTAAGAGGTACAAACTTCCAATTATAAAACAATTAAGTCACGGAGATAAAAAATACAGCATAGGGAATATAGTAAGTAATACTGTAACAATGTTGTATGGTGACAAATGGTGACTACATTTATAATGGTTAGCACTGAGTAAAGTATGGAATTGCTGAATCAATATGTTCCATACTTAAAACTAATAAAACATTGTATGTTAATCATACTTCAATTTAAAAAAAAAAAAAGATTTTGGGAGCTGACACAAAACTCTACGTTGAAAATATCTAGCAGAATTTGTTCTGAAGGACCCTGCTGGATACCTTCAATACTGGAGGGCCTGGGGCTGTTTTGGCCTGTAGGGCTTCCCTAACCACATTTCAACAACGAAAACTGCATTAAAAACACAGACTGATCAGTACTGGTTTCTGAAATCTGGAAACAACACTACCTTGCACCTATATACCACAGATGAATTTTCTCTGAAAAATATATGTCTACTACCAAATGAGATTCTATTACATATCTAGGAGAATGGCTAAAATGAAAAAAAACTGACAAAACCAAATATCAATGGCATTGTGAGCAACCATAACTCACATACATTGTTGGTGGGGGTGTGAAATGGTATAAGCATTTCAGAAAAAAATCTGGAAGTATATTAAAAAACTAACCGTACATCTATCATATGACACAGCCTTCCTCTCAGTTTATAAGAGAAATGAAAACATATGTTTACAATGAGATACAAAAAATGTTCACAGATTTATTCATAATAACCAAGACTATAAACACCCCAGGTGTTCATCAATTGGAGAATACACAAACTATGGTATATTCTTATAACAGAATATGGCTTAGCAGTAAAAATGAACAATTTAGTGATATACTTAACAATATGGACAAATCTCAAAATTATTATGCTGAGTGAAAGGAGCCTTATACAAAAGAGTGTATACTGATGTGCTTCAGGGAGTCTGCCCCAAAATATACCACTTTGGCATATTAATTATTTTGAATTAAAGTTACTTAAGAAACAGCCAATGCAAGGACACTCTGACCTTCCTCCATCCCACTGAAAACAGACAATGAATTCCCCATGAAAAAGGTACCCTTCCTGCACCTGGAGGGTAAAGGCATCCTTAAGGCCAGAGATAGGAAATTCAAGGCCACCATGGTTACATAAACAAACCTTGTTACTTCTTCACTAATTTGCCACCCTAAGCCCAAACCCCTTTACCTTCCCAATTCTTCACAAATGTATGGTTTGTTTAAAAGATTCAAAAACTGCCTACTCTAGTTAGTTCTTCGATATTCATATTTCTATGAGAACCCATATGTATGAATTAAATGTTCTCCTATGAATGTATCTTATGTCAATTTAAATATCGGACCAGCCAAAGAACCTAGAAAGAAAGGAAAATTTTCTTTTCCCTACAATGCTCTTTACCATATTATATTCTGTCTTAAATTCATAAGTGGTATAATATATAATACATGATTCTACTTATATTAAATTTTAAAGCAGGCAAAACTAATGCACAGAGAAAAATATCAGAACACTGTTTATTTCTGGAAGGGTAAGGGCCAGGATTTTCTAAGAAGGGGCATGAGGGAACTTACCGTAGTTTGTAATATTTTATGTTTCAATAGAAGATTGAGTTACAAAGGTTTATGTACTTGTCAAAACTTAACAAATGCATATTTAAGATTAAAACAAATTTCACATCAACAGAGAAAACATGGCAAACAAATTTCACTTTAGTTAATAATATACCTGTTGATGTATTTAGAGGGAAGAATACTAATATTTAAAATTCAATTTGAAATTCATAAAAATAAGATGGACTAATCATGTATAGATGGATGGAAAGACAAACAGATGTATAATTTAAAAAATATAGTAAAATATTTATACTAGAATCTAGGTGTTGGGAATATGAAGTTTGGATTACAATTCTTTAAATGTTCCTTTAGGTTTAAAATTTTACATCACATAATTTGCAAAATATTCAGACAGAAAATATAGGAAGACAATGATCCCAGTTGGAAGCTAAGGGGGACCTAATCTTCTTCTCCATGACCTTGAAAAACTTAATAGCTAAGCATGGAAAATAAATGAACAGCTTCTAATCTCTGAGCTCAAATTTAAAGATTCTAATCCTAAAAATGTTTGCATCGTCTGGAAGGAGTCAAGCAAATACCACTGAAGGGGTACAGAATGAGCATCCCCAAAATGTGCCACTTTGGCATGTTAATTACTTTGAGCTAAAATTAATCAAGGCTCAAAAGACTCAACAAGAGCTTTTATTTTGCCCTCAACTGCTTAAAAGAATTTAGATAGGTGGCCTGGTCCAGGAAGAGAACTATCACCAGACATAACCACAAAGAATATGGGCTAGGTGTGGTAAGCTGTTGGGGAAGCTCCAGCAGGGCCAGGAGATCAAATTCCTTTCTATGTCCCATTGTCTCTGAATGGCATAGCAAACATTTGTTTAACAAACAACTGTTCTTCCCTTTTCCTTTGAATTGTCTCTTTGAAGTCTCAGACCCCTACCTTCTTCTCCTTAGCTCAGGATGGCATATAAGCCTTAATTGCCTAACTGCCTAGGGGTCTCAGATTCTTATGGGGCTCCTGTATGTACATAATTAAACTAATGTTTTCCCTGCTATTCTATTTTCTATCAATTTACCAGGCAAAGAACTTAGAAGGGTATAGGAAAAATTTTTCACATCAACACCACCCACATTTGTGTAGAATCCAGTTGGATAAGGTAAACTTAAAATGACTGCCCCATATACACACTTAAAGATGAATAAATCAACAAGGTAAGAAAAAGGAAACACCAGTTTAAAAAAAAAGAGGGAGATTTTTGCTTATATGTTTCTGGACTCCGTAAAATACAGTGACAAGTTAATAAGTTAATAATTAAACCAGAAAGTATATGGGAGAAAAAATAATTTTTCTTCTACCCTTCTAGGCTTTTGGCTGAGACCTCATCCCCTGCTCATAATAAAAGATAGACTAACAGTAGAAAAACAAACAGAAGTTTAATAACATGGTATCTCCTGTATGCATGGGAGATACCAGTAAAAGCTGATTAACTCCTTGAAACAGCCCACACCACCACCTTAAATAACATCTCAAGCTAAAGACAAAAGAAGATATTGGGGTAGGGAGGCCAGTTATGGGAGGTTACCGGGAACACCATATAAACAAAGCTATGGTTGTTGCGCAAATTTAAGTCCTTGCCTTCTTCACTGATAAGAGTTTCTAGAAATTTAGTTATCCTTCTCTTCTAGGAACCAAGAAAGGGACACCCTTATGAATGCAGATATTCTTTATAAATGTATATGAGTCTTACAAAAGGATAACTTGTTTTTGGTTTTCAGAGCTTTTCCTGTGTCCTTGTTTTTTTAAAAACAACGAGCTCAAAACAACTCTTATGCAAAAGAGGCATCTTTTGGGGTGGCAGATTCTGCTCCCCTTCAAAGCAGCTGGTAAATTATAAAAACAATTTTAAGGAAGACAATAACATTACAAAACTGAAAACTAAATTAAAAGTATAAATCAGTAGCATCAAATATTTTATTAAAGAATTGAAAAATCAGTGATATTTAAGGTTTACTAGAGAAAAATACATGGAATTCAGTAGAGAAGGACAAAAGTGTGAATACTAGAGAGAGGACAACAGGAAAATTAGTATGTTAAAAGAAGAGTCTAGGACAAAAGAAAAAATGTCTTAATTACATAGATATAAAGGGAAAACTTTCTTAAAATGAAGGAAAACATAAATACGCACAATTGAAAGTCTCAACACTTAAAAAGATTATTTAATAAATATTAACTACACACCAAACCTATATTATGAAGTTATGCAGCTCCAATACTAAAAAGTGAAAACTACAATCACACAGAGAGAATCACATTAACCAAGGGAGGGATAGAAAAAAATTACATTAACTACAATTCTCTTCTACAACTGTAACTGCTATATGCCAATAAAGTAATTTCTACAGCAGAGTCAAAAAAAATAAGTTTTTACCAGGAAATTCTATTCTGACAAGTCCATCAAAATTAAGGAATTAGAAAAATAAACTTGAATTGCAAGGATTCAAGAAGTCTATCACTTATGTACCACAAAGAGCTAATTTTTTAAGAAACAGCTGGAACGAAAACAAAATAAATACCAAGAATTCATTCTTAATATCTGGTAACTAGGGATACCACACAGGATATGTATGTCCCAATTAAAAAAAAGGTGTTATATAAAAATACAAAAATCAAAATTCACATAATTTAGAGTAGAACAATAGAAAACAAACTAAACTTAAAGTCACAAGATAAAGTAAATGAGCCTTTCAAAAGAAAGACTAGTCAAATCAGTTTTGACAATAAACACAAAGAGAATATAATCTATACATCAAAATTGATATGACTCTCAATCTCAAGGAAAACAAAGCAAAAAACTAAAAAGCCAAACCTAAGTCGTCTCAGTAATTGCCTTGAAAGAAAAAACTAAAAGTGAAAACAATAAAGACTCACCACACTAATGAAACAAAAAGATATACTTACACTATTAACTTCAACAATGACTTCAAGGTAGAATTTATTAAGTAGGACAATGAACTTATTTTGTGACAACACAGAGTACCATATGCATTTACCATTATATTTATAAAACAAAGGACCTATGAATAGAAGAAGAAATTGACAGAAACATTAAATTTTTCTGTGATTTTTACACCAGTATTTCAATTCTTGATAGATCATAAGCCAAATAAAACAAGAATATAGAGATCTAAGTAATACTAATAATAACTTTATGCAAAAGTTTTCTTTAAAATCAATGCCCTACAAAATAAGTTACTTTTTAGGCACCAAGGAGATAGTTACTTTTCAGGCACCAAGAGAGATACTGAAACAAATGTCCATACCGAAACCATGCCGCGTAGGATTAATGAGGTTGAAACTAGCAGAAAATTTAAAGCTTGTTTTTCAGAGAACTGTTTCCCCCTATCAGCTATTGTGTCTTTTCAGATTCCACTAACAAATCCACTAGCTGTCCCTGCAGAACCCTGGACTCAATGTCAATCGATATGTTTCTAGCCTAGGAACAATCAAGGCCCTGCATCTCTTACCCAAAATAACAAGCCCAAGACCCCATTCACTTCATGCCAGCTCTTGGACCATGCCCATAGCTCCTTCTTCTTGTCCTAAAAGAACCTCCTGACATCAGGGAGTAAATGTTTCCTCATTCTGATGTTAAGTCTCCACCCCAAAGTGAACATGGGGATATATGCTATGTATATGTTTGCTCAAGGTACGTGCTCCATTTCTTCCTCACGAATAGTCAAAAGTTTCCCTGCCTTTTTCATCAATATGTATGTAATCTCAACCCCTATGATTATAAAAAACCTGTTCTTTCCCCTTCCGGAAGGCAGATTTGAGGCCTGTCCTCCTGCCTCCCCATTTGGCTGCCTCTCCTAGAATAAACCCTTTCCTAGCTGCACACCTGATACTGCAGTGATTGGCTTTGCTGTGCGTCAGGTAGATGAACTTGGATTCCATTAAAATATCATATGTGCAAAGACAACTGCAATGAATTCCAAAATGTAAATATGATGCACAAGGGAATAAAAAGCTCAAAAAGCATAAAAAGAAGAAATAAGCCTAAGAAACAGGAGTCTAAATAAATAAGTTAACCAAATGTCTCAACTGCCATTGAAGAATATCCTAAAAATAGTGGGAATATGGACACTCATATTAATATCTAACAAGATGTTGTGAAAATTAAACCACTAAACACTTCCAATGATAATAAAGAAACTACACAACAAATTAATGTGTTAATTTAAAAATGATAGAAAATGAATAACAAAAAAAATCAGAAAAATGTATTTATGTAGACAAATGGCAAAAAAAAGAGAAAAATGTATTTATACAGATTTAACACATATACAAGTAGAAATCTCTACAACATACAAAACAGTAGTTCTGCTTGGAAAAATAATTTCCAAGCAACATGCATAAGCTAGCCTAGTTTAATTAAAGGAAAAAGAGCAAGATTAGATTAAACTAAAACTGCTAATATGCAAATATGATGGCAAGCCCAATCTAGGAGTTTTCTACTGTCTCAAGTTTATTAATCCTCTCCAATAACCTTTAAAGGAGGACCAGAGGAAGCTGAAAGCAAGAAGTGGTTGAATATTAGTTGTTGCTATATATTATTTTTTAGTCATTAAAAATTTAAATTTCCCAAAGGGAATCGTTATCATGAGGAAGATGATGATCACTATATAAACTCTTTGTCATAAAATATAGTTTTAGTTTCATTGTTCACCACCAAGACAGGGGAGGGGGAAGAGGGTGAAGGGGCTTTTGTGAAAAGAGACAACCCCCGCCAATTATTTTGGAATCCCTTTACTAAGAAACCCATTTAACATTAAGCTATGACTGATGCCTGGTCACTTCTGGCAGGCTGAGAAAAGAGTCATCACACTGACAGGAGTAATTGATCTTAATCATTAGGAGGGGGGATGGCTTTGTGTCTTACACATGCAGGCAGAAGGACCAGTAAAGACAGCCATGGTGTTCCTCACATTTAGTCTCTCATTGACTTTTACGGGAGGAAAAAGCACTTGTAGTAGAGATTTATTGCAGTGGATGAGGGAATAAAAACAGTGCATAGAGGATAAAAACACATTGCCTGGGAGACAATTTGAGATTTTTTTCCAAATATGATGGAGAAAGGCATTCATTTGCTGTGTCTGGTACAGGAAGGATAGAAGCTGATTCTTCAGCTATGAAAGGAAAATACAGAAAATCAGATGAAAGAAAAAAATATCAATAATTTTGCCATCCTGAAAAACGATTTGTACCTTACTATATTTTTCCATGTATTTTTAATGAATACCATTTGTGATCAATTGCATATATCATTCTTATTTTATTATAAAAGTTATTTTGAAAAATATGAAAAATATGAGAAATTATGATTGATGGAAAATCATCACACAAATTCCCACACTGAGATATAATGACTCATCATTTGAGCACATTTCCTTATTATCCTTGTTATTGCATATTTTTATGTAGTTTACATCAATCAGAATCTACTGGACTTTTAAAAAGGTTAATTTGGCAATATGCATAAATCTTACATTGAAGATTTTAAATGGTAGGGACAAAAATAAAACAATGAAAATGGCTCAACTCATCTGATATAGTACTTAAAGTTGCAGAAAATCATTACATGTCTCTAGTAAGAGAGAGGCTACAATAATTTTCTATTCAAGTTTGCTTTTGTGGATAGAGAGAAAACTCATCCTAGGTGCAATTTCATCCAGCAAAGTCTCCAAAGCAGATTGGGTGTTATTAACAATTACTTTTTTAGGACAGCAAAAGTAATTAGTTTATGACATCCTCAAAAATGGTAAGATTTTCTCCTAAACTGTAAAATGAGAGACACATGACCAAATAAACAAAGTAAACAAAAGAAAATAAAAACAAAAGGAAAAAAAAAAAAACCTTCTAGTACTAGACCGATCCTGTAATTATCAGAGGAAGATAACTTCAGCAAGCACTGAGAAACATTCACTAAAGCCGCACAATCCATCTGGCAATAAATCACCCAGAGATAAATTGCATTCAGGGCATTCAGCCTGTAAAGAAAGTCAATTTATGTCATAATTTAAACAGTCTGGAATTTAGTATTTATTAATTTTGGAAAAAGTCTAAAAGTAGTATTTTGAAGAAAGATAAATGGACAGTATATTTTCTAAACTCTTAACTCTTCAACAATTAAATTGTTGGTCTCCATGAATGAAAAACAATTTATCTGAGCTATATAATTCTCGGGTCACCACGCCCCCCCCCCCCAGGAAATACAAAAGTATGAATTCATTGTCTTGTGGTACTTCATATTTAAAAAAATTAAAAACGCTAAAGGCATTCTTGTTTTCATTCTTTTCTAGGTAATTTTTTTATTTTTCTTTCTCATCCTGGATTTTTATAGACCTTTACACTACACTTTGTAATGTATCCTAGCCCGTACAGCAAAGTATCAAGATGTAGCTTTCCTTACAATGATTTTGCAGGTGTTCCATGACTGTTTTTTGATCTTCATTCTCAGACTGATTTCCTGTTGCTGCTGCTGCTGTTTAAGCAACTTTTCATCAGTTGTAACACTGATCAATTGGTTACTGTTTCTATTTCATCTCTCTCTTCACCTTTTTCTATATTTTGTATTTATATTCCCCACCCTCACCAACACAACTATCTCCGTATATAGTAATCACTTTGTGTTTTTCTCCACCTTTGACACTTCTCAAGCAACTCATGTACAAAAGAGCACTACAATGAAAACCTGGCTTTACAGGTCATTTGCCCCGCCTTGGTTTACATCACCCAATGCATGGATTGTTGTGAAAATTAAATAATATGTCAAATATAAAGCAAGGGGCTTATCACTGAATAAATGTATGTAAGTATGTACAATATTGTATATTCTGTTCTTTACTTTTTTTCCAAAACAGATTTATAAACTGCTACTTGATTTTATTTGCCCTGCAATCTTTTCTTACATCTAACTTTATCTTGTGTCATCTAATTTTATCCACCTCCTCTTTTACTTCATCCTGCTGATTCATTTAAGCCTGGTGAATCCTGGCTTTCTTATACTTTAGCACATAACATTTGTCTTCTTGTATTCTTTCTGAATATCAACTATTTCTGAAATGTTGGTTGGATTAATATGCGCTATTATTTCCAGATGTATGTTCTGTCTTTGAACTTTTAAGATTGTTCCCCTCTTCATGAGAATATACTTAAAGGATCATCTATCTCTGCCTTCCTCCAGAGATGGGTTAGATTAGGGATAAGGAATTCATATTTAGTTCTTCCAGAAACTTTTCTACCAGAGAGAATAAGCTGCTACTCCTCACTTCAGTTTTATAGCTCCTTCTCTAACAGGAACAGGGAGATAAATTAAGAAAGTTTTCTTTAGTCATGGCTTTTACACTCTAGAGTAGTGGTTCTTAGTCAGTGGTGATTTTGCACCCCACCCCCTCTCCATGGAACATTTAGCAATGTCTGGAGACATTTTTGGTTGTTTCAACTGGGAGGAACTGAGTGTTACTGTCATTTAGCAGGTCAAGGGCCACAGATACTACTAAACTTCCTAGAACACACTGGAGAAAACCCCACAACAAAAAATTATCTGGCCCCAAATGTCAGTAGTGTTGAGGATGAGAAATCCTGCTCTTGAGTTTACTACTTTCTCCTACTTTAATTATTTTAAGGAGAAATTTCAGGGATTTAAGATACTTGTGAGTGAGTAGGAACTATGGCTCCACATAGATTATGTTTTCCTTTGGAAATTTTCAGGCTGACTATGCAGATTCTGACAATTCATAGTCCGTTTCAAACTGTCAAGATCTTTTGATCAAATACTTTATTGAAATCTTCAACAGAGACAGAGTTTGAGAGATCAAAGTTCACTTTATTTTAAAGAAAATATCTGTGATACATGAGAAAATTAGGCAGGATGTTCTCAAAGAACTGAAATGCCAGTCTGGCTAGAGAAAACATTTCAAAAGTGACAAATAACATGTGAGCTCAGATACGCTAACCTGAGGAAAAAAGCTAAGTTTTCTCTGAACATGTTCTTTTTGAACAGCTGAAGTCTGAGAAAGAATAGCTAAACTTTTATCTGCTAAATAGACATAAAACCTTCTTAACCAAGTAATGAAGAGATAAAGCAGATAAAACTACTGATAACTAAAATAGATTTACCGAAATATTTCAGGCAAGTCAAAATAATTGCTGCTTCAAAAATTTTTTTTTCTTCCTCTCTTTCCTCAAACATTAGTTGGAATGATTCAGCATTAATCTAAGCAAAGCAAAGATGGGGAGTTAAGATGGCAGAGGAGTAGAGGACCCCTTTTTCAGCTGATCCCCTGAGCCGAGCTGCATAGGTACCAGACCATCCGGAAAACCCACGGAATCAGCCTGAGACACAGGAAGATACATCTCGATCTCTACAAATGAACAGCTCCAGTGCTGAGTATTGAGGTACGAAGCGGGGAGCTGTGAAACCGCACACAGATACTGGAAGATATATGGAAGGGGGAGGGAGTCGCCGCGTTCGGGCGCCGGGAAGCGGTAGCCACCTGCACCGGGAAGCGGGCGGACTTGCTGACCAGCACCCGCAAGAGAGCAGACTGAGACCGTGAGCCTGGGAACGCCCGTGACCAGTCTGAAAACTGGAGCTCCGGAGCGAGGACACGACCAGACTGAAAACCTGCGCTCTGGAGTGCGCGTGAACCATAATGAAACAGGAAGCTCGGAGCATGCGCAGGGGTGGCTGGCGGCTGGCAGTGTTAGAAACACAAAGGACAGAGACGTGCTGGCCCTGGAAGTAAGGGCTGGGACACCGGGTGCAGAGTTTCTAGCAGCAGCAACAGAAACAGAGTTAAAGAGGCCAGAAGAGCTCAGTGGAGAGCAGACTGCGATCCCTCTGTTCTGAGACAGAGGCTAGGGTAGGGCCACTGCTGTTCTGACTCTCAGAAGAGTCACAGAAAACCGCCAGGGAAAGCTGCCAGAGAACAAAAGCCCGGAAATATCAGCTCACATTGTGCCCATCCCCATCCCCCCTCGCAGGGGATGGGGCAACTCTACCCAAACAGGGTTGCCTGAATATCAGCGCAGCAGGCCCCTCCCCCAGAAGGCAGGCTGAAAAATCAAGAAGCCCACATCCCTAAGGTCCCTATAAAACAGGAGCACACTGCCTGGGTCCTGGTCAATAATTTGGGCTCTGGGCAACCCCACAACCTCTCCTCATCAGAATGACAAGAAGGAGAAATCCCCCCCCAGCAAAGAAAAGATAATGAGCCTGTGGCCTCTGCCACAGAACTGATGGATATGGATATAACCAAATTATCAGAAACGGAGTTCAGAGTAACAATGGTCAAGATGTTGTGTAGACTTGAAAAAAATATTAATGAAAATATTAACAAGAATATAGAATCTCTAAGGGTGGAAATAAAAGCGAATCTGGCAGAAATTAAAAATGCTATAAATCAAATGCAGTCAAAACTAGAAGCTCTGACGGCCAGGGTAAATGAGGCAGAAGAATGAATTAGTGAATTGGAGGATGGGATGGTAGAAGAGAAAGCTAAAAAAGAAACTTGGCTCAAAAAAATCCAATTTCAAGAACGTAGGTTACGGGAGACTACTGACTCAATGAAACGCTCCAATGTCAGAATCATCGGCATCCCTGAGGGGTGGAGAAAGAGAGAGGATTAGAAGACATTTGAATAAATTGTAGCTGAAAACTTCCCCAATCTAGCAAAGGAAACAAGCATTCGTGTCCAAGAGGCAGAGAGGACCCCTCCCAAATTCAACCATGACAAACCTAACACCATGACACGTCATAGTGCATTTCGCAAATATTAGATCCAAGGATACGGTATTGAAAGCAGCCAGGGCAAGGAAATTTCTCATGTACAAAGGCAAAAATATTAGGATTACATCAAACCTGTCTACACAGACCTGGAATGAGAGATAGGGTGGGGGGGGGGCATTTTTAATGCTCTTTCAGAGAAAAACATGCAGCCAAGGACCATTTATCCAGCAAGGCTGTCATTCAGAATTGATGGAGAGATAAGGACCTTCCAGAATCGCCAGTCACTGAATAATTTTGTAACCACGAAACCAGCCCTACAGGAGATATTAAGGGGGGTTCCATAAAAGTAAGAAGGCCCCAAGAGTGATACAGAACAGAAATTTACAATCTATAGAAACAAAGACTTTATAGGCAACATGACATCATTAAAATCATATTTCTCAATAATCACTCTTAATGTGAATGGCCTAAATGCTCCCATAAAACACCATAGGTTGGCAGATTGGATAAAAAGAAATGACCCATCCATTTTCTGTCTACAAGAGACTCATTTTGAACCAAAAGATACATCCAGACTGAATGTGGAGGTCTGGAAAACCATTTTTCATGCCAATGGACCTCAAAAGAAAGCTGGGGTAGCAATTCTCATATAAGACAGATTGGATTTTAAACTAAAGACTGTAGTTAGAGATACAGAAGGACACTATATTATTCTTAAAGGATATATCCAACAAGTGGATATGACAATTATAAATATCTATTCCCCCAACAGGGGAGCAGCAAGATACACAAGCCAACTCTTAAAGAGAATAAAGAGACATATAGATAAAAATACGTTAATAGTAGGGGACCTCAACACTCCACTATCAGCAATAGACAGATCACCTAAGCTGAAAATCAACAAAGAAACAAGAGCTTTCACTGCCATACTAGACCAGATGGACCTCATAGATATATATAGAACACTACACCCCAGAACAAAAGAATACTCATTCTATTCAAATGCACATGGAACGTTCTCCAGAATAGATCATATGCTGGGTCACAAAACAGGTCCCAACTGATACCAAAAGACTGAAATTATTCCCTGCATATTCTCACACCGCAATGCTTTGAAATAGGAACTCAATCACAAGGAAAAATTTGGAAGAAACTCAAACACTTGGAAACTAAGAACCATCCTGCTCAAGAATGATTCGATAAACTAGGAAATCAAAAATCAATTTAAACAATTTATGGAGACCAACGAGAATGAAAACACAACAGTCCAAAACCTATGGGACACTGCAAAGGCAGTCCTAAGGGGAAAATACATAGCCATCCAAGCCTCACTCAAAAGAATAGAAAAATCTAAAAAGCAGTTTTTATATTCTCACCTCAAGAAGCTGGAACAGGAACAGAAGAATAGGCCTAATCCATGCATGAGAAAGCAATTGATCAAGATTAGAGCAAAGATCAACGAATTAGAAACCAAGAGCACAGTAGAGCAGATCAACAGAACTAGAAGCTGACTCTTTGAAAGATTAAATAAGATCGATAAGCCACTGGCAAGACTTACTCAAAAGAATAGAGAAAGGACCCAAATTAACAAAAAATTATGAATGAAAAGGGAGAGATCACAACCAACACCAATGAAATAGGAAGCATCATTAGAAACTTTTATCAACAGCTTTATGCCAATAAATTAAATAATCTGGAAGAAATGGATGCCTTCCTGGAAACCTATAAACTACCAAGACTGAAACAGGAAGAAATTGATTTTTTAAACTGACCAATTACTTATGAAGAGATTGAAGCAGTTATCAAAAACATCCTGAAAAACAAGACTCCAGGGCCTGATGGATTCCACGGGGAATTCTACCAAACATTCAAAGAAGATATAATACCTATTCTCCTGAAGCTGTTTCAAAAAATAGAAACAGAAGGAAAACTACCAACATTCTATGAGGCCAGTATTGCTTTGATCCCCAAACCAGGCAAAGACCCCATCAAAAAGGAGAATTACAGACTTATATCCCTGATGAATATGGACGCCAAAATTCTCAACAAGATCATAGCTAATAGGATCCAACAGTACTTTAAAAGGATTATCCATCATGACCAAGTGGGATTCATCCCTGGGATGCAAGGATGGTTCAACATTCGCAAATCGATCAGTGTGATACATCATATCAACAAAAAGAGAATCAAGAACCATATGATCCTCTCAATAGATACGGAAAAAGCATTTGACAAAATACAGCATCCTTTCCTGATTAAAACCCTTCAGAGTGTAGGGATAGAGGGTACATTCCTCAATTTCATAAAAAACCATCTATGAAAAGCCTACAGCGAATGTCATTCTCAATGTGGAAAAGCTGGAAACCTTTCCCTTAAGATCAGGAACACGACAAGGATGTCCACTCTCACCACTATTATTCAACATAGCACTAGAAGTCCTTGCAACAGCAATCAGACAACAAAAAGGGATAAAAGGTATCCAGATCGGCAAAGAAGAAGTCAAACTGTCTCTCTTCGCAGATGACAAGATACTCTACATGGAAAACCCAAAAGTATCCACCCCCAAACTATTAGAAGTTATAGAGCAATTCAGTAATGTGACGGGATACAAAATCAGTGCTCAGAAATCAGTTGCATTTCTATACACGAATAACGAGACCAAAGAAAGAGAAATTAGGG
The DNA here is from genome assembly GCF_017311325.1 of Ursus maritimus. Taxonomy (NCBI): domain Eukaryota; kingdom Metazoa; phylum Chordata; class Mammalia; order Carnivora; family Ursidae; genus Ursus; species Ursus maritimus. Next base: position 102,383,961 of record NW_024423319.1, on the reverse strand, counting down.
AATCCATTCCATTTACAATAGCACCAAAAATCATGTTATCTCGGAATTAATTTAACCAGAGAGGTAAAGGATCTATATTCTAGAAATTACAAATCACTCTTGAAAGACATTGAAGAAGACACAAAAAGATGGAAAAATATTCCATGCTCATGGATCAGAAGAATTAACATAGTTAAAATGTCTATGCTACCCAGAGCAATGTACACTTTCAATGACATCCTGATCAAAATACTAGTGACATTTTTCAAAGAACTGGAACAAACAACCCTTAAATTTGTGTGGAACCAGAAAAGGCCCCGAATCACCAAGGAATTGTTGAAAAGGAAAATCAAAGCTGGGGGCATCACGTTGCCAGATTTCAAGCTATACTACAAAGCTGTGATCACAAAGACAGCATGGTACTGGCACAAAAACAGACACATAGACCAATGGAACAGAATAGAGAACCCAGAAATGGACCTTCAGCTCTTTGGGCAACTAATCTTTGACAAACAGGAAAAAACATCCAGTGGAAAAAAGACAGTATCTTCAATAAATGGTGCTGGGAAAATTGGACAGCTACATGCAAAAGAATGAAACTTGACCACCCTCCAACAGCATACACAAAGATAAACTCCAAATGGATGAAAAGACCTTGATGTTTGACAGGAATCCATCAAAATCCTAGAGGAGAACATAGGCAGCAACCTCTATGACATCGGCCACAGCAACTTTTTTCATCACACATCTCCAAAGGCAAGAGACACAAAAGAAAAAATGAACTTGTGGGACTTCATCAAAATAAAAAGCTTCTGCACAGCCAAGGAAACAGTCAAAAAAACTAAGAGGCAGCCCATGGAATGGGAGAAGATATTTGCGAATGACACTACAGATAAAAGACTGGTATCCAAGATCTACAAAGAACTTCTCAAACTCAATACACGAGAAACAAATAAACAAATCATAAAATGGGCAGAAGATATGAATAGACACTTTTCTAATGAAGACATACAAATGGCTAACAGACACATGAAAAAATGTTCAAAATCATTAGCCATCAGGGAAATTCAAATCAAAACCACACTGAGATACTACCTTATGCCAGTTAGAATGGCAAAAATTGACAAGGCAGGAAACAACAATTGTTGGAGAGGATGTGGAGAAAGGGGATCCCTCTTACACTGTTGGTGGGAATGCAAATTGGTACAGCCATTCTGGAAAACAGTGTGGAGGTCCCTTAAAAAGTTAAAAATTGAGCTACCCTATGATCCAGCCATTGCAGTACTTGGTATTTACCCCAAAGATACAGACGTAGTGAAGAGAAGGGCCTTATGCACCCCAATGTTCGTAGCAGCATTGTCCATAATAGCTAAATCATGGAAGGAGCTGAGATGCCCTTCAACAGATGACTGGATTAAGAAGATGTGGTCCATATATACAATGGAATATTACTCAGCTATCAAAAAGAACGAATTCTCAACATTTGCTGCAACATGGACGGCACTGGAGGAGATAATGCTAAGTGAAATAAGTCAAGCAGAGAAAGACAATTATCATGTGGTTTCACTCATTTATGGAACATAAGAAGTAGGAAGATCGGTAGGAGAAGAAAGGGAAGAAGAAAGGGGGGGTAAACAGAAGGTGGAATGAAGCATGAGAAACTGTGTACTCTGGGAAAGAAACTGAGGGCTTCAGAGGGGAGGGGGGTGGGGGAATGGGATAGGGCAGTGATGGGTATTAAGGAGGGCACGTATTGCATGGTGCACTGGGTGTTATACACAAGTAATGAATCATGGAACTTTACATCAAAATCTAGGGAGGTACTGTATGGTGACTAACATTATATAATAAAAAAAAAATTAAGCAAAGCAAGCTCAGAGGTAGAGAAAGAAAGAATAAGACATGAGGAAAGGGTAAGGCTATGATATCAGAATCTGCAAGGCTTTAGAGACAACTAATGTAGTGAAATAAAGTCAACACTGAAATCATGTAGATATAGCTAGAGACAAAAAAGCCAGTAACACTGCACTAAAAATAGCTAGCTATATACAGTACAGTACCTAATCTAACAGGCAGACACACCATAAAATTTAATGGGGTAGTTTGGTGATTGTACATTTTGTCTCGCTAAAACTTTAAGTGTATCATATCTATCATCATTAACTTTAATGGAAAAAAATCTACAAGGGTCTGGGTGTAAGCAGGAATAATTGTTTGGGTACAACAGGAAAACCATGTGTAGATGGAAAATCATGTTAATTAACTATTAGAGTATAATTTTGTATTTAAAAAATAAAAAACTGATATGTATTCTATAAAAAGAAAAATTGGTAAAAATCACTTTGACAGAAATACTTAAAATACTCATTAACAAGGAAGGATGTTCAGAACGGATTGTGAGAGTTTATATAAATCAGAATCAGCTATGTACTGGAATATCTGGTATTATAAATGTGTCAACTGTCCTCAAATTGATCTATAGGTCCATTAAGTTTACAATAAAAATCCCAGCAGGTTTTAATTTGGTTTTCTTTTTTGTGTGTGAGTGGAAATTAACCAGCTGATTCTAAAATTTATATGGAAAAGAAAAACTAAATCACTCTTAACAAACTAGGAGAACATATTTTACATCAAGACTTATTTTATAGCAATTTATTTATTATAGAGCTATTTATGACAGCATGGTATTGGGCAATGAATAGACTAATAGATTAGATTACATTCATGTAATAGGCAAATGCAATGAAGATGAACAAACTACTATTTCTTGCATCATCAAGGGTGAATCACATAAAAATAATGTTGAGCAAAAACATCCATCCACAACAGCATATGTACTGAACAATTTCATTATTTCAAGTTCAAAAATAAGGAAAACTAATCTATGGTGTTAAATCATGATACTGGTAACCTTTGGTAAAAAAAAATTATCAGGATGAGGCATAAAGGGGGAATTAACATTTCATTTAATTTTTAGTGGTGGTGTGATCATATAAGTGTAATCACTTTGTCATAATTCACCATATGTATACTTAGGAGTTGTGAATGTGTCTTCAAGAATTTTATTTTATTTTTTTACTACATTATGCTATTTATGTAAAATTCAAGAATGGGGAAACCAACTTATGGTGAGAGAAATCAAAAACAGTGATTAACCACAAAGGAGAGGTGTGGGAGTTGCTACTGACTGTAAAATCACAAGGGAACTCTTCGAGGTAGTGGAAATATCTTGATCTAGGGAATGGTCACATGGATGTAAGTATACACACACACGTATGTTTATGTATAGTCATTAAACTGTACATTTAATATTTGCACATTTTATTATATGTAAATTATTCAGTAATGTACTATTTAAAAAACACATGGGCACCTGGGTGGCTCAGTTGATTAAGCATCTGCCTTCGGCTCAGGTCATGATCCCAGAGTCCAGCGGGGAGTCTGCTTCTCCCTCTGCCCTTCACCCCACTCACTCATGCTCTCTCTCTCTCTCTCTCTCTCAAATAATAAAAATAAATAAAATCTTTAAAAAAAATAATAAACAAATTCAGTAAAGTAGCAGAATACAAAATTAAATACCCAGAAATTGGTAGTTTTTCTATACAGTAACAACAAGGTCACGGAAAGAGAAATTAAAAACAATATTTATAATTGTGCCAAAAATATTTCATTCCTCTGAAATTGATAAATAAAAGGAAGGAAAAAGCCCCACATTTACCCTCTATTTCTCATACACACTCTGTCAGAGTAATCAAATATCTGATGAAGGAAGTTCTTTATAAGAGAACGTCAGCAAATAAATACAGAAAGAATGAGAGTATTAAAAATTGCAATTTTAAAATCTAATGAAATAATGGAAGTAGCTAATAAACTTCAATGGATGCTCAGTCCTTTATGCAAGGCTGTGATGGAGAAATTTCTAATGGAGGATAAGACTGACATCACATGAACCCAGCAATCAATTTCAGTATAACTAATAGTTGGATAACCCTACACGATGTGTCTACTGATAAGACACAATAGGAAATAGATAATACCAACAATAAGATATCTTCTCAAGTTATTATTCCTGAATATAATAAAACCTTTATCTATTTAAAGTTTACAGGATATATGGGGGGGGTGATATGCAGAATAGAAACTGAAAGCACATGATGAGAAAAGAAAAGTCGAAGTTAGAACATAGGTTTTTTTATAGAACAGTGACCTGGTTTATCTAACATATCAATAACATTAAACAAAAAAAGTGGGGACAGTGTTACAGAGTAAAAGAGGCATTAGAAAACTAGTAACCAAAGGTAATGTATGGAATTTATTTGATTTCTAATTTAAAAGAAAAAAATATTTAAAAATCACTTTTGAGATAATCAGAGAAACTTGAATACGGACTGAGTATTAGATAGGTATTAGATATGATATTAAGAAATAATCATTAATTATATTAAGTATGATGGATATCAGTTAAAGATGCCAAATGGAAAATTTACAGCTGAAATGATATGATACCTTTGTTTTATTTTAACCTCTCCAAAAATTCTGCATATGCACACACACACATATACAGCATATATACGGGCACTGGTTTCCAAAAGTATCACCAGACAAACTATTAATAAAGCAACACTTACATCTGTTCAAAATAATTTCAGTAAGGGAGAACACCATATTGATAAGGTGTTAGCAGTGTCTCAGGCTAATGTGGTTTAAGGGAGGAAACTGAATGAGATTGGGCAAAGTTCATAATATAATAATTCAGGACTAGTGACACAGCAAGTGCCTTAAAGCAAGTTTTCATAAGTAAATTGTTATTTAATATGTGAGCTGTTTACCTAGATAAACAGACTATTATCTTTTTTTAAAAAAGATTTTATGTATTTATTTGAGAGAGAGAGAGAGCAGACCGAGAGAGAGAGAGAGAGAGAGAGAGAGAAGATGAGCTGGAGGGAGGGGCAGAGGTAGAGGGAGAAACAGACTCCTGCTGAGCAGGGAGCCCAATGTGGGGCTCGATTCCAGTACCTGAGATCATGACCTGAGCCCAAGGCAGACGCTTAACCGACTGAGCCATCCAGGCGCCCCCAGACTATTATCTTTGTTAAACTGATTTGTAGGAATTTCCTGAAGCAAATAATAAAGTTATTTATTAATTTGCAGT